>NC_091744.1:63659416-63959416 GCF_043380555.1 Nothobranchius furzeri | reverse complement strand
TGCAACACTCCCCAGTAGACGGAGAAGTATGAGAGCAAAACGTCTCCATCCATGCGTGCATGCAATCCAGTCTGCAACAACGATGAATCAGCTGTGTGCCACTGTGGAATTTAAAATGGTACACACGTTGGGCACGGGTGATGTAGATAGGTGCTGCCTCGTCCTTTTCTCAGACACTTTTGGTTCCACCAAGCTCGTGCCTGGTTCCTGTGTCGGGAATGTTGGATCTTTCTCTATCGTCTCTTCTGCACTGCTCCCTGATTTTTCAGCGTGTTGTTCAGAATTCAAATCTATGGCTTGTGGAGCGGATTCCCTGGATTAAGGACAGCTCTGATGCTACTTCCATAAAGTTTGCCTCTCTCAACGCCAGGTCCCTTTCTAATGGGCAATGAGTTCCAGAGCATGGGGGCAGCATGGACAAACGCACGTTCACCTCGTGATTTGTAGTACATCCGGGGAGTGCAAAGCAGTAGACGGTCAGCTGACCTCAACATACGAGTAGGTACATAAGGAGTCAGTAGGGCGGACAGATAAGGAGGAGCTAGGTCGTGTAGGGCTTTAAAAACAAACATCAATATCTTAAAACGTACACGAATGTGATGGGGAGCCAGCGAAGTTGTTACAGGACTGGTGTAATATAGCAATGTCGGCTTGTTTGTTAAAAACCTAGCAGTGGCATTTTGGACAACCTGCGACCAGTTCAGGGCAGAGACAGGAGTTCCAAGTAATAATGCATTATTGTAGTCCAATTGATAGGTGACAAAAGCGTGGATGACTGATTTCAAGTACTTCCTCTTTAAGATCAGTCTTAAATGACTTAGGCGGCATAACTAATAAAAACAAGACCTCACCACTGAGTCGATCTGAGGAGTTATTGAGAGGTTGGCATCCACTTTTACCCCGAGGATTATTACACACTGCTTAGGGTTTAAACCATCAAAAGTGGAATGAGAGCCAGAAGGACTGCGGGTTTCAAAGACAATGGACTCAGTCTTTATCATTCACCATGACAAGGAGGGAGCCCAGGGAAGAAATAATCATTAACAAGTGTTTTTATGTGTTCCACACCTTTAAATAACTACAGTAGTTAAAATGCATATTAAAACATCAATGTTTAAATTTTAAGGAATTAAAACTTATGATAAAACAATATGCTCCTGTGTGTGATGACATTACACATCAACAGCTGGATCCAAACCTGAAGTAGTCTGCATACATACCGCATTATCTCTTCCTTTTTATCCAAACTGATCATTCCAGTGTACCCACAGTCCAAAATCTCTTCCATGATGTCTTGAAGAGTTGTATCATTTGCTGACTGAACCTGAAATAAGACAATTTCCAATATTTAATGCCATACTATGTAACTTTATCATATTTTTTTAAAGAGAGGATTTCCTGCGTTCATTTAAAATAAATATTAAAATGTTTCCACAGAGGGATGGAGGCACTGGCTGCAGAACTCAAAGAGTGCAAAAAATTTCCATAGGTTGTCATTTTAATATTGCAATAGAGGGCTGCGTTGGGATTGGATCCCGACGGGTCCCGCGGGACCCAACACAAATCTCACGGGAGCGGGCAGGGTGAATTTTGCTGCGGGCGGGAACGGTCGGCTAAAAAAAACAGTGCGGGATCGGGATGAGCATGACGGAGTCAGCAACTGACGTTGAAAAGAAGCTGAAACAAGTTCTTTATGACACGAAAGTCAAGCAAGGCAAGTCAGACATTTAGAGGAGTTTCTCAATTGTTTGTGACAAAGCTGGAAACAAAATGGACTTTGTCAGTTGCGAGAAATGTGCAAAAATACTCGTCTACAATGGACACAAATACGGCACCTCTGGGTTGAGGCGGCACACCTGCTCTGTTCTCCCTGGTCAAAGTAAGCTGCTTTTCAAGGATAAACCACTTCTCCCTGCACAAATGAAACAAGAAACTGCTGAGAAATGTGTGGAAGTGTGCTGCGCAGACATACGGCCGTATGATTTTGTTTCCGGGAAAGGCTTTGTTGACATAGCGCAACATTTTGTTAATGTTGCCACTGAATATGGCAAATTTGATGTAAAAGATATTTTACCTCATCCAACCAGCAGCCAAGATAAGTGCCTCAGTAACTAATATCTAAATCGAGATCCCTATACCCAACCAATTAGAGCCTTTAGGGTGGGGTTTCCAGAAGTGTGTACTGTGCAGCTGTTTTATTTTTGTGAACTTTCACTCGATGCATAGAAAACTGCTAATAATATTTAAGTCACAGTTGTCCAGAAAACACAGCAAGGAGGACACAAACTTTTTCACATTTGTAAATAAGAGGAGATACATCACCCTGTTAGTTTGTCTTTACAGACAAATCTCAATGCTGAACTCTTTGTCTCCAACAACGGTTTAAGTTGTATAAGGTTAAAACATGTAGTTATTTAAATATTTTGTTATAGGGAAATTGATGTTTTGTAACAGCTGTCCTAGTGTGCTCACCTTTGACAAAAGATCAGAGAAGTGGTCATCGCTCACATCATTTTCCCCCATGCCTTCAAAGTCAGGGGATCCAGAGCACAAAACTTTATAGCACCAAGGCATCATAAAGTTTGGAGATGGTCCACCTTGAGCCACACTGGCAGCCATAATTTCTCCAACAGTCCTGGCAAACACAAGGAAAAAGCACATTTGTAGGTCCCATCATTTAATGTGATGTCATTACTGACATCACATTTTTTTGTTTACAACTTTCACATAAATATTACAAAACATGAGCAATCATTTTGCTTCACAACCAATTTTAACAAAGGGATTAATGTGGAAAAAAATTAACTGCTTTCAGATACATTAATTTGCGATAACCATTATTCTTAATATTTTAATGATTTTTAAATATAATTTAAGTCAGAATAAAAAATTAAAAACAGATAAAACATTCCAGTACTTACCTGAAATATCCTTTATCAAAATCAGACAGGGAATATTTTGGCATGCAGCCATGTTTTCCTGGCAAGAAGAAGCGCTTCTCAATCCCTGCAATCATTTCTGGAAAAACAACAAAATTGTCTCCAATTAAAAATATATATATATACCATACAGTTGTGGAACTACACAAATGTAGTTATTTATTAATTAACTTATTGGCAAGTCTTACATACTTTGCTAGGCCCAAAATTAAGTTGCCAAAAGGATATAACTAAGCAAATAGGTATAAGCCTCCTTTTGGATTACTGATTAGGTGTTTATCTTTCAGCTGGCAACAAGATCACACTGAGGTTCTTTACTTTCTCAGAGGCTAATTGTCATGCTGGTCAGATCAGGTGAAGTTTTCTTTTCTGAGATTCTTGTCCAAAGTGTTGTCTGGATAAAACAGCTGTTAACAGCAATCGACCAGATTGGGTTCATCTGGGTTTATTAATAAATATAACTACATTAATACTATAGTTTTACCATCGACAGTGGGTACAGAAATTATTCAGACCCGCATCCATTTTTCATTTGTTATATTGCAGCCATTTGCTGAAATCAATAAAATTATGTTATTACCTCATTAATGTACACACACAGCACCCCATATTGACATGAAAACACAGAATTTAACAAGTTTCTGCAGTTATTCAAAATAAAAAATGAAATATCACATGGTCCTAAGTGTTCAGACCCTTTGCTGTAACACTCATATATTGAACTCTGGTGCTTTACATTTCTTATGATCGTGCATGAAGAGTTCAGAGACAGAATTGTGGCACAGATCTGGCCAAGGTTACAAAAAACATCTCTGCTGCACTTAAAGTTCATAAGAGCACAGTGGCTTCCATAATCCTTAAATGGAAGATGTTTTGGATGACCAAAACCCTTCCTAGAGTAGGCCGTCTGGCCAATCTGAGCTACTGGGGCAGAAGAGCCTTGGTGAGAGAGGTAAAGAAGAACCCAAAGATCACTATGGATGAGCTCCAGAGATGCAGTCAAGAGATGGAGCAAGTTGTAGAAAGTCAACCATCACTGCAGCGCTCCACCAGGAGCATCAGGACTTTATGGCTGAATGGACGCTGGAAGCTTCTACTCTGTGCAAGACACATGAAAGCCTGCATGGATTTTGCTAAAAGACACCTGAAGACCCTGAGATGGTGAGAAACAAGAAACTCTGGTCTGATGAGACCAAGACAGAACTTTTTGGACTTAATTCTAAGTGGTATGTGTGGAGAAAACCAGGCACTGTTCATCACTTACATCCAATAAAGTCCTCAAAGTGAAGCATGCGATGGCAGCATCATGCTGTGGGATGTGGTGTTTTTAAGCTGCAGGGACAGGATGACAGAACTATGAATGTGGCCAAGTACAGGGATATCCTGGACAAGAACCATCTCTGGAGAGACCTAAAGATGGCTGTCCACCAACGTTCACCATCCAACCTGACAGTACTGGAGAGGATCTGTAAGGAGGAGTGGCAGAGGATCCCAAAATCCAGGAGTAATAAACTTGTTGCATCTTTACCAAGAAGACTCATGGATGTATTAGCTCAAAAGGTGTTTCTACTAAATACTGAGCAAAGGGTCAGAATAGTTAGGACCATGTGATGTTTCATTTTGTCTTTTTTAATAAATCTGCATAAATTTCTAAAATTATTTGTTTTTCTGTCAATATGGGTTGCTGTGTGTACATTAATGAGGAAAAATAAATTGAATTGATTTTAGCAAATGGCTGCAATATTAGAGTGAATAATTGATGAGGGGTCTGAATACTTTCCGTATCCACTGTATATTCTATCAGAAGCTAATGCAGGACATAGGTGTAGGAGAATATTTTCATGTTCAGCCTGCATGAAAAATTCTGAGTGACCGATTATAATCAGAAATAATCATTAAAATTTTATTTTCAGTGAACCACACCTTTACATACAACAATGTGTAAAGACACATCTGGAAAATATGTTAGTCTGTTTGACAAGGGTCGATAATTGCCATGCATCAAGCAGAGAAAACATCTAAGGAGATGAGGAAACAACTAAAACTGGGTTAAGAACTGTCCAACGCTTTATTAAGAACTGGTCTGATGAGTCTAGATGGACCCTGTTCCAGAGTGATGATTCATCATGGTAAGAAAAGAGGCAGTTGAAGTGATGCACCCATCATGCGTGGTGCGTACTGTACAAGCCTGTGGGGGCAGTGCTATGATCTGGGGTTGCTGCTGGCGGTCAGGTCTAGGTTCAGCAACAGGATGTGCTCCAAGAATGAGGACAGCTGACTACCTGAACATGCTGAATGATCATGTTATTGGTGGGCAGCGTATTTGGTGAAATTGTAAAATAGCCAATTTGAAATTGGCACAAAAGTTCATCGATTTTAGCATAGTAGAAGGTGATGATAAAAAAATTTTCAATGCTGACAAAATATAACAAGTAACAGGTAAATAAATGACTTTGTCAAAATGAAACATCAAGTCGTTGGAATGATATTATGTTACCTGTCAAAAATTCCTTGCGGAGGGCTCCTGTATCTACACCTGCTTCACCTATGAAGGTGACTTTTAGCTGGTTTGTGGGTGAGGTTCTTTTTTGCCGTTGCCACTGTACAATACCTCTTTCCAGCATATTATGTCGAGACACTGTGATTTCAAAGCTGATGTCATCTTTGGATACAGCATTGGTTATTTCTGTCATCACATCTGCAAGACTAACATCAGCAGAAGAAATAGGAATCGTTAAGAACATTTGGCTAGGAGTAGAATCTGAGAAAGATGAGTATTTTTTTAATAAAAATATATAAAATGTTAACTGTCTTCATATGTCTATTTTACATAGATGGCATTTTAATGTGTAAATTACTTTTTCACTCCACACCCAAGTGATTCTGGAGCGTCTTCTGGTCTGGGTGAGTTTTCCGCATGACTGAGGAGGAAAAGGAGGGGTTACAACAGGATTATAAATGCCTCTCATTTGCTATTACCATTACAGTAATGTTCCCTCACCTGTCTCCACAGTAGCTGGCATGAATCTGTAAAAAATCCAGTTTATATTTCTGCTGGCAAATTGGACAAGCTGCCTAAAAGGAAATTAAGATGCAATGTTTTAGACCACAATTTCTAAGCCCAAGGTGACACTTCTTCAAGACAACCAGAAACATCCAATTGTTTTCACTTTTAATTCTTAAAATGATCTTCTTCTGAATGTTTGACAATCTACCTCGCTTTTCCGTCTGTCTTTCACACAGTCGAACGTACGCCAGCCCGCACACACACACATACACACAAGGTTACACCACAACAAATGTGTGACGAAGTAGCAGATTGTTCTGCAGTGAAGAACTGTGTAAGGATATTGTCATTCAGAAGATATTTATGTTTTATTTCAAAAGAAACATCATTAAACATAGCTCACAATCAGAAAACACACAGACTGTTGTATGCTGTTTCTGACTGAGCTCAATCTTTAATGAACATTTAAAATAATCACTGGTATGAAAATGTACTTGGCTCTTACTTGTTAGTTATGAAGTATAACAGAACATTAACTACTAGTCAATTTAGAAAATGTGTGTACTGTCCATTATGTGAAAATAAGAACAGGTCATACTCAAAAAGTTTTTTTAAGGTTTATAAATAGGTGAACATTACCAGATCTGCCCTGTCTGATGTTCCAGGGAGGCAGTCATCATTTGAAGTAGGTGTTCCAGGGAAATTGGCATCATCTGCTGTTGGTGTGAACATTACTGTTGTACCTCCACCAGCATGGGTTTCTGGAGGAGAAAACTTTCAGGAAAATTTTTTTATTTAGTTAAAAAAAGAAAACAAATTATAAATGAAAAAGAAAGATAGTGTGTGACAGATGGTAGCCGAGGGCGGGGACCTTGACAGTCTGACTTTTGGCTACAGTAGCTGGCTTTCGGCATGTGGAAAGTCACCTCTCTGGTGGGGAAGGAACTTGAGTTGGTGGTTCAATTCAATTCAATTCAAGTTTATTTATATAGCGACAAATCACGACAAGAGTCGTCTCAAGGCACTTCACATGATAAACATTCCAACTTCATGGTTGAGGTTGAGAGGTTCCGACTAGATATAGTCGGACTCACCTTGACGCATGGCTCTGGAACCAGTTTCCTTGAGAAGGACTGGACACTACCACTTTGGAGTTGCTCCCAATGAGAGGTGCTGAGCAGGAGTGGGCATGCTAGTTGCCCCCCATCTTGGTGCCTGTACGTTGGTGTTTACTAGGGTTGGGCATCGAGCATCGATTGGAACTGGTTCCAACAGTTAGTATTCCCCGGAATCGTTCAGTTATTTTTTTTCGATCCGTAGTAGCGATTCGTAGTGTGCCGACAGAAGAGGAATCTGCGGCCAATCTCCGTGAAAAATAAACGTGATCTTCAAATTGTGATCGCTTTTCATAGCTGATCACACCACCTGTGGTTAGCTGGTTCATGTAAAGCTTGTCATGTCTTGAAAGAATCGGAATCGGGAATCGATAGGAACCAGAATCGAAACGAGGAATTGGAATCAGAATCGTTCAAAATCAAACAATGCCCAACCTACCCCCGTGAACAAGAGGGTAGCCTCCCTCTGCGTACATGTGGGGGAACGAGTCCTGACTGTAGTCTGTGCTTTTGCACCAAACTACAGTTCAGATTACCCACCCATTTTGGAGTCCTTGGAGCGGGTGCTGAAGAGCACTCCTTCTGGTGGCTCCCTTGTTCTGCTGGGGGACTTTAACGCTCATGTGGGCAACAACAGTGAGACATGGAGAGGTGTGTTAGGGAGGAAGGCCACAGCTCAATGATTGACTTTGTTGTCGTCTCATCTGATCTGCGGCCACATGTCTTGGACACTCGGGTGAAGAGAGGGGCGAAGCCGTCAGCTGAAAGTCACATGTCAATGAGTTCTCAATCAACTCATCTGGTTAAATCAAATTAAATTAAACTGACTACTACCCTTTGATGGTGGGGGAGGATGCTAGTCAGACCTGGCAGGTCCAAACATATTGTGAGGGTCTGCTGGGAACGTCTCCTGTCAGAAGGAGCTTAAATTCCCACCTACAACAGAACTTCCCAAATGTTCTGATGGAGACAGGAGACATTGATTACGAGTGGACCCTGTTCCATGGCTCCATGGTTGAGGCGGCTGAGAAGAGCAAGGTGAATAGAATTCTATATGGTCTTTTTGGACTGTGGGACTCCAAAGGCAGCTGATCCATACCAGCAGTCCAAGCGAGATGTGGCTTGGGTGGTAGCAGAGGCACAAACCTGGGCGTGTAAGGAGTTTGGTGAGACCAAGATTTCCATACAACTTCAAGGCTTCAAGGAAATTATGGTCCAACATCCGCCGCCTCAGGAGGGGAAAGCAATGCTCCACCAACAGTGTTTAGAGTGGGGACGGTGTGCTGCTGACCTCGACTTGGGACATTGTGGATCGGTGGCCGGAGTACTTCAAAGACCTCCTCAGTCCCACCGGCACGTCTTCCAGTGAGGAAGCAGAGTCTGATACAAGCAGGTGAAATGAGTTTTCTCCACAGGGTGGCTGGGTTCTCCCCTAGAGATTGAGTGAGAAGCTTGGTCATCTGAGAGGGGCTTGGAGTGGATCCGCTGCTCGTCCACATCAGTTGAGGTGGCACGGGCATCTGATTAGGATGTCTCCTGAATGCATCCCTGGTGATGTTTTCCAGGCACGTCCCAGCGGGACGAGACCTAAGGGAAGACCCAGGACACGCTGGAGGGACTACGTCTTTCGAGAGGGTGCTCGCTGCAGAACTACAAAGGCGGAGCTGCACCAGAGTCAGCCCCGCCCATTCACGCAAACTCAGCCTAGCCCACTGACTTCCATTTTTGTTTTCAACTTTATCGCAAACTAACCTGACCCACATGAATTACGGCTGTTACTAGTTTACAGTCGTTAATGCTATGTTCTACGCTCCAATTAAACAAGATAAATATAACTTGCTACATGACAAAGTCTGAATATATCCCGAAATAAAAAGGTTTCTCTAAGCGAATATCTGCCCACAGCCGCTCTAACAAAAGTGCTGTACAACAGCATGTACCACTACCATGAGGGTTCTGGTAGTCCAGTGGCAAGGTCGTCAGACTTAAGTTTTGCTTTCCCCTCAGCTGATGCTGGTTCGATTCTTGGTGGGGTCGGCAACAATCTATTTAGCCAGTTCTAATGTTCATTTTCAGCAAAATATTTATGTCTCTACAAGTTCTTTGAATTTGGTCGTTCCTAAACAGCATTTTAGTTGAAACTCTGCTCACAGATGGACTCACACTGGCTAAATAAACGAATGAATAAATAAAAAAAACACATTAGTCATTATATGTTAAACGGCATACCAATAAATTGTTGTAAACATAGTACTGGCAAGTGTAGCTAGAAATGAGGAAAAGAGATTATAGAATATTTCCACTGCTGGGAGGCGAACCCGCGCAAAATTGCATGTCAACCTGACACCATCACCATTACACCACCACATCTGATAAAATTAGGTGGCGTTACATTTGATTATGATATTTGGTGTGTCTTTGTAGATGGGATGTATGATTTTTCTGGCGGTGTCTCAGTAGAAGTCATTTCAGAAATAATTTGCCAGAAAATTCACAGAATATCCAGATTTGAGAACCAAGACCAGACCCGCTTCGGGGGAGGAGACCAAATTGAAGCTGAGATGGGAAGAAAATGCTGACTCTGATAGAATGGGCGGGGCTGATTCTGGAATGGGCGGGGCTGAATCTGGTGCAGCTCCACCTTCTGGTGCAGCTCCGCCTTTGTGGTTCTGCAGCGAGCACCACTTGCGTCTTTCGGCTGACCAGGGAATGCCCCCCCCCCCAAATCGGTCCAAGTTGCTGAGAAGAGGGAATTCTGGACCTATCTGCTTAGGTTACTGCCCCCACCACCCGACTCCAGATAAGAGGATGAAAATGAATGGATGGATAGAATAATGACAGTAAACAAAAAATGATTACCTCATTAGAAGTTTCAAAATCATCCCCTGAGGATATCAGATCAACACACGATTTCACATGGACAGCCAAGACGTGTAATGGCATGGTAGCACTGCAAACTTTGCATGATGCCTTAGGCATGCTTTGAAATTCTAAAGCATCAGGAGGAAGAGGTGATGTGTCAAGTTCTTCTTGAAGAGGAATCACGTAGATCATGTTTTTCCCTCCTCCTGTTACACTTTTCAAAAGGCTGCCATTGTAACCCTCAGCCTCTGGAGGTATGAGTGAAAGCTTGCGCTGTCCAGAACCTCCTAAAATAGTAATAATAGTAATAATAATTATAATAAAAGTTACATAATATAAAAGCAAAAAAAAATTAAAATTGAAGTTTTACAGTTTTTAATACCTAGTGCTTTATAAAGTAGCCATCCCCCTGTCAACCTTTCAAGCTTTGGATAGTGAGTGGTCAGGAGCCCAGAAATCTGTTCATGAATGACACTTTTGTTAATTATTTAAATATGTGCTTTAGAAATTACATGAAAATGAGGAGTTTACTTTACCTCCGTGTGATCAGCAGACTCAGGAAATGTAACAGCTCGTCTCCCCATTCCAGCTAGTATGAGTGTTAACTCTGTACTTGCCTTGGGTGTTTTGTCTGTGTTTTGATGAAGTAAAAAAAAAGTCACTGTTACACTTTTGCCATTGGTGCTGGTGACCACTCTGGAGGGAGAGAAAAAGCGTTTTCTTCCCCTTGCAGAATTTCGAGAAAAAAGTCCAGGGAAGGACCTAGAAATCAGACAGAAATAAAAGTTATGGTGATAAGGCAATGTCTTGTGACAGAGTGAAACACACAGTGCTAGGGCAGGGACAATAATAAATCGATATATCGTACGATAGAAGAAAATAAAATCAATCATTTTTCCAGCCTCAATATATCGAGGTTAAGAAATATTCTACTCTATTATTATTATTTATTATCATTATTGAAGTGCAGTTTTGGTTGTTGACACTGGATAGGCCATTGTTTATAATGTTTTGGAGAGAAAGGGTCCATTTTATTGTTTTATTGTTTATGCTGCAATATTTTGTAACACAGAACTACTCCTTTTTAATTGATTTGTTTATTTATTTATGCATTTTTTTTGTTTATTTTATTTATTTAGAATTTCTGGTTCTGGACATTCCAATGTTAAATAAAGTTCAAATTGTTGCATTTTAAATGGTGTACTTCCTGACACATCTGATAACCCACAGCTTCAACTTAGTGCAGTCATGGGCAGCGTCATGTGTCACTGCATGCAACTTAAGTGATGATTGGTTGTTAAGGAATGTCCCTGGATGCAATCCGCAGTTGCAGATTCCACGCAAGGAAGGGCTGAAATTATCGTACATGTGGGATTGATGATCGTACAGAGGGCTAAACTATCCTACAAATACTATTATAATAATTATCAAAGCATCTGGCAACACTGTGCAATGTGGCGTTATTAGTTATAATGGAAAAACATGACTGGAATCTACCAGTATAGCACAGTGTAACATCCAGAAAGGGTCAATTTTCACCTTCATATTGACCTACATAGTGATCGGTCATCTACAGAAATAATTCCATTCTCTAAGCGGATTTTATATTCTATCCTCTACAACCCAGAAGATTCTGCAGAGCTTGTTGCCATTCCATGGAGACAAGATTGTCAGCCTATGTCTCCAAACAAAGCTTTCCTCTATCACTGCTGGATTCCACACTGAATGAAAAGTGAACTTTTACAACTCACAATTTAAATAATCATAAATAATCATATGGTTGAATGAACCAGATGTTATATGAATAATAATAATTTTTCAATAATATGTGCCTAATTCAGTGAAGTTGAAATGAATATTATTGCTTACAACAGTATTATACTGAAATGACTCAGAGTCTCTGGTTACTCTTTTATGGTTATTATTTTCGGGCTACTGTCGCCGTAACCCACGCCTTACAAACTCTTAACTTTTTCTAAAGAATTGCTCATAACAGAGCATTTATTAGCATAGCAAAACATCAAAAACCGGAACCAGAAAAACTTTCAGCGCTCAACTCACCTTCAAAATTAAATGTTAACCCTAACGTTTACTGTTGAAACCATTACAACATGTTTGAGTTAATTTGGCCACTCCGGCTCTCTGTAGTGGTTTCTCGATTACACGAGGGAGGGAGGGGTAAACAGAACTCCATTGGTAACCACGGTGAACAGGCTTCATGAAACATGAACGAATATCCCCAAATAATTAAAAACCATGAAGCCAAATGCAAAGTTTAGGGCAGAACATTGACCCAGGGGTTCTCAGATTGAGCAGATTTGTGAGAATACATGAAATGATCGCTTAGAGACGGAGCAAGCTAGTTGCTAGCTTATGTGGCTTGAATAGTTATATCAATATAAAGTCATCTTGTTTCTCGTTTTAAATTCAATTGATAATTTTAAAATATCTATATATTGCCCAGCCCTAGTTGTAGCCTATACTACACTGCTTACATTATTTCTGAATTTAATTTCACATTGTAAAAAAATAAATACAGTCAATTGTAGAAAGCCTCTTTCTAAGATGAATAACAAAGCATCATTGGAATAATTTAATTTCTAACCACTGAATAGACCTCTGCAGATGTCAAATATTTTGCATTTCTACACTTAATTTACCTTGACATTTCTTGATTAACTGTGGACCGAGGGATAGTCTGTTGAGGTGGTGGTGTTGTGCGCTGTGGCACAGTTTGTGTTTGTTGCGGCGGGCCCTCAGCTTGTAGATGAGCATTCAATAACACCATTAGGTTTCTCGCAACTTCTCGGATGGAACCAGTCTAAAGAAATAAAGCAAAAAACACAGAAAAAGTTGTATTTGGTTATATAGCAAATGAGAAACACCTACAAATTGAAAAAAATTGTAATTGGCTTGCACATTTATTGAAAATGTTCAAGTCTGAGGCCTACAAAGCACTTTACAAAACAGTCACACCCTTTCACATGCTTATGGTGGTGATAAGCCAGATAGTAGCTACAGCTGCCCTGGGGCACACTGACAGAGGTGGGCCTGCTGAACACTGGCACCACCGGCCCCTCCGACCACCAACAGCAGGCAAAGTTGGCTAAGTGTCTTGCCCAAGGACACAACAGCAGCACTCTCTGGTTGGAGCCGGGATGGAACCTGCTGTTTATCTGGCCCTGACTCACGCCTGTTCCCTGACCATGCACCAACCTGCTTCCCTGGATTATGTTTATGTATTTAGCAGACGCTTTTGACCAAAGCGACTTACAAGTGATAATCGGCATATTGCCCTTGAGGCTAACAACAACAACTTGACATCAGTCAGGGAGAGGAGGGAACAAGGAGTGGACAGTAGAGAGGGGGGACGGGTGCAGGGAGGGTGCTAGTTTAGAAGATGCTCTCTGAAAAGCAGGGTCTTCAGGAGTTTGTTGAAAATTGAAAAGGAAGCCCCTGTTCTGGTAGTGCTTGGTAGGTTATTCCACATTTGTGGAACGATGCATGAGGAGTCTGGATTGTCCTGAGCGTGGTGTAGGCACTGCTAGCCGACGATCCTGCGATGACCGGAGCGGCCGGGCCGAGACGTAAGCCTTTTTTATATTATATTATATTATAATTACCATGATAATCTCAGGACTAAACTTTTAATAAAGCTTTTACACATTTTATTATTTTTGGGTGTCATTACAGGTCCTCCACCTCAGCCATTACATTCATCTTCCTCTACATCTTCCTTGGTGTAACATGCAACAGTGAATTGCATCATGGTACCACAGACTGTGTAATACAACATTTCGCGCATTTCACAGAAAACAAATGGTAGTTCGCTTACACCAGAAATACAACCTTACTCATTGCTGAGATTTAAAAACAGAAACTGTTTTTGTGTTGTTACTGCTTATGTAACCCCAGACTCAGTTCGACAGGATTACAAAAATAAATAACGGGAGTGCAAAATGAAATGGCAGGAGGCAGGAATTGAGCAAAAATAGAAATTGTTATTTTGTTGGGGAAATGACTGGATTACACTCACTTAACATAGCATTAATTTTTTCAGAAACCTACCAACAGATTGAAAGCTAATTGATGCGCCAGTCGAGGCAGGTGTTGTGTCAAAATGTGTTTCCCTATCAAAAACGGTTTTCTCAAAATTTTCCATTGTTCAAGTATAACGAGTTTTACTTTTTAATAACATTCTCTTACTTTGATGACCCATTTTGTTCATTACAGCGCGAGAAAAACATTGTGATGAAACATTGTGATATATTTATGTCGATGGATGAAACACATTTTGATAGTTAGCAGTTAGACGAGGAAACAATGTTCATGGAGTAAATGCTAACGAATAAATACTGTAATGTCCAAAGAGCTAACCATTAAAAACGAAGGTGGGAATACTAAACAAAAAACATCTACACTAGGTCCAGAGCTAGCATTGGGGACGAGTGATATGTTAGGGTAAAACTCAAATCTGGTGAGGCCATTTTATAAAAGTTGTAGCTATCGTGAATAACCTAACCCACCTAGCTGTGTGCCCCTGTTGTAACATAAAATGCGAGGAGTCGTAAAAAGTAGCATAACAAAACAATTTTATGGAATAAACTGCAGCTAGTAGCCTTGAAAAATAACTTACTTGAGCCTCTTGTTGGTTCTGGTCCATTTTGCTGGTGCAGGTGGAACTCCCGCTCCAGATCAGAGCCGGCGGGTTTTAGGCAGGCTGGTAGTGCGCAGGCGCAGATGCGGCAGCCACACAGGAAAATCCACAGCGCAAAAACGAGCGCACCCCAAAGAGGTTTGTTCCCGCCCAGTCCCAAAAGTCTTTCTATTGGCTGAGCGGTTGCTAGGAGATTGTACTTCTAAGTTTTGAGCGAGAGCAGACCAGATCCGTGAGAGCAGAGGACAGACTTGTGGGAGGAGTTTTGATCCGTGCAGAGAAAAAGTTGTCACGTGAGTAGACAATACCAGTGTAAAAGGTTAAATCTGAGCGCAGAAACAAAGATTTGAAGGAGAACAGAGTGAGTTTGAAGGAGAGCAGACATTTTGAGCGCAAGCATGACAAGTTTTGAGAGCAATAATATAAAATCTTATTCTGAAATTAAAAAGTTGGTCTCTTGATATGAAATTCTGCTCTCAAATTGAAAGTTCAAGTGCTCAATTTCTGGTCCTTTAATTCTTCCACGCCTCCAGAGTGACAAAACTACCAACAGCCGAGCGAGCAGAATCAGAAACCAAGCGTGCAGAAAGGCTGCCACACGCGCAGTGAGGCTGCTGCACCGAGCGCGCAGTGAGGCTGCCGCGCGCATGTTTTCCTCTGCCGTGTGCTCGTTGCCCAACGCGCGCACGCAGGTTTGTCACTTGTGCACATCATTGTGCGCTCACAGACACAGTTTGCTCCCTCTCAGTGAACAAATGACCTCCTTGCCATGTATATTTTCACTCGTGAGTTCTAACCTCCACGCGCGAGTCCCGTTCGCACGCGCGATGTGTACAATACGCGTGCACGGGTTTTGGCTACGCTTGCACGGGTTTTGGCCACGCTTGCACGGGTTTTGGTTACGCTTGCACGGGTTTTGACGGAAACCTGACACCATAGTAGTGTAACTGCGTGACCCACACGCGGAGTGGCTAGTGTTGGGTTAAACAGAGCACGCAGCTTTTGATCTGGGAACGGCGGCGCAGCGCTCACAGAGAGCCGAGACTGAGCAGCAGGTCCGAATACATAAGGAAGCTGACTTACTGGTAGTAGCGTGGAAAGATCCCTTTCCTGGTTTGAGGGCTTGTAAGCCTGAGAACTCGGGTCGATGTCTGGTTGGAATGATGACTGAGTGATGAATGAGCGGCGGCACTTCCCTAAATAGAGTCGGCGTGATGACGTCGACGAGCCACGCTGGTGATGGGAATGCTGGGAAGTGTAGTAGTCCGCCAGTTGGGTCCATAGGGAGAGGTCAGAAGGAGGAGTTCGTGACAGGACCCCCCCCCCTCGAGGGACGGCCCCCTAAGTCCCTGGACGGCGAGCCCAGAAATCAGTCAGCAGGGCAGGGTCGAGAAACGAGCGAGCGGGTTCCCAAGAACGCCCCTCCGGGCCGTAACCCTCCCAGTCCACCAGGTACTGCCAACCACGTCCCCGGCGGCGGGCATCCAGAATCCTGCGGACAGTGTAAACACGATCCTCATCCACACAGCGGGACGGAGGCACCCGGGCCGGAGGAGGGTGGAGAGGAGAGGAGACCAACGGCTTAAGCTGGGAGACATGGAAGACGGGGTGAATCCTGAGAGTGGCCGGAAGGCGCAGCCGGTAAGTGACCGGATTGATGACCCTAAGGACAGGGAAGGGACCCAAGAAGCAGGGAGCGAGCTTCCGGGAGCCCGCCGGCATCTTCATATTGGCGGAAGAGAGCCACGCCTGGTTGCCAGGCTGGAAGACAGGGCCAGGCCGGTGGCGGCGGCGATGCTGACAGGAGTACTCCACGTTGGTCCGGGTGATGGCCGCATGGGCCCGGATCCAGGCAAGCCGACAGCGGCGGACCAGAGTCTGAGCAGCAGGAACCTCCACTTCAGGCACCTGGTGGCTGAACAGTGGGGGCTGGTACCCATAACATGTCTCGAAGGGAGACAGGCCCGTGGCAGAGGAGGTCTGGAGGTTGTGGGACAGTTCTGCCCACAGGAGGAAGCGGGGCCAGGTGGATGGCTGGGATGAGGCGAAGCAGCGTAAGTAACGTCCAAGCTGCTGGTTGGCTCTTTCCGTCTGACCGTTAGTCTGCGGATGGTACCTGGAGGACAGACTGGTTCAAGCGCCGACCAAGCGACAGAAGGCCCTCCAGAAGCGTGAGACGAACTGGGGTCCTCGGTCAGATACCACGTCCTGGGGGAAACCATGGAGCCGCACCACCTGTTCAAGGAGCAGTTCGGCCGTTCTCTTGGCAGTGGGGAGGCCGGCCAGGGCCACTAGGTGCACGGCCTTTGGGAAGCGGTCAGTGATGGTGAGTATAGTGTCCAGGTGGTCGACGGCGGGCAGTCCCGTGACAAAATCCAGACCGATGTGCGACCACGGCCGCTTGGGCACGGGGAGTGGTTGCAAGTCCCCGGCGCCAGGTTGGTTGGAGGACTTGGACCGGATACATACATCACATGCGGCAGTGAACTTGTGTACATCCTTCCTCATAGAAGGCCACCAGAGAGCCCGACGGAGGAACTGGAGGGTGCGGGCTTGGCCTTGATGTCCAGCGAGTTGTGAACAATGCCCCCACGTCAGTGCCTCCCATCGGCAGGCGGTCGGAATGTAGAGGCGGTTCGGGGGAGTCTCTGGGGGTGCCGGATCAGCAGGGAGAGCAGCCCGGATGGATTGTTCCAGAGGCCATTGGAGGGAGGCCAAGAAGCGTTGAGCCGGCAGGATGGTCAGAGGCTCCGGAGGGCTTGTATCCTGCAAGAAACGCCAAGAGAGAGCGTCCGCCTTGAGGTTCTTGGAGCCGGGTCGGTAGGCGATGTGGAAGTTGTACGGCTCAAAAAAGAGGGCCCACCGAGCCTGGCGAGGATTGAGTTGACGGGTAGTCTGAAGGTGTATTAGGTTCTGATGGTCGGTCCAGATAAGGACCGACCACCGACTGGTGGCCCTCCATGTATAAGGACGTCCGTGAGTACATCAGTGCCTGTTCAATCTGTGCCCGAAACAAATGCAGTAATCAACCTCCAGCTGGTCTTCTCTCTCCTCTTCCTGTATCCACTCGCCCATGGTCCCACATAGCTTTGGATTTTGTTACCGGTTTGCCCTCCTTTAATGGTTTTTCAGTCATTCTCACTATTGTAGATCGTTTCTCCAAATCCTGTCACCTGGTTCCTCTCAAGTCTCTCCCATCATCTGCCGAAACAGTCAGCCTTCTAATCAAACATGTCTTCCGTCTCCATGGTATTCCAGCAGAGATCCTGTCTGACCATGGCCCTCAATTCCTGTCCCGCGTTTGGAGAGACTTCGCCAACCACCTGGGGGCCCGTGTCGCCCTGAGCTCCGGGTTCCATCCTCAGACAAATGGGCAATGTGAGAGGATGAATCAGGAGCTCGAAGCCATGTTACAATGTGTGTGTTCCTCCAACCCTTCGGGATGGAGTTCCCAACTACCTTGGGTGGAATACGCATACAACGCTCACACCTCTGCATCTACAGGTTTGTCCCCATTTGAAACCGTTCTAGGTTACCAGCCCCCTCTATTCCCGTCCAGTCAGGACCCTCCTACCACAGCCCCCCAGTTCATTCGCCGTGCCAGGCACACCTGGGCTCAGACCACGGCGGCCCTTCAACGGACAGCTGACCGCAACCACCGTCTGGCAGATCGCCACAGACGACACGCTCCTGTGTATGTCCCTGGGCAGAAGGTCTGGCTCTCCACCAGGAACATCCGGCTAAGGGACACCAGCAAGAAGTTGGCTCCTCGGTTCATTGGTCCTTATCCTATCACAGACGTCATAAGCCCCTCCACTGTCCGCCTGGCCTTGCCTCCATCCATGAGAGTCCACCCTGTATTCCACATCTCCCTGGTGAAGCCCGTTCTGTCCAGTCCCTTGTGTCCTGCCCCCGCTCCTCCTCCACCTGCCTGGCTTGTCACCGGTGGCCTGGTTTATCCGGTCCATCGTCTCCTCGATGTCCGTCCCCGTGGCAGGGGCCGCCAGTACCTGGTGGACTGGGAGGGGTATGGTCCGGAGGATAGTTCCTGGGTTCCTCGTTCCTTCATCACTGATCCGGATCTCATCAGAGACTTCGAGGCCTCTCGGGCCTCCTCCTCCTCTGCTCGGCCGCCAGGTGGCGGCCATTGGGGGGGGGGGGGGGGGGGATGGGTACTGTCACGGTCCGTGGTGAGTCTCCCGCATGTAACCTGTTTTCTCTGAGTATTGTTTCAGGTGGGCGCGTCTGAGAGCCACCAGCTGCAGCTGATCTCATCATCAAGGCCCAGGGGATTTAAGGAGCAGTGTGACACTTCACCACGCCGGATGATTGCTCAGTTTTGGGTAGCTCTAGCCTCTGACCCGTTTTGATCCTGTGTTTTTCTAGTTCCAGTTTGTTTACCAGATCTTGAGAAATATTTGCTGGATTTCCTGTCGACCAGAAAAGACCCTGATAACTCTTCCCTGCTCTGCTCCAGGTTTTCACTCCACACTCCACTATCTCCATATCAGCTCGGATTCTTGTACTTCAGATCACGCTGTCTCCTCCCCTGGCCGCCCGCTCTCAGCTGCTCACCTGCCCTTGCCAAGCCTCCGCTCCTGCCTCCCCTCTGGTTCAACAGTTCCTCCTCCTTCTGGAGCCTTCCTGCTCACCCGGACCTGACCTAGCCCTTCCAGTGGCTCTCACCACTATCTACATCAGTAAGCTCCACTCCTCAGATTATCCTCCATCATTCCCTCCATATACTCACTCTTTCTCCCTCCTCAGAATCCTCTCCTGGAGTCTTGCTGCCAGCCTGCACGTCGTCTGTTCCCGTTCCTCTCATTTAATAATAAAGAATGTTTTACTTACTTGCCGGTTTCTTGTGATGATTCTGCATGTCGTGGGTCAGGAAACTCTCACCCAACATGACAGAATCATCCGGCCATAACGTTGACCCCATTGCAGAATCCAACCCGTCCTCTAATGCTCCGCTCGCTGTTTCAGAGATACTCACATGCCATGAACACGTCATCCATGGCTTACTGGAGCAAGTCTCCGACTCCCACCGATGATTACTCCAGATGGAAACTATGTTACGCAATCTCACTACTCACTTAACTCCCCCGGAACCTTCAGTTCAGCAGCCTCCAGTTTCTCCTCCGTCCGCACTTCCGGTTCCGCCTCCTGCTGTAAACTTCCGGATACCCAACTCTCCCCCTTCAGACATCTATTCCGGTGAGTTCGGCAAATGCCGCGGATTTCTCTTTAATTGCCAGTTAGCTTTTGAAAGAACGCCTGAAGCTTTCACATTAGACTCAGTAAAATTTCTTATATTATCGGGCTACTCCATGGTAAGGCTTTAGATTGGGCTGAAGCCAGGAGCCATGACTCCAGTTTTCTGTGCGGTCTGCTCTCACAATTCCTGACTGAAGTTAATCAACGTTTGATCATTCTGAGTCCCCAGCTGAGGTAGCAAAAAGGGTGTGGAATCTCCGTCAGGGAAACCAAACGGTAGCAGATTTCGCCATAGAATTCCGCACGCTGGCAGCAACTTCCTCACTAGATCGAGGTTCATTACTGGGAGCATTCACCCAGGGATTAAATGACCATCTCCAGGATCAATTGGCACTATGCCAGGAACCCCCCGACCTAGAAGCCCTTATAGCCCTGGCCATAAGAATTGAAAAATGCCTCAAGGATCGTTCTAAGGGTTCTAGAATGCCATATTTACCTCTAACTCAAACCAGAACTTCTCAGCCACCAGTTGCATCATCTTCTGGAGAAGAGCCTATGCAGATCGGCAGAACCCAGTTAAGCCAGGAGGAGCGGCAACGTCGTTTCTCCGCTAACCTTTGCCTCTATTGTGGTCAGCCGGGGCACAGAATCTCGAATTGTGGCTTACGGTTAAAAGGTCAAGCCCACCAGTAGTTCCGGGATTACTGGTGGATGGTAATGGTGGCCCTAATTCTCGATGTATGCTATCCTGTACTGTGATGTATAACCAAGGAAGTCGTGTGTTGAAGGCTTTACTGGATTCTGGATGCGAACGTAACATGCTGGACAAATCAGTCGTTCAAGATCTGGACATCCCCACTATTCCCCTTCTGACTCCTCTACGAGCATCATCCCTGGATAGCAACACTCTCACTACCATAACCCACCAGACCGTGCCAGTCAGCTTACTGGTGTCAGGCAACCACCAGGAAAGTATTTCATTTTTTGTTTTTCCTTCTCCTCACTCCCCAGTAGTCCTTGGATATGATTGGTTGATGACTCATAACCCACAAATAAATGGGAAAACATCCCAAGTTACTGTTTGGAGCTCCCACTGTTTAACTAATTGCCTTCGTTCTGCTTCACCCATCTGTTCAGCACCAACCTCCAAACCAACAGCCGATTCCCCAGTTCTCCCTGACCTGTCAGGAGTGCCGGAGGAGTACCATGACCTCTTCCTTGTGTTCAGTAAGGACCGAGCCTCTTCTGTACCTCCTCACCGACCTTATGACTGTGCCATCGATCTCCTGCCAGGCGCCACACTTCCATCCAGCAGGTTGTATAACCTTTCCAAACCCGAACAGCTCAGCATGTCCACCTACATAAACGAATCCCTTATATCTGGTATCATCAGACCATCTACTTCACCACTAGGGGCAGGCTTCTTTTTTGTCTCTAAGAAGGATGGTTCCCTTAGACCATGCATTGATTACCGAGGGCTCAACCAAATCACCATAAAGAACAAATATCCACTCCCGTTACTGTCGTCCACATTTGAACCAGTCCAAGATGCTACCATCTTCACAAAACTGGATCTACGCAACGCTTACCATCTCGTCCGTATCAGAGAAGGCGATGAATGGAAAACCGCACTCAAAACTCCTCTGGGTCATTACGAATACTTAGTCATACCTTTCGGCCTCACAAATGCCCCGCAGTGTTCCAATCCCTGGTCAATTCCGTTCTTGGTGACTACCTCAACCAGTTTGTTACCGTCTATTTGGATGACATTCTGATTTTTTCCAGATCCCCTGCAGAACACCGACAACATGTTAGATGTGTACTTCAACGCCTCCTGGAAAACCGGCTCTATGTGAAGGCAGAAAAGTGTGAGTTTTACGTCTCCTCAGTTAAGTTCCTCAGTTTCATCCTTGAGAGCGGGCGGTTGAAGACAGATCCGGAAAAAATCAAGTCAGTTCTCTCCTGGCCTACTCCCACCACATGCAAGCAGCTTCAACGCTTCCTAGGTTTTGCAAACTTTTATCGCCGCTTCATTAAAGACTACAGCCAGACTGCCGCCCCACTCACTCAGCTCACATCCATAAATAAACCCTTCATTTGGTCCTCCTCTGCTGAAGAGTCCTTCCAAGCCCTAAAAAACAAGTTCACACAAGCACCTATCCTGACCTGTCCCGATACTTCTGCCCAGTTCACCCTGGAGGTTGACGCTTCTGACTCTGGCGTTGGTGCTGTGCTGTCACAGGTCTTCCCCTCAGATCACCGTCTCCACCCATGCACTTTCTTCTCTCGCCGCCTCTCCCCAGTTGAGGGGAACTATGATGTTGGGGATCGGGAATTGCTGGCCATAAAATTGGCTCTGGAGGAGTGGCGACACTGGCTGGAGGCAGCGGAACATCCTATAATCATCTGGACCGACCATAAAAACTTGGCATATTTAAAGGAGGCTAAAAGACTGAATCCACGACAGTCCCGCTGGTCCCTGTTTTTCTCCCGTTTTCACTTTCTCATCTCTTTCAGACCCGGTTCCAAAAACACGAAACCCGACGCCCTGTCCAGACTGTACTCACCCGACAAGGATCCCGAATCAGCTCCTATTCTGCCACCATCCTGCATTGTGGGTGCTGTAGATTGGGACATCACAAAGAGGGTGCAGGAGGCCCAGCAGACTGAACCAGATCCAGGTACCGGTCCACCACAAAGGATTTATGTCCCTACCCGTGTTCGTGGTGACCTGATACATTGGGCCCACACTGCCAAGTTCTCTATTCACCCTGGAGTAGGCCGCACGTTAGCGTTAATCCGCAGAACCTTCTGGTGGCCCTCCATGTATAAGGACGTCTGTGAGTACATCAGTGCCTGTTCAATCTGTGCCCAAAACAAATGCAGTAATCAACCTCCAGCTGGTCTTCTCTCTCCTCTTCCTGTACCCACTCGCCCACGGTCCCACATAGCTTTGGATTTTGTTACCGGTTTGCCCTCCTTTAATGGTTTTTCAGTCATTCTCACTATTGTAGATCGTTTCTCCAAATCTTGTCACCTGGTTCCTCTCAAGTCTCTCATGTCCGCCTGGCCTTGCCTCCGTCCATGAGAATCCACCCTGTATTCCACATCTCCCTGGTGAAGCCTGTTCTGTCCAGTCCCTTGTGTCCTGCCCCCGCTCCTCCTCCACCTGCCCGGCTTGTCACCGGTGGCCTGATTTATCCGGTCCATCGTCTTCTCGATGTCCGTCCCCGTGGCAGGGGCCGCCAGTACCTGGTGGACTGGGAGGGGTATGGTCCGGAGGATCGTTCCTGGGTTCCTCGTTCCTTCATCACTGATCCGGATCTCATCAGAGACTTCGAGGCCTCTCGGGCTTCCTCCTCCTCCGCCTCCTCCCCCTCTGCTCGGCCGCCAGGTGGCGGCCATTGGGGGGGTGGGGGGGTGGGGGGGATGTACTGTCACGGTCCGTGGTGAGCCTCCCGCATGTGACCTGTATTCTCTGAGTATTGTTTCAGGTGGGCGTGTCTGAGAGCCACCAGCTGCAGCTGATCTCATCATCAAGGCCCAGGGGATTTAAGGAGCAGTGTGACACTTCACCACGCCGGATGATTGCTCAGTTTTGGGTAGCTCTAGCCTCTGACCCGTTTTGATCCTGTATTTTTCTAGTTCCAGTTTGTTTACCAGATCTTGAGAAATATTTGCTGGACTTCCTGTCGACCGAGTAGATAAGGAAGCTGACTAACTGGTAGTAGACAGCGTGGAAAGATCCCTTTCCTGGTTTGAGGGCTGGTAAGCCTGAGAACTCGGGTTGATGTCTGGTTGGAACGATGACTGAGTGATGAATGAGCGGTGGCACTTCCCTAAATAGAGTCGGCGTGATGACGTCGACGAGCCACGCTGGTGATGGGAATGCTGGGAAGTGTAGTAGTCTGCCAGTTGGGTCCATAGGGAGAGGTCAGGAGGAGGAGTTTGACAGTGTGAGGTTGGCATGTACTGGCTTATGCATGAGTGAGTTTACTCCAGCTAGTCTGATTTCCTCCCCAGACCAAAAACATGTAGGTCAGGTTGATTGGAGACTCTAAATTGTCCCATGATGTTGGTGTGTTTGACTGGTGGTTTGTCTCTCAAGTCCCAGCGATGGACTGCAGACATGTCCAGGGTGTCCTCTGCCTCTCACCCGATATTTGCTGGAGTTTGACACCAGCTTCCCATGACCAATCAGCGGTTAAGAAAATAAGCCAGTGAGTGTGAACAATGTCAGTAAAATATACAATTTAATGTTAACTAACACTGAGAACAGCAACCCACCACCCACCACCCCAGACCCCAACCAGACGGCCAGATCTCCCTCCTAGCCTCCATCCCCAAGAAGCCAAGCAACAACAGAGGTGTGCTAAGACCCCTAGTCTCCCTCCACCTGCTCCATTATAGTGTTGTGTGTTAATGAGGTGTATTCCATGGATGTGGTGAGAGGGCAGTGCAGGCATTGTCTGGCCTATGCCAGCTTATGCCACCGCACCACCCCACTTGCACCCTCAGCCCTCGGTGTCTAAGTGCAGTTTAAAATTGGAAGTGAGCACCAGCACTCAGGAGGAGGCTGAGAAATCCCCCTGCCAAGTGCCGTTGAATGTGCTCACTCCCAAGGCCCTAAGTGTGTGTTTGCGTGGAATGTCGTCGGTGGAAGTGTATAAGGTGCAAATAAAATTGGAGGGCAGATTGCCACAGGAATGGGGTCCATAACCGCACTCCCTGACTTGTCCACCCCCCAAGGTCCTATGTGCATGTTTGTGTGATGATGTGAGGGAGCAGGAGGAGAGAAATATGCGGGGATGGGGATGAATGGCTGGTTGGGCTTAGCCCTCCAGGGTGTACGTTTTTCTGATACGACCTTGCTGTTTAACCCAGACACAGAGGAGCATGAAATTCTGTGTCAAAGCATTTCAAATTTCCCTAGCTGAGAATACATGAAAAATTAAAAGAATTAAAAGTTATTAAATGTAAATTCCCTACAACATCTTCAGTCTGCTGTCTCATTTCAGTTTTACTTCCAGACAGTTTCTCCCCTTGTTCTGATCACAACATCTGCTAATCGGAGATCTGAACAATTTTCTACATTTGACAGACACCAGGAGATTCAGTTCATGACAACCGATATTTTAAAGTGCTCAAAATGCAGTTTTCGACTTCAACAGGTGCTGCACACAAAATCTGCTGTTGTCCGGGCTTGATTGGCTGTGTCTCAATTCAGGGTCTGCATCCTTCGAAGGACCCAGCCCACCCGGCCAACGTGGGCTGCGTCCTCCGTCGGCCGGGTAGACCGGATGTTAATGGCTGTGAATATGGACAGGCCTAGCCTTCATGAACTCCCTCGGCGAACGTTCCGTCGCCTAGCAACCGTGGAACCGCTGGGCAGAAGGGAGAAGGAACTTTAAACGACGGAGCTCAACGTTTTATTTAGCTTTTTAACCCCCAGAGACCCAAATTTAGAAAACAACTGCAAAATTTTTTTTTAACCTTTCACATGTTGTTCTAGGAGGCCAGATAAACGGGCCTATTTACACATTTTAACAGCCAATAGTGTTGCAGAACTGAACAATAGGACCTATTAGCAATGTAAATGTGGTTTTAAAAAGAAAAAAAATGGGGAAGGTTTATTTTTGTGGACTTAAATCTGATGTTGTAATATTACAACCGTGGGTGTCTGGGGGTTAATCATTTCCTTGACTGTTGGAGAGCTAATTCAGAGAAAATACTTTCGACAAGCTGAGCCTGCTTGAATGCTCATGAGCAAAGATGTGATAATAGTTTTTAATACTTTCTAAGGGTCTTAATTTGACCAAAACCAATTTATCACCTTTTAAGACTTTTCAAGACCCAGCGGATACCCTCTAGTAAACAATTCTCATTTGTAAACAAAAATAAAATTCAAGAGTTTAATGCAGAACTGATTTTATTTAGATATTTCTTTTATATGTACATGTTTAATCTTCCTTAACCATTTTTTTCTAGCAAAGTAAAAAGCTGTCAAAGTTCTTCCTTCTCTCCTGTGCCCTCTGCTGCTCTGCCTCCATCTGCAGCCTCATGTCCTCCCTGATCAGCTCCAGAAGCTGGTCATCGCTGGCACCTTCCCCTGGATGCCCATTTCCTCCAGAATAGTCTTAACAAACATGTAAGAAAAAAACGGATAGAGAAAAGAGGACAACGGGTTATTCCTTTCATGTTTTCGCTGAAAAAATAAGCTCAAACGAGTTTTTTAAAATATGAGATGTTATTGTACCTCCATGCCACAGCCGCCGAATACTTTGCTCCGGTGATCATGTGGTCCATCTCCGCCCTAAGCTTAATAAATTCCCTGGTTTTCTCTTTTGTTCCTAAAATACAAACTTCTATTAAAATCAGGGGGAAAACGTAGCGGGAGAAGTACGACACCGAGCGGCCGAACATACGAGCCGAGACCGCAATACAAGCACTTTTACTGTAACATTTCTAACTAAAATAATGTTCATGTATCACAAAAAGTCCTTAACCTAACAGTTTTCAAGTTTATACTGACATTTATATGCGCACAAGGGCGTCAGTTTGTTTTCAGAATTGCTGGGGACAATAACCATACACTTGAGTGGGGTTTAAAAATTGCTGGGGACAATAAAGTAGGCTAGCACAGGGGTCGGCGGCTCTGGAACCGCATGCGGCTCTTCCATCCATCTGATGCGGCTCTCTGTGCTTGTGAAATAATGAATGGATATTTAAATAAAAAGCTTTATATTTTACTG
The DNA here is from genome assembly GCF_043380555.1 of Nothobranchius furzeri. Lineage (NCBI taxonomy): Eukaryota > Metazoa > Chordata > Actinopteri > Cyprinodontiformes > Nothobranchiidae > Nothobranchius > Nothobranchius furzeri. The sequence goes on along the minus strand of NC_091744.1, from coordinate 63,932,867 downwards.
CATTAATTTTACATCTGTAAGCTAATTCTAAATGTAAAGATTGTCTGCGTAAACCTGAACAGTTCCAACCCGGTCTTACTGTGAGACTGGGTTGACGCGTCACGCTTGTGCGTAATCATATCGGCGCTTCTGAGCTGCTTTCTGAGCTTCCCCACCTACAAAGTTTAATTACAACAATCAAACGTGACAGAGCCTGGATTTGTATTCTGAACAGTCTAAACATGTCATAAAAAGAAACGTATGACAAAAGTGGCACCTGCTCAGTAAAACCACCAACAGGGTGAAAAATACCAAAAATTGAAGGCAGAGACGGGCTACAACTTCTGGATCCACTTTATATAAATCGTTTTATTGATTATCGTCTAATGAAAGATAATTAAGACGTACACGAGCGATCAGGCGCGTTGCAAGCTTTTCAAAAGTGTGGGAGATGTTGTCTGTGCCTAAAATAAGTTCATGCTATTCATCTTGTTAGTTTAATTTCCATAATAGCGGAGCAGGTGCGAATTTTAGACGCGTCACGCACGTTTCCGTTTTAAACATGTTTAAACTGTTCAGAATACAAATCCAGGCTCTGTCTCGTATAACTAAAGTTTGTACTGAATGAAACTTTACATTAAACCATGTTGAAAAGTAAAGGATCCGATTAAATAGTTTCCCCCTCATTTACAGTCATGGAGTACAGTGCAGTGCGCGTGGCTCTGGGGTTAATCAAGGTCAATTGTAACATTAATATGTTACTGGACACGCTGGTCTGGTTGGTTAGACCAGTGTTTGAAGTGGAAAACACACACAATCACACACACACACACACACACACACACACACACACACACACACACACACACACACACACACACACACCAGATAAAATAATGCTGATAGCGTGGACTAGAAGACAGGTGATGGTTTACGTATTTAAATGATGATCAGGCTGCTGTAAAATGTAATCTCCATCCACATCCAGACACAATTATCCTCTATTCTTTCTCTAGTTGCTCTGCTCTTGTCTGGGCTGACGTAGCTGACGGTGCGCGCGGCGCGCCTAACTAGCGGCTGATGCACATTTTACGCATTTGGAGAGGTGGGCTGGATGCTTTGCTTTTACTGGAAGATGGTCCACTTAACACCCGGGTGTAGACTACATATTAATGACAAATGAATGAAAATTAAATTGGGAGTTTTTACTTCATATTTTAGAAATAAAAATGACGGGGGAACACATTTATGACGTCTTTTTAAACTAAATTTTCTAGCGCGACCTGCCTGCTTCACTTAAGTCACTGCTTATTAAGGTCCGTCCAGAATTACCGTGGCCCACCCAAAAATGAAAACCTGGCACCGCGCCTGTTATAAACCTCTGCAAATGGTTGTTCTTCACTTTATCAAACTCAGACTTTGTACAGCTAATGTCAAGATGTAAAATTATGAATTCAGTCGAGCTCTTCCGTCCCTCCCTCTCCTGCTCTCCTGGAAACCCGACATCGGCTGGGAGGTGAAGAAGGAGATGAGGCAAACAGAGTGAGTGCGACGTAAAGAAACCAGACAGGTGTGGAGGTGAGCAAAACAGCTGGAAAAGTGTGGGTGTTGAATCCCCCACGGGTGCGACACCCCCGGCTGCTGTCACCTGTTGTGAGCAGCGCTCTGCTGTCTGAGGGTAGGCCCCGCCCGCAACACCGCGGCTGCTGCGGTGTTTTCTTTACTGTGGGAAACGGGTAATAATGGTTCTTTGATGGGAACAGGTTGCCGACCCCTGGTATAAGATCTGAGCTGGTAAAACAAAAATCCTCATCAGCAGGCTTTTTGAAAGTGGGGGGGACACAGCTGCCAATCACAAATTTTGCCGGGGACATGTCCCCGGCGTCCCCGGTTAAAATGACGCCTATGTATGCGCAATCCTCTCCGACAGCTCCCGCTTCACTGTCCGCCATTGTTTTTAAGTTTTTCTGCCGGCTGGCCCGCAAGGCATCTTGGGAAATGCTACCTATTGAAGGATACACCCGACCCATCCTTCATTCAGGCGAAAAGAAGGCCGCATTCGTCGACCGCATTTGAAGGAGTCTTCGAATTGGGACAGGCCTAGTCGCGGCGCTGTGACGTAACTGGCCGACGAATCTGGCCGACGTAGGATGCAGACCCTGAATTGAGACACAGCCATTGTCATTCGCTGAGAACTCCCTGTCTTATTTTAAAAGGTCAGACACAAAGATTTTAAAAAACAACAATAAGGAGATAAAATGCAATTTGACAATAGTCATAGTCAAGTAATGTCATAGTTTTGTTGGTCTGGAATTACTGTTAAATCACACAGTCAATTTCCCAGCCCAAGGTTTAAATAAAAAAACACTGAATTATAAAAAAACACCACTGAATTCTGAATAAAAAACACTGAATTCTAAATTAAAAACACTGAATTCTAAATAAAAAAAGACCAAATTCTAAATAAAAAACACTGAATTTTAAATTAAAAAAGCACAAAATTCTAAATAAAAAGAACTGAATTCTAAATAAAAAACACTGAATTCTAAATAAAAAATACAATTCTAAAAAAAGCACCATATTCTAAATTAAAAACACCGAATTCTAAATAAAAAATACCAAAATCTAAATAAAAACACTGAATTCCAAAAAAAACACTGAATTCTAAATAAAAAACACTGAATTCTAAATAAGAAAGCACTGACTTCTAAATAAAAAAAACTGAATTCTAAATAAAAAAAGCACTGAATTCTAAATAGAAAAACCCTTAATTCTAAATAAAATAACTCTGAAATCTAAATGAAAAAACACTGAATTCTAAATAAAAACACTGAATTCTAAATAAAAAACACTGAATTCTAAATAAAAAACACTGAATTCTAAATAAAAACACTGAATTCTAAATAAAAAGCACTGAATTCTAAATAAAAAAACACTTAATTCTAAAAAAACTGAATTCTAAAAAAACACTGAAATCTAAATAAAAACACTGAATTCTAAATAAAAAAACTGAATTCTAAATAAAAAACACTGAATCCTAAATAAAAAACACTGAATTCTAAATAAAAACACTGAATTCTAAATAAAAAAACACTGAATTCTAAATAAAAAATACTGAATTCTAAATGAAAACACAAAATTCTAAATAAAAACACAAAATTCTAAATAAAAAACACTGAAATCTAAATAAAAACACTGAATTCTAAATAAAAAACATTGAAATCTAAATAAAAAAGCACCAAATTCTAAATAAAAAACACTGAATTCTAAAACACTGAATTCTAAATCAAAATAAACTGAATTCTAAAAAAAAACACTGAATTCAAAATAAAAAAACACCGAATTCTATACAAAAACACTTATTTAAAAAAACACTTAATTCTAAAAAAATCACTGAAGTCAAAATAAAAACCAATGAATTCTAAATAAAAAACACCAAATTCTAAACAAAAAACACTGAATTCTAAAAAAAAGCACTGAATTCTAAATAAAAAACACTGGATTCTAAATAAAAACACCAAAAAAAAAAAACAACAGAGAGAAAAAAGAAAGAAAAAAACAGAGGGAGAAAAAAGAAAGAAAAATAGAGAGAGAAAATAGAAAGAAAAAGAGAGAGAGAAATAAAAAACAGAGGGAGAAAAAGGAAAAACAGGGAAAGAAAACAGAAAGAAAAACAGACAGTGAAAAAAGAAAGAAAAAACAGAGGGAGAAAAAAGAAAGGAAAAACTGAGAGAGAAAAGAAAGAAAAAACACAGAAAAAAGAAATAACAGAGAGAAGAAAGAAAGTATAATGAGAGAGAAAAATGGAAGAAAAGAGAGAGAGAAAAATGAAAGAAAAAAGAGAGAAAAACAGAGAGATACAAAAGAAAAATAAGAGAGAAAAAAATGAGAGAGAAAGAAAAAAGCAGAGAAAAAAGAAAGAAAAATAGAGAAAGAAAACAGAAAGAAAAAACAGTGAAAAAATAAAGAAAAAAACAGAGAGAAAAAAGAAAGAAAAAAACTGAGAAAAAGAAAGAATAAAAAGAGAGAGAAAATGAAAGAAAAAAGAGAGAGAAAGAAAGAAAGAAAAAAACACAGAGAGAAAAAGGAAAGAAAATACTAGAAAGGAAAAAAGAAAAAGAAAGAAAGAAATAAAGAACTGAGAGAAAAATGAAAGAGAGAGAAAATGAAAGAAAAAAAGAGAGAAAAAAAGAAAGAAAAAAACAGAGGGAGAAAAAAGTAAGAAAAAGAAAGAGAGAAAAAGAAAGAAAAAAATGAGAGAAAAAAGAGAAAAAAAAACTCACAGAGATGATCAGCAACACTAACTGGTTCCAGTTGTATGACTGGAGGATGACCGGAAAATAAAAGGTCATGAAGAGACTTTATTGTTGCATAAATGTAAAAGAATTAGCTTACCTTGACTTTTGTAAAGCTCTCTAACCCTAACCCCCAAAAGGGTGTATGATGCTTGTTCAATTCCATTACGTTTTTTCAAGTTATGTGCCTACTTATTACTGTGTGGTGTAATTATGTCAGTAGAATAACTAGATAAATGAGCTTTCTGGCACAAATGCTGTTTAAAAGCTGGTTACTGAAGAGCTGAGCAGATCCATCAGGGTATAATGTGTCAGGGATTTAGAAATGTGGGTGGGGGGGTGAACTGGACCACCCAGAGAAAACCCCCCATGCAGCACAAAGAGACAGAAATAAATTGATCGGGTGATCTTTTTCCTGTGAGATAATCCTTGTGCTGCATTTTTTTATACTCCATGGTGGACGGAGTAGATCCTAGATAGAAACACCTCCTGACTGCATGTCTGACCCCAACAGGTTTTGCGTTACCACCATAGACTGTACATACTGGACAAATGGATTCGATAGACTCCAATAACACGTTTTTTGTCTATAATGGTAGGTGGCCACCACCGCCATTTTGACCGTGTCACAGGTTCCGTCCAGCCCAGTGAAAATATATGTAACTCTCATATAAGCTCTTTTATTATTCATTCTTACATGCTACTCTTTTCATTATGGGATCATGTTATAATATAAAGGTCTCTCTGTGTTTCTCTCCTGCACAAGCTCTTAAAACAGCTGCAGGAACTCCAAAAGGGAGTGAGACATTGCAGTCTCTTCTTGTACCAGGTTACCAAGGATGTTTCTGCTTATCTTAAGAATTACAAGTTCTTGTGACATGTTAGATCCTGCCTAACAAGGCAATATATATATATATTTACCTTATAAGCTCATTTTATTATTCTATGCTATGGAAACTCGCTCAGATACTCAAGGCCTTCACACAAAGATTAATAGCTGTGTATCTTCTCCTGCACAAGAGAAGGGAGTGTGCACATTCCATCTCCACTCAGTGCCTCTCGGTACCAGTGAATGTATCTTCTCCTGTCATGAATATATCAGGATGTTCCTGGTAATCTCAAGGATGTATGTTCTATTGATGTATTAAACTGTCCGCTAACAAGGCTGTTATTTTCACCTGTCATGATCATTGACGTATGTACATGGCAAACTGCGTATGTAACATTCCTGTAATCTTCAATAAAAATCAGCCGTTTCAGCAGAACGGCGAGAGTCTGTCCGAAGCATCTGGCAAGAGCAGGTCGCGGGACTTGCTGCAGAGGCTCTCCCCCTCATGAGCGGCGAAACAGTGAATGGACTTCTGATCATTTGTCTCCTCGTTCTGTCAACTTAAAAGGTGTTTAACTCCATCTACTCCGTACCCGTGCTTGGTCTAACGGAAGAGAGACCAACAAATTTGGCGTCACGAACAGGATTTTTTCTTTTTGAAGAAAAAGGAGTTTTTGGAGGACGATTCGACCCACTGACCCAGCGAACAGATCTTGGCACAAAAACACCGCGGTGGAAATAAGGTAAGCAGAGCCTATTATCTAAAATCTGCTCATTGGATTTATCCAAAGCATTTGTGTCCAGAATCACAGTAGCTGTGGTCCTAAAATAATAGTTGGAGAAGAAAGTGGAGACAAGTGCAGAAAGAATAAGAGATTTTTTGTAATGGTTTAATGGTGAAATGAAATGAGGATTTTTCTAATGGTTTAATGAGTAAATGAGAAAAGGAAATAGTACAGAAGAAGGGATGGTGACCCAGGGCTATTAGAATAGCCCTAAAGTTCCATTTCCAGGTCGTGGCTGACCACACTATTTGCTGACGAGCGGATAGAATATATAACGAGGTTATATAATGCTTGGCTGGATCCATAGGTGTGGGAACCCTAAAAGTCCACAGGTCAAGGACCTGGTTTTATGTTAAGGGAAGGGGAGGCTAAAGAGAGCTCCCTGGATTTTAAGGTCAAGGACCTGGTTTTATGTTAAGGGAAGGGGAGGCTAAAGAGAGCTCCCTGGATTTTAAGGTCAAGGACCTGGTTTTGTGTTAAGGGAAGGGGAGGCTAAAGAGAGCTCCCTGGATTTTTAAGGTCAAGGACCTTTTGCATGAGATGAGAAAAATGTTCTGAGGTAACTGTTTTTGCATAAGATGATAAATGTTTTGACTGCTTCTGTGTGAAGAGAGCAGTGCTTTTGGCTATTTCTGCGTGCTTTTGGCTGTTTTTGCATAAAATGAGCAATGTTTAAATATGACAAGCAGCCCAGTTGAAGCCACGAGAAATAAGGTTTTATTGAGAAAGTCAGCGGAAGAGGCGATGAAGAAAAAAGGGGTAGATGTTAACAGTAGAGGTAACTGGAGAAAGATTTGGGAAGTGAAGGCTGCAGAATCGAGAGAAAAAAGGCACAGCTGTAGACAAGCTTCACTGTGTGTGTAAGCTGAGTTCAGCCTGTGTGTGTGAGGCGCAGCAAGAGGCTGCTTACGGCTCTGGATTGAAAGTGCAGCACTAGGAGAGTGCAGAATGCAGAGCAGAGTTTTGGGAGCTCCATGTGTGTGCGTGTGAGTGTACAGCGCTGGGTGTGTGTGTGAAGGCCTGATGCGGTACCAGAAAATAAATAAATAAGATAAATAAGAGCTTTAAAAAGTTGCAACTCGTATATGTAAATTACACTGCAGTGCTAAAATTAATGTTTGGAGCTACGCAAAATTCAAATTCTGCAACCCTGTTCTGATCAGTCTTTGAACAGAACACCATAAGTTAATAAATAAAAGGTTTTTAAAGTAACATATGCATATGTATGTGTGTATGTATGTATATGTGTATACATATATACATATGTAGTGTAGAAGCGTGATAATCATTTGTGTGTGGGGCAGCATGTGAGTGACCCCGATCTGGGGGTTAAGTGACCTGGAGATGAAAAAAGGGAAAAAACCACCAAGAAACGCAAGTAAGGATGTAAATGACAGCTTTATTTTAGAAATATAGTCATATAGCTGCTAAACAGTAAAATCAAAACAGATCTGCAGAAAATAAATATATAAACTATTCCTCAGAGCGCTCTCAAAAAAAATTGCAATTGGATTTGCTCTAATGTTACATAAGGCCTGCTTAAAAGCATAGTAAGCATTAAATTCTGAAAATAACCAGTGCAGTGTTAAATAAATTCTGTGCTTAAAATATTATATATATATAGAGAGAGAATAAATAAGTGACGAACTGACTTACCTTAAAAAAATAATAATAATAATAAAAAGAGACTGTGACAAACAAAGAATGTCTCTGTGCCTTGTGAATGAGTGAATGTGTGTCTTCTTGCATGAGAAGTAAATGCTGCTTTCGCTGGATCTTCTGAATGACGCAGTTTTTAATAGAGGGAGCAGCTGCTTGAGAAACAGGGTGCGGTCCATGTTTTTACTAGACGGTTATTTAGTTCGAGAGACTGTGGAAACAATAGAAAAAGAATTTATCGTTAGTGTGAGGACAAGAAAATCCTTTAAAATACAAAAGTTGTATGGTTGTGGTTATAAAGGAAGTATTTTGTCTGATTATGGGCCGTGGAGTCAGCTGGACTCCCTCGCTCTCACAGTTTTTCTGTGTAACATGCAGTTTTAAGCAATTTGTGACTTTAGAAAGGATATTTTTCGGTGTTTTGGACGTACCTTAAGGCTTCTGGTTAGGGTATTCAGGAGATCCTTCCTCTCGGACAGATCTAGTGAGAATGACTGGAGTTTCAGCCTGGGGACCTGACTCCACCCACTTTTATACACAGGAGTTCCGCAGTCTAAAAATAGCACAGGGTGCTGCGAAAAGCAGCTCTGAACCTCTCAGGATCATCTTTATGAAAACCATAAAATTAACAAATAATCAGTAAGGAAATAAAATATTTGTTAAATCTTGCTATAAAACAAAATCCAATAATTGTCTTGCCTCAACTTTAAGAACCATTAACGTTAATGGCTGGATTTTGGGACGCTGAATAATGAAAAAACAGATAAACTAAGTATTATTTCCTGTAACCTGGCTAGAAACTGTACTAGGCTGTTTTGAGTTAAAAACTGGTAGTTATTTTCCCAAAATAAAATAGATAAATAAAAAATGAAAGGAGGGATCTTGCATTTGGGATAGATTGTGCTTAATGTTTAAAACCTGTGTAGAACTGATTTGATGATTCAGAACAAATTGTGCATAGGAAGTAGTTCAGATTTATTTTTGAGTCAATAAAGTCGACTAAATATTAGAAACCATCGTTGATTTTGATTTGTAAAAGAGAAAGTTCTGTCATTTCAACTCAATCAACATATTTAAGGAAAACGTTTGCTGTGCATTGTGGCGGGCATGAACTTTACTGGGTGGGCCTGTCACAACCAGCTGCAAAGAATGTTTGGGTCTGACTTCTATACAAAGAGAACCTGGAAGCCCTCACCAAAAACTGTGACTTATAACATCAAGACGGGGAGCACTACAAGATGGACAAAGAGGCAGAAACTTATTTGCCCTGCTGCTGATGAAACAAAGTACAAAAGGGGGAGCATGTGTGCTAACATGTGAACTTTAATCAATGACGGTGGTCATCCTGGACTTACAAAGAGAGGCTCAAAAGAGACTGTTTCCTATGGTTACACCCAGTAAAAGAGTGCTTGCTGCAGTCAGGTAATGAACAAGGCTTTTTGGCAACAACCAGTTGAATTGATGAAATGTCAGAACTGTGGAAAATTTACTAAACTACTGTAGAACATAGTTAACTGAGAAAGTTAGCCTAAAAAAAGATAATAATAATATCAATAAATAAATAAATAATAGGATTAGTAACCTGGATTTCAGCCCAACTCACCATTGGACGTCAATATAATCTTTATTGTCCTAGGATTCTCAGCTGCAGCGGACATGCAGTAAAGCCTTATTTTCTTTTCAAAACGGAATACATCAGCGTCATCACTTATTTTCATTGGTTAAGGAAACGGTGTCTATTTATAAGTCTAGGAGAACGCTTTAGGCTTCAACAGTTCTCTCCTTCGAGCAAACATGCGCAAATTTCCGGATAGTTTATAGTAACGTTCCATCCCATTCCATTCATTGCATAAAAATAAACATTAAATGAATAATTTGGCATCCAGCTGACTAAATGATTCATGGAACATCTCATCCGAGACAACAGTGTTGTTTCAGCTCCGTTGAGTTTCCCAACAGATCTAGCCAAACCTAGCTGATCCTATATTTTTCTATCAGCTGTAAGTTCTAACGTAGAAAATAATGTCACAAAAATATTGAATAATTGTACCCCTCATTCGATAAAAATTATGTTCACATTTTTATCTTGTGAAATCTTTAACATAATATTTTTAAATGGCCTTTTTGACGACAATTGGCTAAAAAGTCTTTAAGATTATCATCACAGGATGGCATGATAAATAAGTAAATAACATAAATAAATAAATAGACAAAAATAAGAGAGAAAAAGCAAAATTAATTAAATGAAACGTAATAGTGATAAAACGTTAAATTGATCTAAAATCTGTCATTCAGCGCCACTGGAAAAAGGAAGAGGATAGGGGAGTATTTCTTAGCACAAATCACGTTATTGATTTAGCAATGCAGCTTAATTTCAGATGCTTTAAGGATGATACTAACTTGTGTTATAGATGGAGGAGTAGCACAGAAACACTTCTAGATGAGGAGATAAGGAAAAAAACTGCTGATTACCAATACTATGCACAAACAAACCTGTAACTGCAGTTTCGTTATTTATGAATTAACCTTAAGTAGTGAATTAATTCTTAGGATTTCTTGTGCGAGTAGTGTTCCTAAAAAAGAAAGAAAGAAAGAAAGAAAGAAGGTAAGAAAGACAGGTAGTTTAGGTAAGGGACAACCTGAAACTATTTGGTTGAATTGATAGTAAAAGTGGTTGTCCTAATTTCTAATTGGAGAGATCACACCGCAACATGAGTTTAGAACGGCAGTTATGGGAAGTTTTGTTGGATTAATTTGATTACACGCTTTAGGTCTTGTTTTTTTTCTTTCCACTGATTTAGCGTTAGGTTAAGTGTTTTCACACTTTCGCTTCAGTCTGACATTTGCTTGGTGTGTGAGGGCACAGAGACGTGTATGGACCGTGTGTTTGACTGTGTTTGTCTTGTTTGTTTGTTTATTTATCTATATGGGCGTGGCTGAGCCTTGAGAAACATCAACAAAGCCATTGGGCTATTCTGAGTAAATTGACCAATTCAACTTCAGGATCCTGAAACAATTTGGCTATAACCTCTAATTGATGAAGGACATCTTAAGAATTCATTATACAAGGCTTCCTCTCCAGTGTTGCCGGAACTGTTATAAAACCCATGCATGGTTGTATATTTTAGTTTGATCATTTATACTCATTGAATTATTGTTGTTTGCTTTATGTTTTAATTTCTTTGTAATTTTTTCCCTGTGACACAGGTGGAGATGCTGGTGGCAAAGTGGATCCCACTCATTTCTTTCTCCCACACACATTCTTACTCTCTCCCTCTCTCTCTGTGTATGTGCATGTGTATGTGTTTGTGTGTCTGTGTGTGTCCATGTCGTGATGTCACTGTACCTTTAATTGCGCTTGCTGTTCGTAACTGTATGTGTCTGATGTTGAAGGTATCAGAGGCTAGGGCCAGTAAGAGCTAGGACATTTTTGTGCATAACCTTTAATCCCTAGGCGATCGGTTCGGGGAACTTCTGGTCCGGCCGGAGTGTGAATCTTCCTACCAACTATCTGCCAAAGCTCAATTGGACTGCACAAGTCGAGAAAGCCTTCATTGGACCAAAACTACACACACGAAGAGGCTTCGCCTTCGGTGCCAGGCGTCTGGGTCCTGCTAAAAGTCACCAAAAGGAAGTGGACGGAACCAAGGTGGACCGGGCCATACAGGATCACGGAGAGGACATCACACGCTGTCCGGCTGGACGGGAGGAGCCTAACCTGGAAGAGAAGCAGCCGACATCTGCCTGACCAGAAGAAGTACCCAAGGACCAGGACGAGAAGCAGCTGACATCTGACCAACCAGAGAAAGGATCCAAAAACCAGGAAGAGAAGTAGCTGACTGCAGTAGCATGCCAAGCTACCACCACATCCTGCAGGACGAGAATCATGACATCATCACCCCCTGCAGCTGCCTGGAGCCAGTGAAGGGTCCTCAACAGGGGGAAGAAGTAACCACCCTATGAACATTCTACAAGGGTTGTATTTAACACCCTCATTTATTTTACAAGGGTAATATTTTACACCCTCCACCTGCTGACCCAATTATCCAGATGCCCTTGTTACTAGCCAATCCTAACATCTATTTGCGAGGGGAACCCTCTGATGACAGTGAAGACTCTCATGATGAAGAAGATGATGTTAGAGTGTGAGAATGTTCAGTGATTTATGTAACAATCCCTTCACCTGTTCATTTCTATGAGCTTTTTGATTGTGTTGTTTTTATTTTTTGATCATTGATGTCCTAGGCATGCACACTCTGTGCCAAAAGGCGTTCGCCTCAAAATGAGGGGACATGGGGGAATTTTCCCTATTTGACGTACATAATTAGGGTTTTTCGCCCTCATACGGTGAGCATGCGATCCATACATGTTGTAACATGTTCAGTTGAAAGTATAATGCTAGAGATGTGAGAAAATGTAATCTGATTGATTGATTGTATTGGTGTTTTAAAACTCTGCTTATTATATTCTTTTTGATGGAATTTGGGGTTGTTGTTGTTTTGATTTCCTACATCTTTGGTGAACTCTTAAAAGAGTTCAAAAGGGGGATTGAAAATATATGTAACTCTCATATAAGCTCTTTTATTATTCATTCTTACATGCTACTCTTTTCATTATGGGATCATGTTATAATATAAAGGTCTCTCTGTGTTTCTCTCCTGCACAAGCTCTTAAAACAGCTGCAGGAACTCCAAAAGGGAGTGAGACATTGCAGTCTCTTCTTGTACCAGGTTACCAAGGATGTTTCTGCTTATCTTAAGAATTACAAGTTCTTGTGACATGTTAGATCCTGCCTAACAAGGCAATATATATATATATTTACCTTATAAGCTCATTTTATTATTCTATGCTATGGAAACTCGCTCAGATACTCAAGGCCTTCACACAAAGATTAATAGCTGTGTATCTTCTCCTGCACAAGAGAAGGGAGTGTGCACATTCCATCTCCACTCAGTGCCTCTCGGTACCAGTGAATGTATCTTCTCCTGTCATGAATATATCAGGATGTTCCTGGTAATCTCAAGGATGTATGTTCTATTGATGTATTAAACTGTCCGCTAACAAGGCTGTTATTTTCACCTGTCATGATCATTGACGTATGTACATGGCAAACTGCGTATGTAACATTCCTGTAATCTTCAATAAAAATCAGCCGTTTCAGCAGAACGGCGAGAGTCTGTCCGAAGCATCTGGCAAGAGCAGGTCGCGGGACTTGCTGCAGAGGCTCTCCCCCTCATGAGCGGCGAAACAGTGAATGGACTTCTGATCATTTGTCTCCTCGTTCTGTCAACTTAAAAGGTGTTTAACTCCATCTACTCCGTACCCGTGCTTGGTCTAACGGAAGAGAGACCAACACCAGACAATTCCATAAAAGGGAAGAGAGGAGGAGCTGAGGGTGGGGCTGTAAGGCTGGGCTCGAGTGACGACACCCGTGCGAACTAGCTACGAGCTAACCTGAAGCTAACCCTGGCTAACCCAAAGCTAACGCGGAGGTGGGAGCCGAGCTAACGGATGTAGCCACCTAGCTTCAACCCAACCGGAGCTAACTGGAACACCCATCGACCTGAACCTCACACGGAGTTTAGGTGGAGGTTTTCGGCGCCTGTTAGTGACAAGTACCTGGATTAAAAAAGTATTGAATCGGTAAGTTTATAATTTATTTCCGTAATGAAAACATTTTGCTGTGAGCAAGTTTTCAGTACCGTATCTTCCGGGCTATCGCTCCTGAGTCGCACCAGCCATTAAATGTATAATGAAGAAGAGAAAATATATTTAAGTCATATTTTGGGGGGACATTTTATTATCTTTCTTACAAAATCTGAGACCAAGCGTTTCACATTGCATCACAAGCACCGGTAACCATAACAGAATGAACAACAGCCAGCAGAGGAGAGGATGGCAGTGTTTCAAACCCTCCCGGCCAGCGAGGAGAGCTCATTCCTGGGCTGGAGCCGGCCCTCAGCACCCCGCCACAGGCTCTAACAGATGCTGGCGGTGTTTGAAACCCTTCCAGCGGGACAGGGGAACTCATTCTTGGGCGGGTCGGAGTCGGCCCGCAGCAGCGCGGTGTAGCCTACATATTTTGTTATATAAGTCGCTCCGGAGTATAAGTAGCAGGACCAGCCAGAATATGTAAAAAAGTGTGAGTTATAGTCCGGAAAATATGGCAGTTATTAGTATTCGAGCTAAATATGCAGCCTAAATACATTTCATATATTTCCAAAATGTGATACTTGTTTGTATCTTGTACAGCCAACTAGTCTTTATTCTGGACTCAGTACAATTTACCAAAAGTAAAGAGACATTCTACAGATGAAGTAAGCACAAGATAACTTACTGGAAGACACGGAATTATCATCAGAACCATAACAAGAGAGCCTGATAACAGTCATGTGAAAATAAGTTAAAAAGTATGTATGTATAATAGAAATAAAAATATATTAGAATTAGTGTAACTCACTGTGATCCAAACAATAAATCGGCCATAGCTGATTAGTAAATATGACATGAGGTCTGGGAGTTTTTAATTTTCATTTTTATTTTTTTCTTAGATCTGTTTAAATGTCACCATGGCGGCCTGTGTGTCTCCAACATCAGCTACACAAAGCAGCAAGTGTAAGTTCCACATACCTGTCTCACCACTTCATGTATGGTTTTGTACTTTAAACAATTATGACAAACCTGTTATTTTTTCTCCATAGCCATTTGGATCATTGGAGACAGCTGAGTGAGGCGTGGTGCCCAGAGAGCTGCAGAGACCGGAGACAACCTTGGCCTCCCTGACGTCTGTGTCTCCTGGTTCGGTTGGGGTGGACCATCGACATACATACATGTGCCGACACTTTGCGCCCTGTTTTATAAAATGTAGTGTTAAAAATAAATGTTTTTGCTCAATTACTGGAATTTCTTTGGTTAAGACAAAAGTGAGGAATAATCATTTACAAGTTATTTGTACAACAGGCCCATTTTAAATCCCAACAGTTTCTTAGCAGACAATAGAAATGTGTTCTTTACTAACTTTACTTGGTTTAAAAATCTTACTAAAATAGTGCCGTATTGCAAAACCCAATCATACTTATGTAAACATTAGCTTTTTAGATATTTTTTACAGATATATATTTGTGTGCAACAAAAACCAAACTTAAATAATTTGTCATTCTTTATTGAAAAACAACAAAATACAGTTATACAGAAGTGTGGGAAAATGATAATGTGCAAGTATTGCTCTTTAAGTGTAATCCTATTTATCTTTAAAAAGAAAAACTATAAAAATGTCCTGTACAGCATCATGACAGAAGAATGGTGGTCTGTCTGTCAGAATGTGCTGAACAGATTTGCTCTTTGAAGAGGAGTGTCATGTTTGGAGGAAGGTACTTAACCCAAGACATGCAGAATACAACACTGACCAAAAACTGATGGAAAAAATGATTTATTTATAAGGAGGAACTTAAGGTGCACAGATAAGTCTGTGGTTGGAACTGCAACAACAGCTCAGCGTCTGGAGGAGGGAGAACACAGGTGAGCTTAGGTTCTGCTTTCAAAATCCATTGTAGGCAGGCAGAGGTGTTCAGCAGACTTACTGTGGTGGGTGTATGTGTTGGCTGGAGGAGGGAGAGGTAGAGAGCCGGGGGAAGCGCAGGAGAGGGAGCAGAGGTGGAGAGAAGCGGGGCGTCCTGGTGGATGGGGCACTGGGTGAGATGAGAGGTGGGTTATGGAGGGTGGTGATAAGGTCTGTGTGTTGAATATCCAAATCCTGGAGTAGAGGTCAGTATCCAATGAGGTCGACAGGAATCCTGAAGAATGGTAAATCCAATATAAGAGCAAAAACACTACGAAATAACATTAATCCTAGGAACACTAGAGGTAACACGAGTGGCTGGTTACTACCAAAACTGAGGCAATCTTCTGGCGTCAAATTGTGTCCTCCATCCACCTTAAATAGGAAAACACCCCGCTGATCGCTGATCAGGAACGGCTGGGGTGGAGTCACCAGAACCATGAAGAACGTGTCTCCAGAGACAACCCGGGTCCTGGTACCGATCAGGAAGCGGACCTTATCACCCAGAGCTGCCAGGTCACGCTCAAAGCCTTCATGTTCACGCTGCAGAGCCTGAACGCTGGCCAGGTGGTGGCCGTAGTTGTCTGTGTTCAGGGCCTGGTTCTTCTCCTCGATCCACTCTTTGGTCTCATCAGCGTCTCTGAGAAGACATCAGAACTCCGTCTGAGTGTGGGTCCAAACTCTACTGACCCGTAAGCGGCGCATAAGTGTGCGGGGTACCTGTGGAAGCGCTGCACCTCATGGGCGCTGCCCAGCATGTTGCTCCGGTCTTCAGCCAGCTGTTGCAGCGAGCGCCAGCGGTTGTTCAGCTCCTGGAGAGAAACCAAACCCAGTGAGATGAAGGTGGACGCCAGCGGGCTGGACGCCGGACAAGGAAACCTGGAGACGGATCGCTCAGACAGGAAGGGAAGAGCTTCCTCTTACCTTGATGGAATTAAAGTTAGCCGTCGTCTGAACGCCCAACCGTACGGTCTGAGGTCAAAGGTCACAGGAAACACACACCAGTCAGCAGTCATACAGATGCATAAAGATAACTGTAGCCATGGCAACCAGCTGACATGTCCCCACTTTCACCAGCACCTGGTGCCTGCCGGGTCACCTGAATTCCTGTGTGATGTCAGCACGGTCGGCCGTGACTGCGGCCATCAGAGGTGACCTCTGATCAGCTGAATGAACTCACCTTCTAGGGTGACGCTGTCTTGCCCCGGGTTTCCACGGGAGCCGTCAGCAGCACGTTACTGCAGCAGCACGTCTTGCTTGCGTAAGCTGCTGCTTGGCCCTTCCCACGAGACGCGAAGCAGCAGGGGAGCAGCTGTCACCGACCGAGCACGAAGTCACACGAGTGACTTCGTCAGTAAACACAACAACAAGCAGGAGAAAACTACAACATGGTTTGCGTTTTATGTTCTGTCCGTTTTATAATCGCCAATACGGACCTGAAAAACAAAGGAGACCGCTACCTAGGTGATAACTTCTCACGGGGCCGCAGTTAGTAACCTTTTTTAAAAGTAAAGCAACCGGAAGGCAGTACGTTCTTTATTCTGAAAATCTCGGTAGCTTCTCTCAATTTCCGCATCCGATTTCCTGTCTTTCCTTCCCCAAAAATGTCGAACTTGACCCGTTTCAGAGGCGTCGCGCGTAGAAAATAGAACCGGCGCGTAAAGGCCGCGACATGCTGCTCCTGAGACGCGGCCGACTCGCGCTGCTGACGGTTGCTGACGGCTCCAGTGGAAAAGGTTCTGTTGACCACAGCAGTTCCTATCAGCAGCTATGACGTGCTGCTGCAGTAACGTGCTGCTGACGACTCCTGTGGAAAGCCGGGGTTAGAGTCGGCTTCATCCTGTAAACAAACAAATGAGTGGTAACAAAAACACCACGTCTGGTTCTGGTGGAGGCGGAGGACAACACGCACCTTTCCAGGAGCAGAACCCAGATGTTCTTGTTGCTACAAACAGAGACGAGCAGAGTTAACAAACCAGGAAGTGAGAGGGACCAGCTGCTGCAGACAGGTGACGCTCACCTGAGCCTGAACCATAGGAGCCTCCTCAGCCATCAGACCTTCTGACTCCAGTTCAGATGCTCCTTGTTGATGTCCCTCAGGCGGTACTCGTTGGCCTTCAGGTCCTGCAGGACAAAAGCACCTGCTGATTATCACCTGAGCTGATCTGACAGCTGCTGCTGGAAGACGGAGAGGAGGAAAAGTCCGACCTTCTGGAAGTCGTCAAACTTCTTCTGCAAGACCTCGACCTGCTCCAGGTCCGACCCGTCTCTCCATCCTCATTCAGCTAAAGACGCGAGTTCAAGTAAAACAACCTAAAGTCACACAAACACAAAGCAGGTGTGGAGATGTTCGCTTGTCCCAACGTCCATGAAGCTCCCACAGTTTAGTCTTCACTTCCTCACCAGCGAAGTGACCTGGACCCAAACAAAGTGAGCCAGAACCTGCAGACACCTCAGAAACATGTCAGGACCAGACCTGCTCTACCTTCCTCCACTATGGTCTCTCCTTTCTGGGTGACAGCCTTGATGCGAGGTTCATGACCTGTGATCTCAGCCTGCAGAGCCTGGTGCTTCTTCAGCAGGTTCTGGACACCAATCAGGTCCTTCCCTGAGGACACATGTTAGAGTTCAGCATTATGCAGTAGACAGACCAGTTTAACCCAGGGGTTTCTTTCTTCTACAATCTGCTCTTTAACTGTATTATTTCCTGCTATTTCAGCTGTTAACTTTATTTTTTCTGTAAGTGTTTTTCTCCCCAGAAGAAGCTACAACGATGTTCTGCTGAGCTGTGGTGGCCTCATGGAGGGGTTTAAAACGTCGAGTTTAAAACGTGTGGCTTGGAGCTCCAGAGTCTGTTCTTCTAGTTTCTCCTCTAGTTCTCGAACTTTCTCGGTTTTCTGAGATAACTTGTTGTTACAAAAGGCAAGTTTTCTCTTCAGATCCCCAACTTGGTCACGAAGTAACTTATTGTCTTCCCTCTCCTTCTCAAAGTCCACTTTAACGTTCTGGAGTTTAAGACTGAATTCAAAATAAAAAAGAAATTCTAAATAAAAACCCTGAATTCTAAATAAAATACACTGACTTCTAAATCAAAATATGCCCATCAAGCAGTATCATTCTGACATCATAAAGAAACAAGCTGTCTCCTTCTGATATGTAGAAACAAGATATATATGTCTGATATATATCAGAATATATATATGCTTGTTGAGTATAAATCTTCATTAAACGTTTAAATGTTCGTTTTTAAAAACATTAAAATCATCATTAAAACGTTTAAATCTTCATTAAAAGGTTTAAATGTTCACTTTTTAAAAACATTCAAATCTTCATTAAAACGTTTAAATGTCCATTAAAACATTAAATTCTTCATTAAAACGTTTAAATGTTCATTTTTAAAAACGTTTAAAGGTTCAATAAAACGTTAAAATCTTCATTTTTAAAAACGTTAAAATGTTCATTAAAACGTTTAAATGTTCATTAAAATGTTAAAGTCTTCATTAAAACATTAAAATGTTCATCAAAATGTTAAAATGCATTTTAACATTTTGATGAACATTTTAATATTTTAATGAAGAATTTATTGTTTTAATGAACATGTTCATTAAAACAAAAAATTCTTCATTAAAACGTTTAAATGTTCATTTTTAAAAACGTTAGAATGTTCATTAAAACGTTAAAATCTTCATTAAAACGTTAAATTCTTCATTAAAACGGTTAAATGTTCATTTTTTTTAAAAACGTTAAAATGTTCATTAAAACATTAAAATGTTCATTAAAACGTTAAAATCTTCATTAAAATGTTTAAATATTCATTTTTAAAAACGTTAAAATGTTCCTTAAAATGTTTAAATGTTCATTAAAACATTAAATTCTTCATTAAAACGTTTAAATGTTCATTTTTAAAAACGTTTAAAGGTTCATTAAAACGTTAAATTTTTCATTACGTTTAAATGTTCATTTTTAAAAACATTTAAAGGTTCATTAAAACGTTAAAATGTTCATTATTTTTAAACAAGCAGTCTCCTTCTGGTGTCATGTAGAAACAAGCAGTCTCCTTCTGATATCATGTAGAAACAATCAGTCTCCTTCTGACATCATAAAGAAACAAGAAGTCTCCTGATATCATGTAGAAACAAGATATATATGCCTGATATATATCATAATATATATATGCTTGTTGAATATAAATCTTCATTAAAACGTTTAAATTTTCATTAAAACGTTAAAATCTTCATTAAAATGTTTAAATATTCATTTTTAAAAACGTTAAAATGTTCCTTAAAATGTTTAAATGTTCATTAAAACATTAAATTCTTCATTAAAACGTTTAAATGTTCATTTTTAAAAACGTTTAAAGGTTCATTAAAACGTTAAATTTTTCATTACGTTTAAATGTTCATTTTTAAAAACATTTAAAGGTTCATTAAAACGTTAAAATGTTCATTATTTTTAAACAAGCAGTCTCCTTCTGGTGTCATGAAGAAACAAGCAGTCTCCTTCTGATATCATAAAGAAACAATCAGTCTCCTTCTGACATCATAAAGAAACAAGAAGTCTCCTGATATCATGTAGAAACAAGATATATATGCCTGATATATATCATAATATATATATGCTTGTTGAATATAAATCTTCATTAAAACGTTTAAATTTTCATTTTTAAAAACGTTAAAATCATCTTTAAAACGTCTAAATCTTCATTAAAACGTTTAAATTATGAAAACGTTTAAATGTCCATTAAAATGTTAAATTCTTCATTAAAACATTTAAATGTTCATTTTTAAAAACGTTAAAAGGTTCATTAAAATGTTAAAATTTTCATTAAAACGTTAAAATGTTCATTAAAATGTTAACATCTTCATTAAAACGTTAAAATGTTCATTAAAACGTTCAAATGTTCATTAACACGTTAAAATCTTCATTAAAATGTTAAATTATTCATTAAAACGTTTAAATGTTCATTAAAACAATAAAATGTTCATTTTTAAAAATGTTAAAATGTTCATTAAAACGTCGAAATGTTCATTAAAATGTTAAAATGTTTATTAAAACGTTTGAATGTTCATTAAAACGTTAAAATCTTTATTTTTAAAAACGTTAAAATCTTCATTTTTAAAAATGTTAAAAATGTTCATTAAAACGTTAAAATGTTCATTAAAACGTTAAAATCTTCATTAAAACGTTAAAATCTTCATTAAAATGTTTAAATATTCATTTTTAAAAACGTTAAAATGTTCATTAAAACGTTAAATTCTTCATTAAAATGTTTTAATGTTCATTTTTAAAAACATTAAAATGTTCATTAAAATGTTTAAATGTTCATTAAAACATTAAATTCTTCATTAAAACGTTTAAATGTTCATTTTTAAAAACGTTTAAAGGTTCATTAAAACGTTAAATTTTTCATTACAACGTTTAAATGTTCATTTTTAAAAATGTTTAAAGGTTCATTAAAACGTTAAAATGTTCATTTTTTTTAAACAAGCAGTCTCCTTCTGATATCATGTAGAGACGAGCAGTCTGCCTCTGACATCATAAAGAAACAAGCAGTACCTTGATGATATCATAAAGAAACAAGCAGTCTCCTTCTGACATCATAAAGAAACAAGCAGTCTCCTTCTGATATCATGTAGAAACAAGATATATATGTCTGATATATATCAGAATATATATATGCTTGTTGAATATAAATCTTCATTAAAACGTTTAAATGTTCGTTTTTAAAAACGTTAAAATCATCATTAAAACGTTTAAATCTTCATTAAAAGGTTTAAATGTTCACTTTTTAAAAACATTAAAATCTTCATTAAAACGTTTAAATGTCCATTAAAACATTAAATTCTTCATTAAAAAATAAAAAAAACTTGACCGGAGCGGAGGTAGTGAGTTAATGCAGCACGTCAACTCTGTCTTGTCAAATGCACCATGTAAGTTAGTTACGAAAAAAGTACCTTTAAATATTCAACTGAAAAAGAGGCGAGCTGAAGAAAACCTAGGGAACACTGAAGAAACGTGAGCAACAGTGAAGCAAGCACAGCGAGATCCGTTACTGTCTGTGTGTGTGTGTGTGTGTGTGTGTGTGTGTGCGTGTGTGTGTGCGTGGATGAGACGGACGGACTGCGCTCCCAGCCGGCTAGAGAGTTTTGTGTGTAGGGAGGGGCAGGTGCTCTATGTGACTGGCCAATCACAGAGCGTGAAGACAGTAAGTTACCCAATGAGGATTTTCCTTCAGCACGATTACAGATATTTCCGAGGTTTACTCGTCTCATGCTCGTATTCATCAAAAATGCTTTATCCGTACCGGATACTCGTCTGAAATGAGTATCCGGCTCATCCCTGATAAACATATTATAAATCAGCTGCGTTCGTGATTTAAAACATGCAGGAAATGTGCTGGAAGCAGACTGCAGCTCAAGGTATGTCAGCTCAATATTTTGTTAAAGAGCAAGTCAACCCCTACCTGAGTCTAACTCCACTCCCACTTCATGTTTGAAAAATGCAACACATGCTGTTGCCTGGCAGACCGAGAGGGCGGAGCCGCTAACAAATACACACACACTTAGGCTCACGACAGCATTGTGACATCATAATGTACCAGTTTACATCATAGCATACTTCTTAGCCAATAGCGGTGGCAGATTTAAATTAAAATACAGTGCAGAGTTTTTACCTGACAACGGCACAACACTGCCAGTTTTAGGCAGAATATTTAAATTTTAACTAAGATGCACTGAAGTGCCAAATTATTGACGACACGTGTCTGCAGCACGATTAGACACTCGTTTATTTAGTTTATCAGCAAAAAAAAGTTTATTTGGGAGTGACTTGCTCTTTAAGTCCCAACAAAGTGAACTGCCAGTCTGAAGTTGCAAGTAGAATATTCTGGCCAAAGGGGTGTGATATGGGCTAGGTGGCTGTTCATTAACCCTCTAAAACAGGAGTATTTGATTCCGGTCCTGGAGGGCCAGTATCCAGCAAGTTTTAGTGGTTTCTCTGCTCCAATGTGCTTGATTCTGTGGTTTAATCACCTGTGCAGCAGTTCAGGCTCTGCAGATGCTTAACCCCGTAAATTTCCAGGTTTAATTAACGCAATGGGGTTTTGTCCCTCGGGAGGGATGCTGGAATGCTAAGGAGTTAATCACCTGCTGGTTGAAATCAGGTGTGCTGAAACAGAGTTAAAACTAAAACGTGCTTGATACCGACCCTCCAGGCTGGGAACTTCATACCACTGCTGTTAACGGTCATTTTAGCACATACTGGCTCAAGAAAATTAAAAAATATGAAAACATTTCATATCATGGCTTTAAAATGTGTGTAGGACTCCAACATAGGGTTCAGACTTTTTGCTGTAACTGTAAACACAAATTTCTGTAATTATTGAATACGAAGTTGATTAAAATACAGCTAAACACGAGGTACTAGCGGCATAAGCTGCCCTGTAAGACATCTTTTTAGTGACGTATGACAAACAGCTCTTCACGGTTTAGAGGTGTTTAGATTTTTATGATGATTTATGACAAAATTCCTTAAAATGAATAACTGAACCTAGTTTATCTTTATGTAGACGGTAAAGTGTAGTGAAACAGCGTTAGTCTCAGTCGGCATAAGCAGCAGGGCCCTGCAGGGAATCGAACCCCGTCTCATTACTGAGAGTTCCGTTACCAGAGCCTTTTGCTTTGGGCGACCGGAGACGGTAAAGCAAAACCTGCATCAACACAGCATTTAATGTTGGTGGAACATAAATTCTGTCTTGAAGCAGGAAAAAAGAAACCGTCAGATTAAAAAATTATTTCTAATTAAATTCATTTTAATATTTTATAAGCGTTTTACAGATTTAGAGCCTCCTTTGACTTTTACGCTTTTCGTTAACTTCTCGTTCTTTTATGATGTTTATCCGTTCTTTATTCGCGGTCAAACGGATCGTAATTTTGTTCTGCGGTGAATCTTAAAGTTATGTCGAATGTAAATAATCTGAGTCTTTATTGCTTTAATTTAACAGCACAGTAACTTGTTAAAATATTAAAGTTAATTTAAATCATTTACATGTTTAATTAGACTATAGTTTATTAGCCTTTAATATTTTAGTATTTATTGTTGAACTTTTATAAAGAGCTATTTTTAAACGTGTGCACATTTAAACACTAAAACTTGCTCCATCTGTCAGAGCTCTGCTGTTCAGCTCCTTCCTGGTTCCTGCAGGACCACAAGGCCCAGAGAAGCTCAGTCCAGCAGGACGTGAGGACACGAACAGACACGCAGAGCTCCTCCTAAACCTGGAATCAAACTTTTCTACAGATGATTTAGAACAGTTTCTTGTGACAGAAGAGTTAGTGAAACAGAAAGGACATGATGAAGATGATGCTATCGTCCTTGTCTTTCATACAGATCAAAGATCACCCCAGCTTATGCTCATGTCACTAAGTAAACGTCCCATTTCTCACTAAGACCTGCTCTATCTGCTCCACCAGATTATCAGAAGCATCACTGTAGTTGTAGTTTTGCCTCCATCTTCCTGCCCTACTTGGTCTCATGTTTGTCTTCTGCTACCTCTCATCATCCATTTCAGGTGGGATCTTGTTTGCTCCGATGGCCTCTTGAGTTCCAGGCTTACATCTTTTAGTGAACATTAAAACATCATGTACTAATATATATGTATGTGTGTGTGTGTGTGTGTGGTATGATGCTAAACCAGACTGCCTGCTCCATCAGATGAAAAGGAAATCCTCTCAGGACCCAAATAAAATAGAAGATTTAGCAACCAGACACAGAAGCCCAGATGAAACCATCCACATCAGCATCTCCAGTTCTACCAGCTCTAAAAACACACTTCTGAAATAATAAAACACTAAACTCAGCCAACGGATGAAGACGTCCTGGTGCCAGATGCTACCTAAGACATCACCAGTTCAGCTGACTTGATAAAACACTTGGTGACTAAAACAAACATCTGGTGACCTGGTAAAAAACAGTCCTGGTGCAACAAGCTACCTGAGACAAACGTTTCCAGTCAACCAGTTCAAGAAAGAAAGAAAGAAAAAATCTTCACTGCACTGGAAAAAAAAGATATCTCTAGTCCGAGTCGGAGTCGTCCGAGTCGTCCCATCTTGGTCTCTTCGGTGGGATGTACGGGAAGCGCTCTCCAGTCCTCTTCTGGCTGGATCCAAGGACCGAGGTAGAAGGAGTGGGTTCTTCTACATCCTGGACCTCTTCAGCGCTCCCGTGGGCAGGGCTGGGATCTTCTGGAAGCTCTTCCGACGGGGCCGGAGGAGCTACCGCCAGCCAGAAGTCTTCTGGTGGTGGAAGCTGCTGGTCTTCATCGCTATCCAGAATTGAGCTACCATAACCAGAGTCCACACTAGAAGCCAGAAAACCTTCTAAAGCTGACCAATCTGAGCTATTGTCAGTCTCCTCCGACTCCTCATCACTACTCAGACCCTCAACAGCAAACTCTGCCTCTTCTAGAGGAGCCTGACCATGATGACACACAAACACCACATCATCATCAGGAATGTGAAGGGCTGGGTACCCACCTTCATCTTCATCGAGAATCCGGATGACCTCAGGGGCCCCTGCAGTCACGGGACGCTCCACGATGAAGATGCCTGTGAGGACAAAACAAGACACATTAAATCTACTTGTCTCATAAAACAGTTATTAAAAAGCTACAGTGACTCGTTTACAATACAAGAGATGTGTGTCTGCATCTGCATGTGTGCACAAGATACACTTTACTAATCTGGTTGTTTTTTTAGGGTTTAACAGGTTAAAACTGATTTCTGCTTTTACTGAAAAAGTTTCCATTTTTAATTGATGTGATTGTTTATTATTTATGTTTCATATTTATAGCTGATGTATTTCTAAAAAGATTTATTCTTTTAGTTTGTAGACACAACACTGCTCAAATAAAGTTGTTTTAGAATGGGCTCTACAAAAATAAACAGAAGACTCATTAAACTGGTGAAAACTGTTTAAAAAATATTCAAATGGACAGAAATGCTTTTATAAACCTGAGAACCAACTCAGAGAACACGTCAAACTTTTTACTTGGATAAAACAGATGAAGTCCTTAAAGATCAAAGGTCTCTAGTTCACTCAGATTTATGAAAACAACTCATGTTCTCCGATGCTAACAGGCTGAAGCTAAAGCTAGCTGTACGTTCTAGCATGTTCTACATCATGACGTTTCATACCTGGTTCATCCGTTTCTATGGTTACGAAAACATGTTATTGTTCGAAGCATTCATGTTTAGAATCGTACATGTCATTTTATTAGTTTTAAACATTTCGATGTAAAATTGAACTAAATGGATTTGCTGAAACCAAATTAGTGGTTTTCTTTTAACGGTTCTCTCTAGTCTGACATAGTCACCCCACCGACCTGCTGAGACCCTCAAGATGCTGAGGCTGTGTGATGAGGTTGAGTCACAGGTCGGTGCTAATGCGAGAAACCTTTTGTCTCTATCCCGCTAAAAGAACCACATATTCAGCTTTTATTTTGCTTGCCCAGCTGACAAAAACCAACCTCCTCGCGCTCACTCTCACCTCGCTGCTGCCCATCCTCTTTTATATCAATAACACAAAAGAAACCAAGACATGCCAGAACAAAACTAGTAAAAACATTTGATGTGTTCAAACTGGAGATTACAAAAGCACAACAGCGCCTAAAGTCCTCACTGTTCCAGGGGAATTTGAGCCTCACTTGTCCACAGAAAACATGTTTCACCTCCATAAAACACCAAATCTCGCCTCGTCTTCTTCCGCCTATCCGTGTCCGGGTCGCGAGGGCAGCATCCCAACTAGGGAGTTGTTCCACACCGTCCTCTCCCCAGCCACGTCCACCACCAGCTCCTCCGGCAGGACCCCAAGGCGTTCGGATATGTACTTTCTCCAACGTGTCCTGGGTCGTCCAGGGGGCCTCCTGCCAGCAGGACATGCCCAAAACACCTCACCAGGGAGGCGTGCAGGAGGCATCCTAACAAGATGCCCAAACCACCTCAACTGACTCCTCGATATGGAGGAGCAGCGGCTCTATTCCGAATCTCTACCGAATGTCCAAGCTCCTCACCCTATCCCTATCCCTGACCCAGCCACCCCGCGGAGAAAACTAATTTCGGACGCTTGTATCCGCGATCGTGTCCTTTCTGTCATTACACAAAGCTCATTACCATAGGTGAGGACTGGGCGGTAGTAGATCGACAGCTCTTGCTGGGGAGGTTCGCAGCCGAGTGTGAAGAGGCTGGGATGAGGATCAGCACCTCCAAGTCTGAGACCATGGTTCTCGATCGGAAAAGAGCGTTTGTCAACTCCAGGTCGGTGGAGAGGTCCTGCCTCAAGTGGAGGAGTTCAAGTGTCTCGGGGTCTTGTTCACGAGTAAAACACCAAATGTGGTTTTAAAACACACGTTCGGTCTCTCAAATACACGAATTTAACATTATAATAATGTTTCAGTAGTTTGTCCTTTAGGAAACATGAAATAAGTCAGATGGAGAATTTAACTGATGTCAGCTTATCGTGCTCCTCCCGGAAGGCAAACATCTCTCTGGTAGGTTGGTTCTCGGGTCTTCTTCAGCTAGCCACAAACTTCTTCAGCGATTTCTGCTCTGCAGAGGCTCTCCAAGCTCGTCCAAGGACTATTATTGAAGCAAATCTCCAGAGGCTCTCTCGACCAAGTGCTGCTCTAGCGCAAGTTCGAAAGAAAGACTTTTAAAATTCGATGAGCTTTTATATACGATCAACGTTCTAATTCTATGACGTATACACGCATATGCGTGCACCAGCCTCTTTGCAGCAGGTGCACCCGAGGGGTCTCTCAGCCCTCTGGTGGACAGAAGCTATTACTGCAGCTGTTTTAGAACTGTAAGTTAATAACCAGAGGTGGAAAGAGTACTAAAATGTCCTACTTAAGTACAAGTTAAAGTACTTGCCTGAATTTTTACTCAAGTAAAAGTAAAAAGTATTGTAAATAAAATGTACTCAAAGTAAAATTTACTTAGTTACATTTTTGTCAGCGTAAAGATGGTTACATCAGTGCAAAACCACAACGTTCACAACACACTCGTGTATGCACGCACACACACGGACACACACACAGTTTGATGGAAGGATTTCTATCCTATCAGTGAGAACAGGACGTGCACATTGATTGGGCGAGGTTTTTCTAGGATTGTACGTTTCAATTGTGATTAAAATTATTCTTTATTTTGAAAAAAAAGGTAATTTTTAGATGCCATCAGCATGTGAGGTATCTCAATGTTCTCATGACAAAACTCTAACATGAGACTGTGCTCTAACCTGTCACACAACAAGCTAAATGAAAGTCAAACATTTCAAAATAGACTGTATGACAGCTGTTAACGTTGGCCCTGCCCAACTTTATTCTCTCTTTATTCTGCTCTCCCCACCTATTCCACCTTCCTCAAGATCCACTGGTTTCCCTCTTTCCTATTCACTCTCTCTCTTTCTTAACATTTTTTCTTTTAAATCGCAATTACTTATTCTTGCTCATTTTAAATATATTTTTAAACATTTTCAAAATGCTTTTTTATATGTTTACAATTTTTATATATTTTTTTGTTTTTGTGAAGCGCCTCGTGACTTTTATCTTGAGAGGCGCTATATAAATGATATTTTCTTCTTCCAACTTTACCTCTACATTCAGTTCCTTTATCCATGTCCATCCTAGAGCTCCTCTCTGACCTTCATGCTTATTTAGAGCAGCTGATTTTAAAAGTTAGCCGAGTTCATCCTTGGTAGCGGGTTCACTCACTCATTTAAATATATCGGCCAGAGGCAAAATTCGTTTGAACAGCATGTGTAAATGTGTATTAAAACCTCAGATGAAAAAGGTTTTTGGATTTTGACGGCTGGAATTGTAAGATAATCTGATGTTTGTGACCGGCGCGGGAAAAACAGAAACTAACTTCCGGTCTAAGCCCTGGGCAGCTGCTGATGTTTCACATGGAGCTCTGCTGAAACAGCTGTAGTACACAATGCCTGACTCCGGGGTTTCTGCGTTAGCATTTTAGCAGAGAACAATGTGTCATCAATCAGATGTAGCTTCTGAAGCCTCTGCTAGTCGGTCAGATTTGTTTTTTCTCTGGGACACGGCGACGAGAATGGATATTGGATTACCAGAGAAGTTCATCCGAGTTCCGACCCCGCCAGCTGGATATCACTACCAGAGGTGCAGACATGTTTTGGACCGTTAAACTCAGAAGACCTGCGACCCGAAATGGACATAGGAGGATTCTGTTCATCTTCAGAACCAAAACTGATACAGTTTGTTTACTTTTCTTAAATATTTCATTTCTGTGCTCCACTGGAAGCTCTAAGCTGACGAGTTCTAAGCTGGTCTTAGCTCCATCATGTGTCTCAATATAGTTCAGTAATCTACAGTTTTACTGCTGTGTGTATTTGATATAACTCTGGAAAATATTTAACCAACAATTTAACAGAATAAATCTTCCTGATGCTGGAGTAACTCCTTAGCTCAACTCGTTGTTTGCACTAATCCAGGATGTCATGGAGGTTCTAATGTTGAAATATAGAGATCATCTTTTGGAGTGTGTGTGTGTGTGTGTGTGTGTGGTAGCTTTCCTAAAGGACTTGTGCTTTCCTTACTGGAGCGAACACAGTTAGCAGTTTAGGTATTATTTTTAGATCAGACTTGTTATTTAAAAATGCGTGTAGGACACGGACACATGGCTCAGACCTTTTGCTGCAGCTGTAAACGCAATTTTACGTAATAATTAGGAGCATGAAAGTAAACAAATAACAGTGATTCACAATACTAGCATCAGCAGCTACCTTGTTTTACGTGCTGGAGTGATGTATGCGAAACACAGTTCTTCACCGTCTGGAGGAGACGATTTGGATTTTCTGTAATGATGTATGACAAAAGTCCTTAACAAAATAAAAAAACTGAACCCAGTACATGTTTATATAGATGGTAAAGTGTAGTTATTTTGCATTTCTACAATTTTAATGCCGAGCTAATACCTTTGAAGCGCCTCGTGATTTTTATCTTCAGAGGCGCTATAGAAATGATACTTTCTTCTTCTACCTTCACCACTGAAATCATTTTGTTCATTCAAATCCTCCTAAATAATCCTCCAATCATCCAACTGGAATCCTTAAGGGTCCCGCAATGTCCATGTCATGTTGTGGTGAAGTGATCTAACCCACGACATACAGAATCAGATCGGAGACGGTTTAAAAGGTTTAAATAAGGATTTATTGAAGGGAAACCAAGGGAGCAGCGTAAACGAAGCTGAGTTCTTGCACAGGGAGGCTGGTGCAGGAAAACTGTGGACAGATCGGAGTTAGAACCAGTTTGCGGAAGGAATGGGAAGTCAGACTTGTGCGGAGGACTTACGGTCTGGAGAGGAGGGAACTGGTTTGAGGGAGGAGTGGTCCGGTATAAGTTGAGTGGCTTGCAGGGACTGAGATCCAGAAGTGAGACGTGGAGGGAGCTGAGTTTATGGAGGTCCAGGAAGTTTAGGTGGGCAGCTGGAGGTGGTTCTGGCCAGGGGAGAGGCTGAGAGACGTGCGGGGTTGGAGATCCAGGTGGTGTGGACTCCAGAGTTCTGCCAGTCCAAGATGAGAGTGTGTAGGTTTGTCTGGGAACAAGAGCAGGAGGTCAAAGGGCAAAAATCCAAAACTCATTAAATTCTTAAAAATCCCAAAAAAACAATCTAATTCTCAAAAGGCTTAAAGAGCTTGTACAAGATAAACTAGCGGCTGTTAGAAGGTACCCAGGTAGAGTAATCATCCAGCGAAGTGTAGGAGTCTCCCAGCTGCTTAAATACCCCTGGCCAGCTGATGAGCAGATCTGCTGCAGCTTGGTCACCTCCAGACACGCCCACCTGCAGAGGGAAACTCAAAAGACAGGGAGTGACAGCAGGGAAATACCTCAGACCGTGACAGTACCCTCCCCTCAAGGGACGCCACCCGGCGGCCGAGCAGAGGAGGAGGAGGAGGAGGAGGAGGAGCGGGCCAACTCGAAATCCCGGATGAGAGAGGGGTCATTGATCCATGACCTCGGGACCCACTGCCGATGTTCCGGGCCATAACCCTCCCACTCGACCAGGTACTGGAAACCTCGGCCACGAGGTCGCACATCCAGAAGGCGCTGGACGCGGTAAACGAGGCCCCCGTCAGCGAGACGCACAGGAGGCGGAGGGTCGACAGGAGGGCACAGGGAACTGGAGATGACAGGCTTAAGGAGGGAGACATGAAAAACGGGGTGGATCTTCATGTGGGACGGCAGATCCAAGCGGACGGAGGACGGGTTGACGACAGCAGAAATCGTGTAGGGACCGATGAATGTGGGGGAAAGTTTTTTGCAGTGGTCCTTTAATCTGATGTCCCTGGTGGAGAGCCAGACGCGCTGTCCAGGCGCATAGTATGGGGCAGGATGCCGGTGCCGGTCGGCCAGACGCCGGTTGCGTTCTGCAGTCCTCTGTAGGGCCTGTTGCGTGGCCGCCCAAACCCGTCGGGCCCCCTTCAGGAACTGAGGAACGGAGGAAACTGGTGGGAAATTCAGAAGGGAACAAACTGGGTTGAATACCTGTCGAGGCCTCGAAGGGGGATAGTCCAGTGGCGGAGGAGACATGGGCGTTATGGGCGTACTCGATCCAAGGAAGGTGGGTACTCCAACTGGAAGGGCTAGAAGAACACAGACAACTGAGCATGGCTTCTACCTCCTGATTTAGTCTCTCGCATTGGCCATTTGACTGCGGATGAAAACCAGACGTTAGCGCCACCTTAGCTCCTAAGCAGGTGGCGAAGTCCCTCCACACCCTTGAGATAAACTGAGGACCGCGGTCTGAAAGTATCTCCGCAGGGATGCCATGGAGCCTAAAAACATGCTTAACAAGCAGAGTGGCAGTGTCAGCGGCAGAAGGTAGAGCCTTTAGCGGCACTAGGTGACAAGCCTTGGAGAAACGGTCGATAATGGTCAAAATAACCGTAAAGCCTCGAGAGGGGGGAAGACCGGTGACAAAGTCTAGTGCAATATGGGACCAGGGCCTGGAGGGAATGAGTAGCGGATGTAATAGTCCAAAAGGGGGTTGGTTACTCCCCTTGTTGCAGGCACAGGTTTGGCAGGCGGAAACGTACTCCTTGACGTCTTTAAACATTGTTGGCCACCAGAAAGACCTCCGGATTAAGGCTACGGTACGACTGATACCAGGGTGGACAGAAAACTTGGCGGTGTGGGCCCAGTTAATCACCTTATGCCTGACGGAAGGAGGAACAAACAGGGTGCGGTTGGGTACCTGATTGGGACAGGGGTAGTTCTTTTGAGCCTCGAGCACCTGATCCCGTATCTCCCAGGTAACGGCTCCCAGGACTCAATCCGGTGGTATGATGGTAGTGGGCTCGGGATCCGAATTCACCGCGAACTGTCGCGAGAGAGCGTCGGGCTTGATGTTCTTGTTGCCTGGTCTGTAGGAAATGATAAAGTGAAAACGTGAGAAGAACAGGGCCCACCTGGATTGACGTGGGTTGAGTCTCTTAGCTTCTTTGAGGTAGGAGAGATTTTTATGATCCGTCCATATCACAATGGGGTGCTCAGCTCCCTCCAGCCAGTGCCTCCACTCCTCCAAGGCGAGTTTCACAGCTAGGAGCTCACGATCTCCCACATCGTAATTTCTCTCAGCAGGAGAGAGGCGCCGTGAGAAGAAGGCGCAGGGATGGAGGCGGTGATCTGTGGGGGAGGTTTGAGAAAGCACAGCCCCGACTCCAGTGTCCGAGGCGTCGACCTCAAGTGTAAACTGTTTTGCAGGGTCTGGACGGGTGAGAATAGGGGCCTGAATGAACCTCTCCTTTAAGTCACAGAATATCCTGGAGGCTTCAGCGTCCCAAATGAAAGGCCTCTTTACTGAGGTTAGTTGTGTTAAAGGGGCAGCTATCTGGCTGTACCCTTTAATAAACAGACGATAGAAATTTGCGAAACCCAAAAATCTCTGTAGCCGTTTGCGTGTGGAAGGAGTGGGCCAGTCCTTAACTGCCTGCACCTTTTCGGGGTCAGGTCCCAGCCTTCCACTCTCCAGTACGAAACCCAGAAACTTAACAGATGGGGCATGAAACTCGCATTTCTCCGCCTTAACGTAGAGCCGATTTTCGAGTAGGCGTTGGAGAACGGCTCGGACATGACCAGTGTGTTCCTCGGGGGTCCTCGAAAAAATCAAAATGTCGTCCAGATATACTGTGACAAACTTGTTCAGGTAGTCACTCAAAACAGTGTTAACCAGGTTCTGAAAAACGGCAGGTGCGTTCGTGAGGCCAAAAGGCATGACTAAATACTCAAAATGTCCTATTGGTGTTTTGAAAGCCGTCTTCCACTCATCTCCCTCTCTGATGCGAACCAGATGGTAAGCATTTCTGAGATCCAGCTCAGTGAATATGGTCGCATCTTGTATGGGTTCAAAAGTGGATGACAGTAAGGGTAATGGATACTTATTTTTCACTGTGATCTGGTTTAAACCACGGTAGTCGATGCAAGGCCTCAGGGTGCCGTCCTTCTTGGAGACAAAGAAGAAGCCAGCACCCAGAGGAGAGGTGGAAGGCCGAATTATGCCGGATGCCAGGGACTCGGAGATGTACTTTTCCATACTTTCACGTTCAGGCTTGGAGATGCTGTAGAGACGGCTAGAGGGAAGAGGTGCTGCAGGGAGAAGATCTATAGCACAATGGTAAGGGCAGTGAGGTGGTAATGAGGATGCTTTGTGTTTAGAAAATACCTGCTGGAGGTCGTGATATTCAGGCGGAACCCCGGTGAGGTCGGGTGGTGTGGTCTTCAGGGCTCGAGGCTCGGAACTAGAACGGGCTGGTCCCAAACAGGTTAAATGACAGTTATTGCTCCACATCTCCACTTGGTTTGTGACCCAGTTAATACGGGGGTTATGGTTCTTAAGCCAGGGATGACCCAGGACCACAGGAGACTGAGGGGAAGGAAATACAAAAAAGGTGAGTTCTTCACTGTGGTTACCTGACGTCATAAGGCGAATGGGTGCAGTCTTGTGAGTGATAGAGGTGAGGGAGCCTCCGTCCAGAGAGGATACACGGTAGGGTGTTTGTAGAGGGAAAGTGGTAACCAGGAATTGCTCCACTAGCTGTTGGTCAAGAAGATTTAATTCACAGCCAGAGTCAACTAATGCGAGAGAGGGAAGAGTAATGTGATTATGTGACAGAGAACATTCCAGCAAACACCGAGAGTTTGAATCTGACCGATAACCTCCCACCAGTACTCTCGGGGCTACTGATGGGACCTAACTGCTTGGGGCAGTTGACCACAAAATGCCCAGACATGCCACAATACAAACACGCCCCGGAACTCATGCGCTTGTTTCTCTCCTCTTGGGTTAATTTAGCTCGACCAATCTGCATGGGCTCACTGGGGGGCGGAGCTGGAGCTGCTGGATACACATTTTGCGGGCAGTTAAGACGAGAAGGTAAGGGGAAGTTGTTACCTCTTTGGCGTGCCTTATGTCTTTTCTCCATCCTACTGCACAGTGCGATGAGGCTCTCGAGATCAGGTGGTTCCTGGCAGAAAGCGAGTTGATCCTGAAGCTGCTCGTTAAGAGCCTGGGTGAACGCCCCCTTAAGTGAGGCTTCATCGAGAGTGGAAGCGGCGGCTAGGGTCCGAAACTCTATGGCAAAATCCGCGATTGAGAGCTTCCCTTGACGTAAGCTCCAAATCTGTCTGGCCACTTCAGCCGCTGACTCAGGTTTGTCAAAAGTCATTTTAAAATCCGCCAGAAACTCATCCAACGAACTCTTAAGGAAGTGCGGGTTCCGGCTTTTTGCCTCCGCCCACCGGAGTGCCTTACCTCGTAGAAGACCGATGATGTAGGAGATCTTGATTTCATCGGTGTAAAAAGACTCCAGAGATCGCTGGAAAGCCAGCTGGCATTGGAGGAGAAAACCTCGACAAACCTCCCGGTTGCCGTCAAACGTCTCCGTTGGAGGAGAGGTAGTGACCCGGAAGCTGGGCAGACTGGATGGTGCAGGAAGAACGGGTCCGGGCAGACTCTGAGCGGGGGAAGAAGCTTGCTCCGGGGAGGTGAGTCTGTGGCTTAATTCCTTTACCATCATTCCTACTTCAAACAAGGTGTGGTTAGTGTGGGAGAGTTGATCAGACAGAGCTTGGAGTGAATCACTGTGCTGAGCTAGGGTGGCGGAAACGACAGAGGGAACTGATTCTGTACTGAGGTTAGAGTAATGGCTGGATGATTCTGTCATGTTGTGGTGAAGTGATCTAACCCACGACATACAGAATCAGATCGGAGACGGTTTAAAAGGTTTAAATAAGGATTTATTGAAGGGAAACCAAGGGAGCAGCGTAAACGAAGCTGAGTTCTTGCACAGGGAGGCTGGTGCGGGAAAACTGTGGACAGATCGGAGTTAGAACCAGTTTGCGGAAGGAACGGGAAGTCAGACTTGTGCGGAGGACTTACGGTCTGGAGAGGAGGGAACTGGTTTGAGGGAGGAGTGGTCCGGTCTAAGTTGAGTGGCTTGCAGGGACTGAGATCCAGAAGTGAGACGTGGAGGGAGCTGAGTTTATGGAGGTCCAGGAAGTTTAGGTGGGCAGCTGGAGGTGGTTCTGGCCAGGGGAGAGGCTGAGAGACGTGCGGGGTTGGAGATCCAGGTGGTGTGGACTCCAGAGTTCTGCCAGTCCAAGATGAGAGTGTGTAGGTTTGTCTGGGAACAAGAGCAGGAGGTCAAAGGGCAAAAATCCAAAACTCATTAAATTCTTAAAAATCCCAAAAAAACTAATTCTCAAAAGGCTTAAAGAGCTTGTACAAGATAAACTAGCGGCTGTTAGAAGGTACCCAGGTAGAGTAATCATCCAGCGAAGTGTAGGAGTCTCCCAGCTGCTTAAATACCCCTGGCCAGCTGATGAGCAGATCTGCTGCAGCTTGGTCACCTCCAGACACGCCCACCTGCAGAGGGAAACTCAAAAGACAGGGAGTGACAGCTGGGAAATACCTCAGACCGTGACGGTCCATCCTGTCAGCATAGGCCTTGGGAGCCCAGGTGTTACTAGAACTAACGGTGTCTCCTCACCAGCCTGGGACTCCAAACTGAAGGTTGGTCTCCAAACATTAACTTTAAATTTATGCATTTATTGTCGCGTTATGGGAGGGATGTTGGAAACCAAATTGCAGAAACCCAGGACGACACAAGGCAGGAGATGATGAAAAATAAATCCTTTATTTTAAGGTGAACCAAAACCATGTAAATCCAAAGGGGTGGGGAGCCAAAATCCAAAAACGTTCATAATCCAAAAACTAGTGATCCAAAACTGAGACACAAGAAGCACAAGTAAAACTAGAGACAAGGAACTAGAGACCGAGAGTACTCACACCGACAGCAAACAATGGACCAACAAGAACACAGAGACAAGACAGGGCTAAATACACTGGGAAGAGCAATTAGGGAAACAAGGAGCAGGTGTGTGGAGTGAGGCTGGAGGGAAGGCAGGTGACAACAATTATCTGAATGGGGAAGAGAACCAGTGGAGGGCAGATTAACCTAAAAAACTCTAAAACACAAAACTAAACCTAAAGGCTGCAGGAAGGATAACACACACACACCATCACTCACACAAATGTACTAATATAACAGGAATGGGGAATGGACAAGCACACACACACACACACACACACACACAATGAACTGGGTAATGGACACACACCCACACACAGCTGGGGACAAAGAGGCTGGAGCTGCAGCTTGGGGCACAGAGGATAACTAAATGAACACTGGACTTGAGGGGATGATAAAAAGGTCTACAAACAGAACACACCATATAGAGATGCAGACATGACACATGAGGGCACTAGAGGACAACAAAAAGATCACCTAGAGAACTAATGGAGGACAAAAGGAGACGCATGAGATGAGACACCGACACAGACCATGACATTTATCTCCATTTGTAACAGTTTAACATGTTTTAAAAGGCTTGTATCATGATATGTTACACCTCCCAGACCAAAGACAGGTCCAATATAAGATAAAATATTATCATGAACACTGCAGACGTCATTATTTATGAAATATATGTTATTTTCCTGAGCCATTACTTCAGCCAAGAAATAAGATGCATGGATTTGATTAAACCATGCTGTCTCACGCAGTCCTATATGTGTAACACACACACACACACACACACACACACACACACACACACACACACACACACACACACACACACACACACACACACACACACACACACACACACACACACACACACACACACACACACGCTGTACAGAGCTGTTTTAGGCTGAGTAGTGCTCCTGGGAAACCACCTTTAGTGTCTGCATGAGTGATTCATCACTAAATTGAACAAATCAGCAGCAGCAGCTCCTAGATGTTAGTACTGGGTATGGAATGGTGTCAGAGTCCAAGCCCCCAGGCCGGGCTCTCCCAGCTGACCGGCTTATATCTTGGACCACATTACCCAGCATGCCCCTCGCGGGGATTCCCTCCACATTGCACCTGCGTCAATCCATGTCTATATATGGAAGACGCCACACCGGCTCTTCACTCAGTCATCGTTCCACCGTGATCCATGATCAGAGTATTCAGAAGCTAATACAGCTTAACCTCCACCTTTCCTACTCAGACCTCATCCAACCTCCAGCCTTTCCAGCACCGCTTTCAACCAGCAGTCTAAATAAAGCTCTTACTCCCGAACCCAGTCTTCGAGTCTGACAGGATGACTGAGTCCATTAATCCAGTGGAGTTCGAGCAGGTGACGAGAAAGATGGAGCAACTGGTGAACGAGAACGTTCAGCTCCACGCCCAGGTCGACCGGCTTAACACCAGACTGAACTCCCAGACCGATCTCTCCATGCAGTTGTCTACTGCCGTCACGGCACTCCAGCAGCAGGTTCATGCTCTCCACCTGGAAGCCCTCACTCCACCGACGGGAGAGCCACACTTCAGTCTCCAGGAGAAGTGGAATGGAGAGACGGGGAGTCCAGACGGTCTGCTCGCTACCCTCGAGATGCAGTTCGAGTGCCACCCAGGACGCTTCCCCACTGCGCGTTCTCGGGTGGTACAGCTCACCTCCCTGCTCACCGGACGCGCGTCAGAGTGGGCCGCTGCGCTCTACGATTCCAAATCACCGGACTGCAATGACTACGCTGCATTCGTGGCTGCCCTCAGAAAGACGTTTGTTCCACCCAGCAGCAAAATGGGGGCAGAGGCACGACTCCTAAAACTCTGCCAGAAGGAGCGCTCTGTGTGCACATATGCGTCGGAGTTCTGCACTATCTCCGCCAAGCTGCGGTGGGATGACTCTGCCCTTCGAGCCGTCTTCTTGGAGGGACTGGCAACCTACATCCGGGATGAGATGGTGGGAAAGGAGCTGCCCCAGACCCTGGATGAAGTGGTGGATCTGGCGTTACGCATAGATCAGCGGGTTTTGGTTCGGCCCAAGCCTCTCATTCGCCCATCCAGGGCGCCTGGACCTTTTCCTCGTCCCCCCACGCCTGCTCCTGGACCCGTTGCTGCTGAGGAGCCCATGCAACTGGGCCACCTTCCTCCAGAGGAGAGACAGCGACGGTGGCGCGAGGGTCTATGCGCCTATTGTGGCTCCCCCGACCACAGACGCATGAACTGCCCACTCCGTTCGGTAAACGAAGGAACCCACTGAGTCTCGGGGTCGCTCAGCCTGGGTTGCCTCCAGCCCCTGCCCTTTCCAATCGGCTCCTTCTGCACGTCACCCTCCTATACGGCGAGACCTCGCTCCAGATGCACACGCTGGTGGACTCGGGTGCCGCTGACAATTTTATGGATGTGGACCTGGCTAAACGCTTACGGATCCCCACTACCCCCTTGGAGAGGGTTGTACCAGTGACCATGGTGGACGGCAGGCCGCTCCAGCCTTACCCTGTCCAAAGCCGAACGCAGTCTTTCCAGATGACAGTCCAGGGCCACCGGGAAACCCTCCATTTCCTGATCATCCGTGCTCCCTCCTCTCCTCTGATCCTGGGGTTTCCCTGGCTCCGCCTCCACGACCCACGGATCTCCTGGTCCCAAGCTCGCATTCTGGAATGGGGGGCCCAGTGCCGGACCCACCTCTCTCCTCCTCCACCTCGACCTGACTGCCCGGAGGGTGGCTCCGGTTCCGCACCACCCAATCTACCACTGCCCTATCGGGACCTGGCCGTGGTGTTCGATAAGCAGAGAGCCACCGTGCTGCCGCCTCACCGTCCATACGACATGGAGATCAAGCTCCAGCCAGGGACCAGTCCACCCCGGGGGCGCCTTTTTTCTCTCTCTCCCGCCGAGTCCAGAGCTATGGAGGACTATATCGACCAGGCCCTCCAGCAGGGTTTCATCCAACCCTCGTCGTCCGCAGGTGCCGCAGGCTTCTTCTTTGTGAGGAAAAAGGAGGGTGATCTCCGCCCCTGTATAGACTACAGAGGACTGAACAAGATCACAGTCAGAGATCGCCATCCTCTGCCGCTCCTCACGTCCGCCCTGGATACCATCTCCCAGGCGCGGATTTTCACCAAGCTGGACCTCCGGAGCGCCTACAACCTGGTCCGTATCAAAGCTGGAGATGAGTGGAAGACGGCGTTCATCACCCCCACCGGTCACTGGGAGTACCAGGTCATGCCCTTCGGACTGTGCAATAGCTCCGCCGTTTTCCAACGCTTCATCAATGATGTCCTCCATGACATGTTGGGACGGTGGGTGTTTGCCTACCTGGATGACATCCTGATCTACTCCAAGTCAGAGGCCGAACACCACCACCATGTTCGCACTGTCCTGACCCGGCTTCTGGACAACAACCTGTTCTGTAAGCCCGAGAAGTGCTCCTTCCACCAGCGGTCCGTTTCATTCCTGGGCTACCCGATTTCGGATCAAGGTCTGATTATGGACCCTCAGAAAGTCCAGGCGGTGAAGGACTGGCCCCAACCAACCAGCCTGAAGCAACTGCAGAGTTTTCTGGGTTTCTGCAACTTTTACCATCGATTTATCAAAGACTTTAGCACCATTGTAGCACCTCTCACCTCTCTCACCCGACCGGGCCCACCTGGTCAACTGTTCCGGCTCACCCCAGAGGCCGTTCGGGCCTTCCACTACCTAGTCGCTCATTTCACATCGGCTCCTATCCTGCGCCATCCGGATCAGGCAGTCCCTTTTGTGGTCGAGGTCGACGCCTCGGATGTCGGCGCCGGCGCCATCCTGTCCCAAGGCGGCCCAGATGACAGGCTACATCCCTGCGCCTACTTCTCCAGGAAGTTTTCCACCACCCAGCAGAAGTACGGCTTAGGGGATCGCGAGCTGCTGGCCATAAAATGGGCGTTGGAGGAATGGAGGCAGTGGCTTCTGGGCACCACTAAGCCGTTCACCATCTGGACTGACCACCAGAACCTAACCCACATACGGTCCGCCAAGCAGCTAAATCCTCGCCAGGCTCGCTGGGCCCTCTTCTTCGAACCCTACGAGTTCCATCTCGCCTATCGCCCCGGGACAAAGAACCAGAAGGCAGACGCCCTCTCCCGCCAGTTCACACATTCAACGCCCACGTCTGAGCCGGCGTCCATCCTCCCGGAGCATCGTTTCGTGGCCCACCTTGGGTGGCCGTTGGAGGAGGCCATCCAAAACGCCCTCCAGGATGACCCAGCGCCGCCAGAGACCCCCGCCGGTCGGCTCTACGTCCCCACGGCCTGTCGCAGTGAGGCGTTGGCCTGGGCCCACTCATCACGCCTGTCTGGTCACGCGGGCTTCTCTCGGACTCTCAAGTTCCTGAAACGGGCTCTCTGGTGGCCACGTATGGAGAGGGACGTTAAGGAATTCACGAGCGCCTGTGACGTCTACGCCCGCTCTAAGGCATCCACCCAGGCTCCGGTTGGCACCCTCAGACCTCTTCCGGTGCCCAGCCGCCCCTGGTCCCATGTGGGGCTGGACTTCGTCACAGGTCTCCCGCCGTTCAACGACCTCGACACCATCCTGACGGTCACTGATCGGTTTTCCAAGGCTGTTCACTTCATCGCCCTCTCGGGCCTCCCCTCGGCCCGACGCACTGCTGAACTGTTTCTGGAGAACGTGGTGCGTCTCCACGGGTTCCCGGTTGACGTGGTCTCAGATCGTGGCCCCCAGTTCACGGCCCGTTTCTGGAAGGCCTTCTGCCATCTAGTGGGAGCTTCTGTCAGTCTGTCTTCGGGCTATCACCCACAGACCAACGGTCAATCGGAGCGGGTGAACCAACAGTTGGGCCGGTACCTCCGCTGCTTTGTCTCGGCCCAGCCTTCGCAGTGGCCTAAGTACCTCCTCTGGGCGGAACTGTATCATAATCTCCACACCTCCTCGGCCACTCAGATGTCCCCTTTCGAGGTCTGCTACGGCTACCAGCCCCCAGTCTTTGCCCACCAAGAACCCAAAGTCGCGGTGCCGGCCGCTCAATCCCTGGTGCGGCGCTGCAAGAACGCATGGATCATGGCGCGGGCCTCCATTACCCGGGCCAACACCCGTTACTCACACCAACACCTCCGCAGGCACCGCCCGGGTCCCTCCTATGCTCCAGGGGACAAGGTCTGGGTGTCCACGGCAGGCCTCTGGGTCCATGCCGGTTCCAGGAAGCTCGCTCCCCGGTTCCTCGGGCCCTACCCCGTGCA
Source organism: Nothobranchius furzeri (assembly GCF_043380555.1). Taxonomy (NCBI): domain Eukaryota; kingdom Metazoa; phylum Chordata; class Actinopteri; order Cyprinodontiformes; family Nothobranchiidae; genus Nothobranchius; species Nothobranchius furzeri. The sequence goes on along the minus strand of NC_091744.1, from coordinate 63,892,110 downwards.
GAAGGTCATCAACCCAGTCACGTACTGGCTGCGGCTGCCTACAAGCCTTCGCGTCCATCCCACCTTCCACACCTCCCGGCTCAAGCCTTACGTGGAATCCTCCCTCCTGCCGCCTCAGGCACCAGCACCTCCGCCGGCCCGCTTCCTCAAAGGTGAGCCCATCTACACCATCCGGCGCATTCTGGACGCTCGCCGCCGGGGTCGGGGCTGGCAGTACCTTGTAGATTGGGCGGACTACGGCCCCGAGGAACGCTCCTGGGAGCCGGCCCGCTCCATCTTGGACCCTGCCCTCATCTCGGACTTCTGGGCCCACCGAGGTGGCCCGGGGACTTCTGGAGCTGTCCCTGGACCGGGGGGTCCTGTCAGAGTCCAAGCCCCCAGGCCGGGCTCTCCCAGCTGACCGGCTTCCATCTTGGACCACATTACCCAGCATGCCCCTCGCGGGGATTCCCTCCACATTGCACCTGCGTCAATCCATGTCTATATATGGAAGACGCCACACCGGCTCTTCACTCAGTCATCGTTCCACCGTGATCCATGATCAGAGTATTCAGAAGCTAATACAGCTTAACCTCCACCTTTCCTACTCAGACCTCATCCAACCTCCAGCCTTTCCAGCACCGCTTTCAACCAGCAGTCTAAATAAAGCTCTTACTCCCGAACCCAGTCTTCGAGTCTGACAAATGGAAAATGATTTAAAATATAACTCGAACAAAAGTGTTGTTCTAATCTACAGAACCACCCAGGATAAAAGGCTTAATTTTCCTGTGTTTAAGTTGTCCAGCAACAGTCTTGCAGTCTGTGAAAAGATAAAATATTTTGGACACTTTATCACAGCCAATATGAGCGACGATGATGATATTTACAGGCAGTGCTGCAAGCTATATGTGCAAGCAGACACCATTGCACAGAAATCCAGCTGTTGTTCCACACCTGTTAAAGTGGCATTATTTAAAGCATACTGCACACCACTACATACTGCACATCTGTGGTCATTCTATAAAAAGTCTAGCTTGCACAGGTTACAAGTGGCATACAATGATGCAATGAGAATCCTCCTCAAAAATCCCAGGGGAGGCAGTGCTAGTCAAACGTTTGTTTCTGTGAGAGTGTGTACATTTAAGGCACTTCTAAGACATTTAATGTTCAAGTTTATGAGAGCTGCACTCTCAAATCCCACTGTGAGCTGCTCTCGTTATATGTCTAGGCTGAGGATGCACTGGTTAAAATGTTTGGGTGGATTTATCTCAGCTAATTAGTTTTGTTGTCCCTTACCTCCACTGCAGGTATATCCTGTGATTTTATATAGGCTTTTATTGGTATTAATGTTAATTGGTATCCTTTCTTTTCTTTTTATCTTTTTCTTTTATCTGTATGTTTCTTTTAAAATGGACTTTAAGTCTGGCAATAAACATATTATAAATCAGCTGCGTTCATGATTTAAAACATGCAGGAAATGTGCTGGAAGCAGACTGCAGCTCCAAGTATGTCAGCTCAATATTTTGTTAAGTCCCAACAAAGTGAACTGCCAGTCTGAAGTTGCAAGTAGAATATTCTGGCCAAAGGGGTGCGATATGGGCTGGGTGGCTGTTCATTAACCCTCTAAAACAGGAGCATTTGATTCCGGTCCTGGAGGGCCAGTATCCAGCAAGTTTTAGTGGTTTCTCTGCTCCAATATGCTTGATTCAGTGGTTTAATCACCTGTGCAGCAGTTCAGGCTCTGCAGAAGCTTAACCCTGTAAATTTCCAGGTTTAATTAAGGCAATGGGGTTTTGTCCCTCGGGCGGGATGCTGGAATGCTAAGGAGTTAATCACCTGCTGGTTGAAATCAGGTGTGTTGAAACAGAGTTAAAACTAAAACGTGCTTGATACCGGCCCTCCAGGCTGGGAACTTCATACCACTGCTGTTAACGGTCACTTTAGCACATACTGGCTCAAGAAAATTTAAAAATATGAAAACATTTCATACCATGGCTTTAAAATGTGTGTAGGACTCTGACATAGGGTTCAGACTTTTTGCTGTAACTGTAAACAGAAATTTCTGTAATTATTGAATACGAAGTTGATTAAAATACAGCTAAACACAACGTAATAGCGGCATAAGTTGCCCTGTAAGACATCTTTTTGGTGACGTATGACAAACAGCTCTTCACAGTTTAGAGGAATTTAGATTTTTATGATGATTTATGACAAAATTCCTTAAAATGAATAACTGAACCTAGTTTATCTTTATGTAGACGGTAAAGTGTAGTGAAACAGCGTTAGTCTCAGTCGGCATAAGCAGCAGGGCCCTGCAGGGAATCGAACCCCGTCTCATTACTGAGAGTTCCGTTACCAGAGCCTTTTGCTTTGGGCGACCGGAGACGGTAAAGCAAAACCTGCATCAACACAGCATTTAATGTTGGAACATAAATTCTGTCTTGAAGCAGGAAAAAAGAAACCGTCAGATTAAAAAATTATTTCTAATTAAATTCATTTTAATATTTTATAAACGTTTTACAGATTTAGAGCCTCCTTTGACTTTTACGCTTTTCGTTAACTTCTCGTTCTTTTATGATGTTTATCCGTTCTTTATTCGCGGTCAAACGCATCGTAATTTTGTTCTGCGGTGAATCTTAAAGTTATGTCGAATGTAAATAATCTGAGTCTTTATTGCTTTAATTTAACAGCACAGTAACTTGTTAAAATATTAAAGTTAATTTAAATCATTTACATGTTTAATTAGACTATAGTTTATTAGCCTTTAATATTTTAGTATTTATTGTTGAACTTTTGTAAAGAGCTATTTTTAAACGCGTGCACATTTAAACACTAAAACTTGCTCCATCTGTCAGAGCTCTGCTGTTCAGCTCCTTCCTGGTTCCTGCAGGACCACAAAGCCCAGAGATGCTCAGTCCAGCAGGACGTGAGGACACGAACAGACACGCAGAGCTCCTCCTAAACCTGGAATCAAACTTTTCTACAGATGATTTAGAACAGTTTCTTGTGACAGAAGAGTTAGTGAAACAGAAAGGACATGATGAAGATGATGCTATCGTCCTTGTCTTTCATACAGATCAAAGATCACCCCAGCTTATGCTCATGTCACTAAGTAAACGTCCCATTTCTCACTAAGACCTGCTCTATCTGCTCTACCAGATTATCAGAAGCATCACTGTAGTTGTAGTTTTGCCTCCATCTTCCTGCCCTCCTTGGTCTCATGTTTGTCTTCTACTACCTCTCATCATCCATCTCAGGTGGGATCTTGTTTGCTCCGATGGCCTCTTGAGTTCCAGGCTTACATCTTTTAGTGAACGTTAAATCATATACTAATATATATGTATGTATGTGTGTGTGTGGTATGATGCTACACCAGACTGCCTGCTCCATCAGATGAAAAGGAAATCCTCTCAGGACCCAAATAAAATAGAAGATTTAGCAACCAGACACAGAAGCCCAGGTGAAACCGTCCACATCAGCATCTCCAGTTCTACCAGCTCTAAAAACACACTTCTGAAATAATAAAACACTAAACTCAGCCAACGGATGAAGACGTCCTGGTGCCAGATGCTACCTAAGACATCACCAGTTCAGCTGACTTGATAAAACACTTGGTGACTAAAACAAACATCTGGTGACCTGGTAAAAAACAGTCCTGGTGCAACAAGCTACCTGAGACAAACGTTTCCAGTCAACCAGTTCAAGAAAGAAAGAAAGAAAAAATCTTCAGTGGCGCTGTACTGGAAAAAAAAGATATCTCTAGTCCGAGTCGGAGTCGTCCGAGTCGTCCCATCTTGGTCTCTTCGGTGGGATGTACGGGAAGCGCTCTCCAGTCCTCTTCTGGCTGGATCCAAGGACCGAGGTAGAAGGAGTGGGTTCTTCTACATCCTGGACCTCTTCAGCGCTCCCGTGGGCAGGCCTGGGATCTTCTGGAAGCTCTTCCGACGGGGCCGGAGGAGCTACCGCCAGCCAGAAGTCTTCTGGTGGTGGAAGCTGCTGGTCTTCATCGCTATCCAGAATTGAGCTACCATAACCAGAGTCCACACTAGAAGCCAGAAAACCTTCTAAAGCTGACCAATCTGAGCTATTGTCAGTCTCCTCTGACTCCTCATCACTACTCAGACCCTCAACAGCAAACTCTGCCTCTTCTAGAGGAGCCTGACCATGATGACACACAAACACCACATCATCATCAGGAATGTGAAGGGCTGGGTACCCACCTTCATCTTCATCGAGAATCCGGATGACCTCAGGGGCCCCTGCAGTCACGGGACGCTCCACGATGAAGATGCCTGTGAGGACAAAACAAGACACATTAAATCTACTTGTCTCATAAAACAGTTATTAAAAAGCTACAGTGACTCGTTTACAACACAAGAGATGTGTGTCTGCATCTGCATGTGTGCACAAGATACACTTTACTAATCTGGTTGTTTTAGGGTTTAACAGGTTAAAACCGATTTCTGCTTTTACTGAAAAAGTTTCCATTTTTAATTGATGTGATTGTTTATTATTTATGTTTCATGTTCATAGCTGATGTATTTCTAAAAAGATGTATTCTTTTACAGCTTGTAGACACAACACTGCTCAAATAAAATTGTTTTAAAATGGGCTCTACAAAAATAAACAGAAGACTTATTAAACTGGTGAAAACTGTTTAAAAAATATTCAAACGGACAGAAATGCATTTATAAACCTGAGAACCAACTCAGAGAACACGTCAAACTTTTTACTTGGATAAAACAGATGAAGTCCTTAAAGATCAAAGGTCTCTAGTTCACTCAGATTTATGAAAACAACTCATGTTCTCCGATGCTAACAGGCTGAAGCTAAAGCTAGCTGTACGTTCTAGCATGTTCTACGTCATGACGTTTCATACCTGGTTCATCAGTTTCTATGGTTACGAAAACAACATGTTATTGTTTGAAGCATTCATGTTTAGAATCGTACATGTCATTTTATTAGTTTTAAACATTTTGATGTAAAATTGAACTAAATGGATTTGCTGAAACCAAATTAGTGGTTCTCTTTTAACGGTTCTCTCTAGTCTGATATAGTCACCCCACCGACCTGCTGAGACCCTCAAGATGCTGAGGCTGTGTGATGAGGTTGAGTCACAGGTCAGTGCTAATGTGAGAAACCTTTTGTCTCTATCCCGCTAAAAGAACCACATATTCAGCTTTTATTTTGCTTGCCCAGCTGACAAAAACCAACAGGCGCTCCTCGCGCTCACTCGCACCTCGCTGCTGTCCATCCTCTTTTATATCAATAACACAAAAGAAACCAAGACATGCCAGAACAAAACATTTGATGTGTTCAAACTGGAGATTACAAAAGCACAACAGCGCTTAAAGTCCTTACTGTTCCAGGGGAATTTGAGCCTCACTTGTCCACAGAAAACATGTTTCACCTCCATAAAACACCAAATCTCGCCTCGTCTCCTTCCGCCTATCCGTGTCCGGGTCGCGAGGGCAGCATCCCAACTAGGGAGTTGTTCCACACCGTCCTCTCCCCAGCCACGTCCACCACCAGCTCCTCCGGCAGGACCCCAAGGCGTTCCTGGGCCAGTTCGGATATGTACTTTCTCCAACGTGTCCTGGGTCGTCCAGGGGGCCTCCTGCCAGCAGGACATGCCCAAAACACCTCACCAGGGAGGCGTGCAGGAGGCATCCTAACAAGATGCCCAAACCACCTCAACTGACTCCTCGATATGGAGGAGCAGCGGCTCTATTCCGAATCTCTACCGAATGTCCAAGCTCCTCACCCTATCCCTATCCCTGACCCAGCCACCCCGCGGAGAAAACTAATTTCGGACGCTTGTATCCGCGATCGTGTCCTTTCTGTCATTACACAAAGCTCATTACCATAGGTGAGGACTGGGCGGTAGTAGATCGACAGCTCTTGCTGGGGAGGTTCGCAGCCGAGTGTGAAGAGGCTGGGATGAGGATCAGCACCTCCAAGTCTGAGACCATGGTTCTCGATCGGAAAAGAGCGTTTGTCAACTCCATGTCGGTGGAGAGGTCCTGCCTCAAGTGGAGGAGTTCAAGTGTCTCGGGGTCTTGTTCACGAGTAAAACACCAAATGTGGTTTTAAAACACACCTTCAGTCTCTCAAATACACAAATTTAACATTATAATAATGTTTCAGTAGTTTGTCCTTTAGGAAACATGAAATAAGTCAGATGGAGAATTTAACTGATGTTAGCTTACCGTGCTCCTCCCGGAAGGCAAACATCTCTCTGGTAGGTTGGTTCTCGGGTCTTCTTCAGCTAGCCACAAACTTCTTCAGTGATTTCTGCTCTGCAGAGTCTCTCCAAGCTTGTCCAAGGACTATTATTGAAGCAAATCTCCAGAGGCTCTCTCGACCAAGTGCTGCTCTAGCGCAAGTTCGAAAGAAAGACTTTTAAAATTCGATGAGCTTTTATATACGATCAACGTTCTAATTCTATGACGTATACACGCACATGCGTGCAACTGATTCCTAACCCGTCTCTTTGCAGCAGGTGCACCCGAGGGGTCTCTCAGCCCTCTGGTGGACAGAAGCTATTACTGCAGCTGTTTTAGAACTGTCACTTAGCTAACTATGGAATAACCAGAGGAGGAAAGTGTACTAAATTTTCCTACTTAAGTACAAGTTAAAGTACTTGCCTGAATTTTTACTCAAGTAAAAGTAAAAAGTATTGTAAATAAAATGTACTCAAAGTAAGATTTACTTAGTTACATTTTTGTCAGCGTAAAGATGGTTACATCAGTGCAAAACCACAACGTTCACAACACACTCGCGTATGCACGCACACACACGGACACACACACAGTTTGATGGAAGGATTTCTATCCTATCAGTGAGAACAGGACGTGCACATTGATTGGACGAGGTTTTTTTTAGGATTGTACGTTTCAATTGTGATTAAAATTATTCTTTATTTTGAAAAAAAGTTAATTTTTAGATGCCATCAGCATGTGAGGTATCTCAATGTTCTCATGACAAAACTCTAACATGAGACTGTGCTCTAACCTGTCACACAACAAGCTAAATGAAAGTCAAACATTTCAAAATGGACCGTATGACAGCTGTTAACGTTGGCCCTGCCCAACTTTATTCTCTCTTTATTCTGCTCTCCCCACCTATTCCACCTTCCTCAAGATCCACTGGTTTCCCTCTTTCCTATTCACTCTCTCTCTCTTTCTTAACATTTTTTCTTTTAAATCACAATTGCTTATTCTTATTCATTTTAAATATATTTTTAAACATTTTCGAAATGCTTTTTTATATTTTTAAAATTTTTATTTTTTTTTGTTTTTGTTTTTGTGAAGCGCCTCGTGATTTTTATCTTGAGAGGCGCTATATAAATGATATTTTCTTCTTCCAACTTTACCTCTACATTCAGTTCCTTTATCCATGTCCATCCTAGAGCTCCTCTCTGACCTTCATGCTTATTTAGAGCAGCTGATTTATAAAGTTATCAGAGTTCATCCTTGGTAGTGGGTTCACTCACTCATTTAAATATATCGGCCAGAGGCAAAATTCGTTTGAACGGCATGTGTAAATGTGTATTAAAACGTTAGATGAAAAAAGTTTTTGGATTTTGACGGCTGGAATTGTAAGATAATCTGATGTTTGTGACCGGTGCGGGAAAAAGAGAAACTAACTTCCGGTCTAAGCCCTGGGCAGCTGCTGACGTTTCACATGGAGCTCTGCTGAAACAGCTGTAGTACACAACGCCTGACTCCGGTGTTTCTGCGTTAGCGTTATAGCAGAGAACAATGTGTCATCAATCAGGTGTAGCTTCTGAAGCCTCTGCTAGTCGGTCAGATTTGTGTTTTCTCTGGGACACGGCGACGAGAACGGATAATGGATTACCGGAGAAGTTCAACCGAGTTCCGACCCCGCCAGCTGGATATCACTACCAGAGGTGCAGACATGTTTTAGACCGTTTGACTCAGAAGACCTGCGACCCAAAATGGACATAGAGGAGGATTCTGTTCATCTTCAGAACCAAAATTGATACAGTTTGTTTACTTTTCTTAAATATTTCATTTCTGTGCTCCACTGGGAGCTCTAAGCTGACGAGTTCTCAGCTGGTCTTAGCTCCATCATGTGTCCCAATATAGTTCAGTAATCAACAGTTTTACTGCTGTGTGTATTTATTGATATAACTCTGGAAAATATTTAACCAACAATTTACCAGAATAAATCTTCCTGATGCTGGAGTAACTCCTTAGCTCAACTCGTTGTTTGCACTAATCCAGGATGTCATGGAGGTTCTAATGTTGAAATATAGAGATCATCTTTTAGATTATAACTGTGTGTGTGTGTGTGTGTGTGTGTGTGTGTGTGTGTGTGTGTGTGTGTGTGTGTGTGTGTGTGTGTGAAAATAGTGAATTTTACCCATAAACTGAATCTGAAGGATCTTGAGGAGTGGGAGTCAGAGACACACACTTGCTGGTTCACAGGGGACTGGGGCCCTGTCCACGGAGCTGGGGATCTGCAAAACGTAGATATTTTTCTACGTTTTGGCCTGTTATCCACACAAAAACGGAGTTTTTTCACACGAAAATGGATCTTTTTGAAAACTCCAGCCAAAGTGAAGATCTGCGTTTTCTCCGTTTTGGGTGTCTGCGTGTGGACAGACTAAACCGGAGTTTTAAGGTCCGCAACGTCACTTTCCGCGACAAAAAAATGCTGACATCACGTGTGTGACCTGTGTTTACACTAGCCGGCATCATGGAAGCCTTCAGAGCTGCGCTCTGTCACTACCCGATCCATCAATTGTCCAAGCACTTTTTGCTTGTTTGTTTTTGCAAGCGGAATTACTGAGAAGGGTCTGGCTGCGGCCACTGTGGAGCTCCACAGTAACCGGAAACACGTGACCTCCACACTAACCGGAAACACGTGACCTCCACAGTAGCCGGAAGCATGTGACCACCACAATGGCAATAAACACATGGATACCGCGGACGTCTCGCAAAGGTTGGGACAGTCTTTCTTAAATAAACTCGCCGTTAGTGATTTCATAATTCAGGTTTTCTTACAATGATCATGTTGCCACTTTTTTTGCGTTACAACAACATTCCTTCTTATTTAATTGTTTTTTTCCCATCGTGCTCAATGGCAGAGAAACACACAGATATGCTTTTTACTGGGCCTGGTTTAAGTAAGAGACTTGGATTAACGGCTTCTGTGGGCGAGAAGAAGAAAAAACACGTTTTGCATTAGAGTATGATTTATTGTTGGCATCAGAGATGCAAAATAACGAATACTTCAATACTGTACTTAAGTAGAATTTTCTGGTATCTTTACTGTTGTACTTTTTTGTGCCTACTGTATACTTCTTTATACTTCTACTTCTCACATTTTAGCACGCGTGTCTGTACCACAGTCTATGGTCTGTACTTTGTAATCCGTACATTTGTAAATCAGCCCCCCGCACGCGTGCTTTGGACGCAAGATTACTTCAGGATTTTGTACATAAATTATATTTTATACCCTGTAATTCTTACTTCCACTTGACTAAAAGGTCGAGTCAATGCTTCTACTTTTATTTGACTATTTTTAAACAGAGGTATCTAAACTGTAGTATGGAACGTGTGCACTTTTGACACCTTAGGTTAGCGTCAACACTGTACATTTCGTCACAAACAGATTTATATAATTATCAATACTTGTATTCGTTATTCTATTCTGTACAGCTTTTTTATTGCCCAGATTTTAGTTACCCCCTGTTCAATTGACTGTTATATGTCAATAGAAACATATCTCACAAATGAAAGTGTCTTGTAAAATGTTTTTTTTTGAAGAATTTTCCTCCCAAATCTATTACATGCTAACTGTAATGTGTTATTTCTGCTAAAACCTGAACTTAAATGTGTATATGCTGTTTATCTGTTTTTCTCTCTGTTTTAGATGCACATATCAATCTGGAATTCGGGCTTAAAGGAGACATAACATGAAAAACCCACTTTTTTTATCCATTAACACAGTGTGTTTCACATTTTAAGTGTCTAAGTGAGCAAAAAGGCTTATATTATTCACTGGAGTTGTTATTTAGATATTTAATAATTAAGTTTTGGGCATATTTGTCCACCCGTTTAGTTTTTCAAATTATCTATTACATCAGTAATTTATTTCGTCAGGATAACTACCAAATATGGTAATGGCCCTCGGCTAAACACAGAGCCAATCCGCCATTTTTTCAGGTAAGATTTAATTATATTTGTTAGCAAAGTAGACTGATCTTGGGAATTTCACTGCAGCACTGATGTCCACCTCTGTGTACACATTAGAGAGAATTACCACTTTACAGCTAAACACATATTTAATAAAGATATAGGCTACGCATTGCAGACAATAAAAACAAAGTGGTAAGCATTAGAATTATAATGATCACATTAAAGAACATTGAGAAATGTTCTTTATTTGTCACTAGAATCTCAAATCTTTAGATTAAAATGTAACTGCTTTTTATCCATTTTCAGCCATTAAGACACCCAATATAAAATAAGACTACTTATAAAATTATTTATAATTATATGTATGTATATATATAGATAGATAGAGATCTTAATAAAATATATTCTTTTAATGGTGTTTTAATGAGCTGTATCATTTTTTTAAACATTTTTTATAGAAATAAATAAGCAAGCAGCATTCCTTGTGTGTGTGTGTGTGCTCACGCGTGCCTGCTCGCTTGTCCTTCTGTCGGCCGTGACGGATGTGTGTGTGTGTGAGTGCGCGCGCGCACGTGCCTGCTCGCTTGTCCCTCCGTCGGCCGTGACGGGTGTGTGTGAGTGACTACAGACAAATGCATGAGAGAGTTAGCAGCCTTGAAACGGCTTGATGAACTACTCTCCCCACATGTTTTGAAAATGCTAATATGCTATGCTAAATAATGATTTCTCTATAGAACTACAAAGTCCAACTGGGGGAGGAGAGTACAGGTCTGCACTATGGAGGGGGGCGGAGTTTACAGCTCCTCCTCCAGTTTAAAGAGACAGTACCCAAAAACGGCTCGTTCTCAAGACTCTCCTCAGAACAGGGGTAGATGAGGGTCTGTAGAGCAACAATAATGAGGAAATCAGACCAAAGAACTGCAGATCCACTGTATTTAGACCCCAACGGAAGGATTTAGATGTAAAAAGGAATAACTTAAAAGCATGTTATGTCTCCTTTAAAGCCAGAATTGCAGGAATGCAACACGTGCTGCAGAGGACTCTTTCACTGCCCTCTGTGCCCCACTTCCAGCCCTACTGTCAGGGCAAAGATTGAGGAGCATCTAAGTGTGCATATGAAAAATGCTTTGCATTTCAACGGTATGTTTGTATTAAATATACTTTATAGTTATAAATATGCACTTTTTTAAGCACTTCTGCAGTATCTTTGTTGACTTAAAAGTTGCTGTTGACATTGTACAGTTCAGTGGTAGTTATGGACTTACACAGAAAAGGGGTGTTCAAGTTAGCAGGTAAGTTTAATGTACATTTGTGTTCATAGTTCATTGTGTACATTATGTGCATGTTTTATGAGTCAATTTATTATAGTGAGTGACCTCAAAGCCCAGGCAGACTTCAATGGTGAACATGACATTGAAGGTTTTTGGAACTCTGTTCACCTGGAAATGATAAGCCGTGGGTTTTTTCCAAGTGAGTGATGGCAAAAACTTATTCAAAGTCATTCAGTGTTTTAAAGTAATTTAGATTGTAATGAAAAACATGCCATTTTCTGTAGGCGGCGCGAAGAATCCATGTTCAGTTCCACCAAGTTACACGTCCTGGGCACCATGGATCGGGAATGAAACTCGAACAAGTGACATTGTGCTTAACACAGAGTTTCAAAAAGTAGGAATAAGCTCTTCACTAGCCTAGTGAACTAGACCAAATTCTTGCTTTGCAAAGTATGAGGTTGGAGTGGTAAGAAAATTGTGTAAAGCATGCAACATCGACTCCAAAGGCTCCCGCTTTGATCTCATCACCAGACTGAGGGAGAAGATGAAGAGCAGGCAGACATATGATAAGGTGTTTCAAAGCATATGGGGTGCCTCTGGTAAGCTTCACTTAGCGATTATTAGAAGTAGCATTAAAATATGTAATTACATTCACAAACAACTTTTTAAATCTTTGCTTGCAGGAGGATGGTCTGTAATACTATGTCCACATGGCATTGTATACAGTGTTAAATTTAATCTTCGTGCTGAAAGTCCCCGGGATTTTGCTGACCTTCTCCTGTCCTGGAAGCACATGCCAAACGTCTGTGTTTACGATTTTGCGAGGGGTTTGGCGGCACACACCAATTTGCGGGTTCCTGATAAACTGCCATTTCACCCACATGAAGGTCGACTGGCTGAGCCCACTGAGGAAAATGTCAAGGCTGCACAGGATGGAAGCCTGAAAGTGAATCTTCCATGGCTACATGAAAGGATGGATAGTGTAAATGAAGATCCTCATCCTGTCACTGGATCATCTGACCATTATGTCCTGGATGACAGATTTCATGAGGGAAATACAAAAGATCCCAAGGACATATTACGCAGAATTCAACTTGTCCCAGAGCTGAAAGGCTGGCTGAACAGTCAAGTTGTTGAACAGTTCTTTGCAAACATGAGGAAAAACAATTACTTTTTAAGTAACATGAGTCCATCCACACGTGTTTCTGATGAGAAATATGACTCATCATTATAACACTGTCACCAACAAGAAACTTCTGGAGAGGCAGCTAAGACATGGTCGACTTGGAAACATCAATATCTCATTGTCGGCACTGGCTCAAGCTGTCGTAGGTAAGTACATGCATTGTCTCATGACCAGAACGCTACCAATGGTCACATGTTAGATTTGTTCCTATCTGTGTGTTTATATTGTTTTCTTTGTGTACCTAGCCCCACAGGTGTGCAATAAACCCAGAGAAACCACAGAAACGGTGTTGAACCCAGCACCTTCAATGTCTGGTGACACTGGTAAAATTTCTTATTTTGAATAGTGATTGTCATATACAGGTGAAATAATAATCTTGCATTCATTATCTTGTTGTAGTTGCGGGCTCGTAAACGAACTTATCTGCTGTTTCAAATGAATTTCCGTCTGTAAACAGTGCTTATTTTTCTTGCATTTGTTTGCATTTAATATGCATTCTATTGAGTGTTTTGTCTGAAACCTGTTAAAGTCCCTACATATCCTCAGGAAGGAGTTGACAACAAGAAAGCCAATAGAAGGTCAACAGATGCAACGTTTCCTGACCTGTGTGGACCACCGTGCGAAGCTCTGACAAAGCCTGAGAACATTTTGGCCAGCCGTTCATCGTGGTGTTTTGTACCGCACCCTGGCCAACAACAGCTTGTATGTTAAAGTTTTCAGATGTCGCAAAGTGCAACGTGCTTATCTGATTTTGTCATCCACAGTCTATGACATCTCTCTGTTTTTTAGCTCAACTATGTTCTGGAAGTCAGCAGACCCAAAGATGAGCTGATTGTTGAAACGTCTTCTGGATGCCTCACGCGGGCAGATTTTTGGGCACTGGGTTTAAACAAAGAAATGGAATCGACTGTAAGTATTTTGTTTCTATGAATATGAAATAATAAAGTGTACTTTAATTTTTTTTATGATTTTTTTCTGTTTCAGATTGCAAATGGCTGTTTTGAGCTTATCACTAAAATTGTTCAGTCAAAGGTACTGTATGTTGTATAGGATGATTGTCAAGCTTTAATTTAAAGAGTTGTTGTTTTAAATTTAAATGTGCTGTTTTTACATTCTAGGGGATAAGCATTTACATAGAAAATCTGTATGTCACCCGGACTTGGCTTGCACCCTATGGCTGTGATCCATTGCAGTCCTTTCCTGTAAGTGTACCGTCTGGTGAGAGTTCATATACACATAGGCATCATTTTAACCGGGGACGCCGGGGACATGTCCCCGGCAAAATTTGTGATTGGCAGCTGTGTCCCCCCCCCCACTTTCAAAAACGCCTGCTGATGAGGATTTTTGTTTTACCAGCTCAGATCTTATACCAGGGGTCGGCAACCTGTTCCCATCAAAGAGCCATTATTACCCGTTTCCCACGGTAATTTTGGACGGACCTTAATAAGCAGTGACTTAAGTGAAGCAGGCAGGTCGCGCTAGAAAATTTAGTTTAAAAAGACGTCATAAATGTGTTTCCCCGTCCTTTTTATTTATAAAATATGAAGTAAAAACTCACAATTCAATTTTCATTCATTTGTCATTAATATGTAGTCTACACCCGTGCGTTAAGTGGACCATCTTCCAGTAAAAGCAAAGCATCCAGCACCACCTCTCCAAATGCGTAAAATGTGCATCAGCCGCTAGTTAGGCGCGCCGCGCGCACCATCAGCTACGTCAGCCCAGACAAGAGCAGAGCAAATAGAGAAAGAATAGAGGATAATTGTGTCTGGATGTGGATGGAGATTACATTTTACATCAGCCTGATCATCATTTAAACACGTAAACCATCACCTGTCTTCTAGTCCACGCTATCAGCATTATTTTAATTGGTGTGTGTGTGTGTGTGTGTGTGTGTGTGTGTGTTTTCCACTTCAAACACTGGTCTAACCAACCAGACCAGCGTGTCCAGTAACATATTAATGTTACAATTAAACAGTTTCCCTTCATGTAGGCTAGGAACATTTCACCTGCCGTGGCCCGACCGCTTCTGCTCCACATAAACTTTGTGCGTGATCAAATGTCTCTACGCGTCATGCGTCTCCATATTAGAGACGGGAACAAGCGCTATTCAGCCAAAGTTTCATAATTTCATAAAAAGAACATTTTTCCAAGTGACACATCCCTCAGAGAGACCAGGTGTCCAGACCGCTTCAGTGGGAGGAAATCTTATCGCATGCGCCGGTTCTGCACTGCGCTGCGAACCTCAGATCTTCAGCTCACTGTCCACCGTGCGCTCCGAGCCGCGCTGAACACAGTGTCCAGTATAAAGCTCTGATGTTCTGATGGGAATAATTTACCTCTGCGATGTGCGTTAACGATTAAAATGTCAGCTCATCCATGTGCATCAGTGTGCGTCGGGGTAATTCTTTCAAACCAAGCAACATCCTTGAGTTCATCTGTCAAAATAAACAGTCAAATGGAAATATATGTAACCTGCCGTTTATCTGTTTTGCCTTCCTGTGAAGATTGTTGCAAAGAGAAACAATTAAACTTGATTAACCCCAGAGAACCAGAGCGCAAGCGGGAAGATTCCTCCCACTGAAGCGAGTGTTTTCCAAACCCTGTCTCTCAGAGAGACTTGTCACCTAGAAAATGTTCCCTGATTATGAAACTTTGGCTGAATAGCGCTTGTTCCTGTCTCCAATGTGGCGACACATCCAGGAGCCGTCTGAGGAGAATCCCAGAATCTCACATTGTCTTCAGCTCATAAAGTGCCTATATGATTACGCACAAGCGTGACCCGTCAACCCGGTCTCACAGTAAGACCGGGTTGGACCTGTTCAGGTTTACGCAGACAATCTTTACATTTAGAATTGGCATATAGATGTAAAATTAATGCAGTAAAATATAAAGCATTTTATTTAAATATCCATTCATTATTTTACAAGCACAGATGTCAGATGGATGGAAGAGCCTCATGCGGCTCCAGAGCCGCAGATTGCCGACCCCTGTGCTAGCCTACTTTATTGTCCCCAGCAAATTTTAAACCCCACTCAAGTGTATGGTTATTGTCCCCAGCAATTCTGAAAACAAACTGATGCCCTTGCATATACAGAATACTTCAAAATAAAATTCTGTTTCAGACTGATGCTCAGAGGATGGACATCATAGTTCTCCCTCTCTGGACACCTAGGTGTCATTTTAACCGGGGACGCCGGGGACATGTGCCCGCAAAATTTGTGATTGGCAGCTGTGTCCCCCCCACTTTCAAAAACGCCTGCTGATGAGGATTTTTGTTTTACCAGCTCAGATCTTATCCAGGGGTCGGCAACCTATTCCCATCAAAGAGCCATTATTACCCGTTTCCCACAGTAATTCTGGACGGACCTTAATAAGCAGTGACTTAAGTGAAGCAGGAAGGTCGCGCTAGAAAATTTAGTTTAAAAAGACGTCATAAATGTTTTCCCCCGTCATTTTTATTTATAAAATATGAAGTAAAAACTCACAATTTAATTTTCATTCATTTGTCATTAATATGTAGTCTACACCCGTGCGTTAACCATCTTCCAGTAAACGCACAGCATCCAGCGCACCTCTCCAAATGCGTAAAATGTGCATCAGCCGCTAGTTAGGCGCACCATCAGCTGATCAGCCCAGACAAGAGCAGAGCAAATAGAGACAGAATAGAGGATGATTCTGTCTGGATGTGGATGGAGATTACATTTTACAGCAGCCTGATCATCATTTAAATACGTAAACCATCACCTGTCTTCTAGTCCATGCTATCAGCATATATTTTAATTGGTGTGTGTGTGTGTGTGTGTGTGTGTGTGTTTTCCACTTCAAACACTGGTCTAACCAACCAGACCAGCGTGTCCAGTAACGTATTAATGTTTCAATTAAACAGTTTCCCTTCATGTAGGCTAGGAACATTTCACCTGCCGTGGCCCGACCGCTTCTGCTCCACACGAACTTTGTGCGTGATCAAATGTCTCTACGCATCATGCGTCTCCATATTAGAGACGGGAACAAGCGCTGTTCAGCCAGTTTCATAATTTCATAAAAAGAACATTTTTCCAAGTGACACATCCCTCAGAGAGACCGGGTTTCCAGACCGCTTCAGTGGGAGGAAATCATTGCATGCACCATGGTTCTGCGCTGCGCTGCGAACCCCTCAGATCTTCAGCTCACTGTCCACCGTGGGCGCTCCGAGCCGCGCTGAACACAGTGTCCAGTATAAAGCTCTGATGTTCTGATGGGAATCTTTTACCTCTGCGATGTGCGTTAACGATTAAAATGTCAGCTCATCCATGTGCATCAGTGTGCGTGGGGGTAATTCTTTCAAACCAAGCAACATCCTTGAGTTCATCTGTCAAAATAAACAGTCAAATGGAAATATATGTAACCTGCCGTTTAACTGTTTTGCCTTCTTGTGAAGATTGTTGCAAAGAGAAACAATTAAACTTGATTAACCCCAGAGCCACCCAGAGCGCATGTGGGAAGGTTCCTCCCACTGAAGCGAGTGTTTTCCAAACCCGGTCTCTCAGAGAGACTTGTCACTTAGAAAATGTTCCCTGATGATGAAACTTTGGCTGAATAGCGCTTGTTCCCGTCTCCAATGTGGCGACACATCCAGGAGCCGTCTGAGGAGAATCCCAGAATCTCACATCGTCTTCAGCTAATAAAGCGCCTATGATTACGCACAAGCGTGACGCGTCAACCCGGTCTCACAGTAAGACCAGGTTGGACCTGTTCAGGTTTACGCAGACAATCTTTACATTTAGAATTGGCATACAGATGTAAAATTAATGCAGTAAAATATAAAGCATTTTATTTAAATATCCATTCATTATTTTACAAACACAGAGCCGCATCAGATGGATGGAAGAGCCGCATGCGGCTCCAGAGCCGCCGACCCCTGTGCTAGCCTACTTTATTGTCCCCAGCAATTTTTAAACCCCACTCAAGTGTATGGTTATTGTCCCCAGCAATTCTGGAAACAAACTGACGCCCGCACATCGCAGAGGTAACTTTATTCCCATCAGAACATCAGAGCTTTATACTGGACACTGTGTTCAGCGTGTAGCACACTGGAATATGTTCCATATGGTTTGTTTATTATGTTCCATATGTTGTGTTTATTTCATTAAGGGTTGAACAATTTAGGTCTCAGGATATATATATATATATATATATATATATATATATATATATATTAGTTAATCTATAATGTTACCAGTTAGAATGTTATCCATAATGCTTACTGGTGTTAAACAGAAAAGAAAATGTTGTACTAGTCCTTTAAGAGAAGAAAAAGAAAGGTTGGACGAGGCTTTTGAAAAAAAAAAATGGATGCTTGAGTTCTGAACCAGGGGCATTTTTCCAGTTAATAAAAGTTGCAAAAGTACGAAGAAAAACGTGTCGTCTGGCAGTTCGTTCAAAGGGGGCAACATAATCTTGGTGTTTCCGCCCGGTTCAAGCAAGTATTGATAGTGAACAACCTTTTTTTGTTTTTTTTTGGCCGAAGGACAAGGTGGCAATGCGAGGACGGGAGGTGAGCTAACTCCCGTCAGCGAGCTGCAGCTGTTAGCTTGTCAATTTAACAACCAAAGGACTACGGAACCAGAGATAAACAAGACGGATAATATATGTGGATAAAAGCCAGTGAGTAGTGCAAACCGAATAATGGACGGGGACAATGAATGGGAATCGCTACTGGCAGATGTGGAAAGGAAGCTAACAACATTATCACTGACTGAGCTGAGGGCTGTGTGCACAGAGCTAAAACTGCAGGCCAGTGAGGATGTTACTTCATGCCGGCTGCTAAGGAGAGCCGTTCTGAGTCACCTGGAGAGTATGGACATTACAGGGTTGGAAGATGCAGGACTCTCAGAGTTGTTAGCCACAAATGATATTATTGACCATTTAGCAGCAGGAAAGGATCAAACTGAGCCGCTGGTGCCGGAGAAGAGGGAGACGACGGCGCTGACAAACACGCCGCCCCAGAGCCCTCTGGTGGACAGAAATGGTACTGCATCCGAATCAACACCACAGCGTTCAAGCAGCACTGCTGGCCCAGAAACAGACTCTCTGCCAACCAGAACCCATGTAAATATGTATCCTGTATACAGAAAAGACTTCAGAATTATTGGCCAAATTGGTGAAGTGGGACAAAAGGAGAGATTAAATTTCACAAGCCTTGAGAGACAAATTGAACGTGGATTAAAGAAAGGCTATGATGAAGGTGAGATTGTGGAAGCAGTAATCCAGTCCATCGCACCTGAAGTTAAACTAAAAAGTTATTTAGAAAGTAGACAAGAGCTGTCACTACAGTCTTTAAGGCAAGTTCTCAGGACACATTTCGTAGAGAAAGATGCTACTGAACTGTATCATTCATTGACACGTGCCATCCAAGAGCCACAAGAGACTGTTGTCCAGTTTGTAATACGTGCCATGGATCTTAGACAGAAAGTGCTCTTTGCCTCTGAGAGAGCAAAAGTTGGACTGAAGTATGACTCTGAACTCATTCAGACCCAGTTCTTGCAAACGCTGCTGACAGGAATCAGAGATGAGGCGATACGTGCTGATATCAAGCCCTACTTGCAGCAACCATCTATTGGAGATGAATTGCTACTGGAGAAAGTAAGTGCAGCACATACTGTGGAGACAGAGAGAAGAAATAAATTACAGTCTGCTTCCAAACAAAAAAACGTTAAAGTGGCCGTGGTTCAAGAAGAGGAAAATGTCGAAGTTCATAAAACTGACAATCCAAAACAAAATCAGGGCCCTTCCGCTAAGCCAAACCCCATTCTCGAGAAGCTTGACGCCAGTAATAAGGTGATCTGTGAAGCGCTGCAGAATCTTACAACACATGTTGCTAGTCTCAACCAAGTGCAAGCAAGAAGATGGGAGGACAGACTACCCAAAGACAAAAATAAAACACTAACTACTGCTAAACCAATGCCACGAAAGTGTAGTGAATGTGAAAAATCAAATCCTGAGGGGAGGTGCACACACTGCTACAAATGTGGGAGCAGCGAACACTGGGCTGTTGGCTGCCGCAAAAAGAAAAACTCCACCGCAAGCACCTGTAAAATAGAAGTGCACTCTGATCATTTGAAACCTGTCACCATGTCACCTTGTCAGACTTCCATGTCAAAGAAACAAGAGAGGACAGCAAAACTAGTGGGACATAAAAGCCTCGTCCAGTGCAACCTTGGAGGCATCTCATGTACAGTCTTATGGGATACGGGATCCCAAGTGTCCATAGTTGACATTGACTGGAAGAAGAAAAATCTACCAGATGCTGAGGTTCGACCTGTGAAAGAACTACTGGATGAGGGTGTCTTAAATCTCTCCACAGCAAATGGGACGCAAATGCCATATGAAGGTTGGATTCTAGTAAATTTCAGCCTGGCTGAAAATGAAGAAAGTGAGCTAGCAGTTCCCGTGTTGGTGAGCACATTTCCACTCACAAAACCAATCATAGGATTTAATGTCATTGAGGAGCTGGCACAGCCCAACATGTGTACTGACAGAAACATATCAAGCAAGTTTGTTTACAGCCTGGGTTCAGCGCTGGATGTTGGACATAGAAGGGCAAAAGCTGTCTACTCAGTTTTGAAAAAGCAGACAAGTAACCCAGAAGGCCAGATTGCAAGGGTGGGAAGACAGGATGTCATTGTCCCAAAATGCGAAACGCTGAAGATAAATTGTGGAAAGCTCAGAAAAGGCATCTTAAGGGAAAAGTATGCAATATTTGAGCCAAGTGAAGACACAACGTGGCCGACTGGATTACAAATACAGCCACAGTTGATACAGTTACCCACAGCTGACAAGGCACCCATCTCAGTTGTGGTGGAAAACTGCACCGATAAGGACATCAGGCTGCAGAACAGAACTATTATTGGCTGGCTATACACTGTGGATGCTGTAAAGGATGTTGAAGAAGCCACTTTGGCAGAAAATGAAAGAGTGAATGGAAATAAAAGTGACCAGCCCAAGCTAGGCCAGGATGCACCAGAGCAACTGGGTGAGAGGTCCCCACCTGTTGAGGAACCCTGGTGTCCACCTGTTGATCTTTCTCATTTAACACCAGAGCAGCAGCTCACGGTGAAACGGATGCTGTTGGAAGAAAGTGACGTGTTTGCCCGCAATGAGTGGGACACAGGCTGCATTCCTGATCTCCAGATGATGATACGTCTAAAGGATGACATCCCTGTGACAAAGACATATAACGCCATCCCTCATCATCTGTATCAGGAGGTGAAAAAGCACTTACAAGATCTACTCAGCAGAGGATGGATACAGAAATCAACATCTTCGTACTCGTCACCTATAGTGATTGTGAGGAAAAAGGATTTGTCAATTCGGCTCTGTATAGATTACAGACAACTAAATGACAAGACACATCCCGATCGCCACCCCATCCCCAGAATTCAGGAAATTTTGGAGAACTTAGGGGGGAACTCATGGTTCACAGTCCTTGATCAAGGAAAGGCTTACCATCAAGGCTTTGTCAGTGAAGAGAGTCGTCCGTGCACTGCCTTCATCACACCATGGGGTTTATATGAGTGGCTCAGAATCCCCTTTGGACTGTCAAATGCTCCAGCTGCATTTCAGCGGTATATGGAAGGGTGCCTCGGGGACTTGAGGGAGGAGGTTTGTGTACCCTACCTTGATGATGTCTTAGTTTTTAGTAAGGACTTTGATCTTCATGTGGAAAATGTAAGGAAAGTGTTGCAGAAACAAAAGAGCTGTGGGATTAAACTCAGACCAGAAAAATGCAACTTTTTTAAGAGAGAAGTGTGTTATGTTGGACGTGTTATCTCAGAAGAAGGATATAAGATGAACCCAAAAGAAGTGGAGGTTATCCAAGCTCTAAAGGAAAGAAAACCAAAAACAGTCAGAGAAGTCAGATCCTTAGTTAGCTTTCTGGACTACTATAGATCCTTCATTGCTGACTTTTCTAGGATTGCTAAGCCACTTTACGACTTGCTATCCCGTCCAAAAGCTGAGAAACAACAAAGAAAATGGGACCACCGGTCTCCTCAGTTACCTCCCTCACAACCAGTGGAGTGGACATCAGTGCATCAGCAAGTGTTGGGGAGGTTGGTTGACGTGCTTTCAGATCCTCCAGTGATGGCGTATCCAGATCTTCGGAAGCCCTTTGTGTTGCACATTGATGCATCTGAGAAGGCTTGGGGGCTGTCCTGTACCAACGTCAGGAAGGAACACTGAGAGTGATAGGATATGGATCACGAACTCTGACACCAACAGAGAAAAATTACAGACTCCATTCTGGGAAACTGGAATTTTTAGCCCTCAAGTGGGCTGTAACAGAGCGATTCCGTGATTATCTCCTCCATGCTCCTCACTTTACAGTGTACAGTGATAATAACCCCCTCACCTATGTTATGAAGACGGCAAAACTAAACGCTGTGGGTCATCGCTGGGTGTCAGAGTTGGCAGATTTTCACTTTATTCTGAAGTACAGGCCAGGGTCTGTGAATCGTGATGCAGACTTCCTATCTCGCCAGCCCACAGAAATTGAAGAAATAATGGCAGGATGTACAGAAGAGTGCAAACCTCATGACTTTGCAGCCGTTGAGGAAGGCCTGAGTGCTCAGAACAATGGCGAAGCAAACTGGATCTCAGCCATTACCTGCAATGATAATGTACTAACTGAGATGAACGCTGGGGTTGAACCTATAGTCCAACCAATACCCATCAGTGACATCCAAGCCAGTCCAAGAGGAGATCCTGTGATAGGAAAAGTGATTGCTTTAACGGAACAATATGAACACCTGCGATACAAAGATAAAATCAAGGAGCCACCAGCTGTGAAACGCCTCTTAAGGGAATGGCCACATCTTCAGTTGGATGAAGATGGAATCCTGTGGCGGAAAACAACTTCCCGGATGCAACTTGTTGTCCCGGAAAAATACAAACTGTTGGTCTATCAACAGCTTCACGAAGAAATGGGACATTTGGGAGGCGAAAAGATGGTGTCTTTAGCCAGAGAGAGATTCTTTTGGCCAAAAATGAGGGAAGAGATGGAACATTATGTGACAAAAGTGTGCCGTTGTTTAAAACAAAAGAGACCAAACCGGAAGACGAAGGCATGTTTGCAATCCATTACAACATCAACACCTTTTGAGATGATCTCCATTGATTATCTGCACCTAGAGAGAAGCAAAGGCGGCACGGAGTACATCCTAGTGATAGTGGACCACTTCACAAAGTTTGCACAGGCTTATTCAACATCCAATAAGTCTGGTAAAACGGCTGCACGTAAGATCTTTGATGACTTCATTCTCAGATTTGGCTTCCCAGCCAAAATTCATCATGATCAGGGAAGGGAATTTGAGAATGAGTTGTTTAAAAAACTACAAAGCTACACTGGGATTCAGCATTCAAGAATGACTCCATACCATCCACAGGCCAATCCAGCAGAGCGTTTTAACAGGACTCTGTTAAGCATGCTGCGTACGCTGGAGGAGAGACAAAAACCCACCTGGAAAGATTATCTGAACAAAGTGGTCCATGCGTACAATTGTACTGTCCACGAGTCAACAGGTTTCTCTCCATTCTTCCTGTTATTTGGAAGGGAACCCACATTACCGATTGACCTCATGTTTCCCAGAAACAGACCTTCTCAACAGTCTCTGGCTGGATATGCTGAGAAATGGCAAGAGTCAATGAGAGAAGCTTATAGCATTGCTCAGGAATACATGAGAAAGGCATGTGAGCATGGACAAAGACAATACAATCAAAAAGTGTGGGGCTCTGTGCTAGAACCAGGAGACCATGTACTGGTCAGGAACCTCACGGAAAGAGGAGGACCAGGAAAGATACGGGCTCACTGGGAGGACAAAATATATGCAGTAAAAGACAGAAGAGGAACTGAGGGTCCGGTGTATGTGGTGAGACAGCTGGACGGAGGAGGAAGAGACAGGATTCTACACAGGAATTTACTGTTACCATGCCCCTATCTTGTGGAGAAAAAGAACATCTCAGACATGAAAGACAGAAAAAAGGATCATATGAGAATCAGGAAAAGTACTCAAAACTCAAGGACAAAGGCTCCGGTTGTCCTACACCACACTGAGAGTTCCAGTGAAGAGGAGTATGAAATATGGGTGCCTCAGCAGAGGGAGGATGATCAACACACCACAGATGCTCGAGTTGCCAAACCTGCACTCTGCCCATCTCCAAAAGAAAAGAGTCAGCCACTGGATGAAGAGGATGATTCCCTCCACCATCATCAGATGGGAGAGCTCGTACCTCAAGAGGAGGAACTACAGGGACAGGAGATGTTTCTGAGTGATGACTCAGATTCTGAGGCTCAGACGCTAAAATCCCAAGTTACAGAAGAGGATGCGGCATCATCAGAGGATGACCAGGATGTGGGACATGTTAGAAGATCTACAAGGACTTGTCAGCCAAAAAGTATCCTTACCTATTGTGATGGACAGAAGACGGAAGCTGTCGAGCTCCGAGGGTGTGGTGATTGGACACCAGCTGGTCCTCGTTATGGATAACGAGGCCAGGGAGGATAAAAGGGTGACAGACCTACTGAGAGGTGCGCGTGGTCGACCTGTCATTGTGGCATCGGACTTTGGGGGGTGGGGTCGTTCGCAGCTGGTTAGGGCTGCCGGCGACGAAGATAGCTAAACAGGTGGTTAGAGTTCCAGCGTCAGGAGGGAAGGCTGGTCGCCTTCTTTAGACAGCAAGGGCTGGGCTTAGGTGGTGCCAAGACCACGCCGACATCTGCCGCTACGGACTCTGGCAGTGGATTTACTTGTGGATTTACCCGCCGTCCTCGCAAGCTACATCCCGGGGCGTTGGACGGTGCTGGAAGCTCAGACCCCGGGGAGGGGGGTCACACCATCTGTGACAGCTAAGTACCGCTGCTTGTGTGTCTTATGCCGGATTGTGATTTTAGGAGTGGAGACTTTGGCCACAGTATTTTAGTATAGGTTTTATGATTGGGGTTGATTTGTGTGTTTTAGCAGATTGTGTAATAAAGTATATCCTTTTATAAATCAGTGCCTACTGGTGGTGTGTTCAGGTTCTGACTGGAGGGCAAGATATTCTGCCCGTGCTGCCCACGGCTACTTTCATTACACTGGTGTCAGAAGTGGGATTTAGCAATCCAAAATGTCAGAACCTGAAAATAACACACCTCCTCTGTTGAGACCAGCTGAAAATCAGCCCGCGAGCACAGCAGCTCGGCCGATTTTTATGCCGGAGAGCTTTTCCGGTGTTGGCCGTGAATGGGCAGACTGGGTTGAACAATTTGAAATGGCAGCCGATATAAATAACTGGGATGAGCCCCTTAAGTTGAAGTTTCTGTGTCTCCTGTTGTCTGACAAAGCTCGAGAGGTTTATAATGGCTTGTCAGGGAGTGTTAAAGCAAATTATGCCATGTTGAAGGAGCAAATGGGGAAGTGTTTGGATCCGTGCGACAGCGCCGACTGGAGTAGAGCTGTTTTCTCCGCTCGACGTAGATGGCATAATGAAAGTGTCCGAGAATTTGGGATGGCATTACGACGATCTGCTGTTAAAGCTTACCCGACAGCGGATCCCAACACACAAGATTTGTTGGCTAAAGATCAGTTCATAGCTCATGTGGGGAACGGGGACATGAGAGTGTGTTTACGGAGTGCCAAACCCGTGTCACTTGAGGAGGCCATCAACCTAGCGGCGGAGCTTGAGCTCATTAAGGGTTTGGAGACCAGCTCAGTATCTGACACAAGAGTGAGAGGGATAACCGAGAAAGATGCTAATGATGGAAGCATTGCTTCGCTAGTGGGGGTGGTCGAGAGCTTGAGACAGGAGGTGAAATCCCTCCAGAATGTGGTGCACACACTTTCTGTACCTGTTGCATCGGGTCCCCACCATGACACTCAGAACACGAACTCGCAGCCTAGGCAAGAATATTCCCGGAAAAAGGGAAATGGGAGGTTGGGAGGCTGCTGGGAGTGTGGCTGTAACCGGCATTTACGTCGGGACTGCCCTTACGTGCAGGGAAACTAGAGGGGGCGTGTACAGTGGGTCAAATGCCCGCCCCCCTCTCTGTTGTTGAGACCCCTGTAAGAAGAGGAAATGCTGGGTACTTGAAAGCCAGGATAGGTGGGTGTGACTGCCAGGTTCTGGTAGATACAGGAGCTTCCCATTCTGTGATTTCGCGAAAGCTGTGGTTGTCCTTCACTCGAGGGGTGGGTGAATTAACTCCATACGAGGGCAATGTTACAGCTGCGAATGGGGGAGGAATGTGCATTATGGGATGTTGGCAAACAACGTGTCAGCTGGGCCCCCTGGCTTTCGTGGCGGAATTCTTGGTATCAGACATCCCCTCAGATGAGGTGTTGTTAGGATTTGATTTTCTGTCCAAACATGGCATGGTGGTTGATCTGGGCACCAAAACGTGTAAGATCATGGGCAGAGTGTTCCCACTGCTTGACTTGGAACCTTCTTTAAACCCACAGGTCGTAGTGGTGCAAACGGATACCGTAGTTCCGCCGCGAAGCTATAATACCAGGACAAATTAAGGACAGCTGGGGTGATTATGCCCAGGGGTTGCTAGAGCCATCTGAACACCTTTCTAAGCGCTGTGACTTGCTTGTGGCGAGAGTTATTTGCAAGGTTGACCAGGGCCAACTCCCAGTGCGGGTGATAAATGTGAGCGACGACCCACTAATGTTAAAAGGCGGCATGAGAGTGGGCACGCTTTTCACTGATGTTGAGGTGGAAGACGAGCGGACAGATCGGGTGAATAAGGAGCAAGGCTCTCAGCCTTGGACCGTAGAATCTTTGATGACCCAGTTTAAAGTTGGTGAGAAAGGATTCGCCCCTGCGGAAGTCGCAGCAGTTAGACAGCTGCTCCTACAAAATCTGTCTCTATTCAGTCAAGGGGATACAGACTTAGGAAGAACACAGATCATCTCGCATGAAATTGACACTGGGGAGGCTGCACCCATAAAAATGCACCCCCGAAGGAGTCCACTTCATTTACAACAGGAAGTGACAGATAATTTGAGAGACATGTTGGCGAATGACATTATTCGCCCCTCATGTAGTCCGTGGGCTGCCCCAGTGGTTCTGGTTAAAAAGAAAGGGGGTGGATATAGGTTTTGTGTGGACTATAGGAAACTGAATGAGGTCACTAGAAAAGACGCTTATCCTCTGCCCCGAATCGATGATGCTTTGGACAGCTTGGTGCATGCCCAATGGTTTTCAACCTTAGACTTGGCTAGTGGTTATTGGCAGGTAGAAGTAGACCCTAGGGACCGGCACAAGACTGCTTTTATCACTCGCCAGGGATTGTTTGAATTTAATGTGCTAAGTTTTGGGCTGTGTAACGCCCCTGGTACATTTCAGCGCCTGATGGACCTGATTCTGGCTGATTTGCAGTGGACTGTTTGTCTAGTTTACCTGGATGACATTATCGTGTTCGGGCGTGATTTCCAGGAGCATCTAGCACGTCTGGGCACGGTTTTGGAGAAGTTGAGGCAGTCTAATCTAAAAGTAAAGCCTTCTAAGTGTGACCTTTTTTCTACACAGGTCCATTATCTAGGTCATGTGATTTCCGCTGAAGGTGTTAAACCAGATCCAGCTAAAATAGAGGCAGTAAGAGAGTGGCCCATCCCAGCTAATCAGACGGAGGTCCAGAGCTTTTTGGGCCTGGCGTCTTATTATAGACGGTTCGTGAAAGGCTTTGCGGACATTGCTCGCCCATTGCACCGGTTACAAGAAAGAGGAAAACGCTTTCAGTGGAGTGAAGAGTGTCAGGAGGCCTTTGAGAAACTTAAAACCTGTTTAATAACTGCTCCTGTATTGACCTACCCCGACCCCAAGAAATCGTTCTTTTTAGATACAGACGCTAGCGAGGTGGGGATTGGGGCTGTATTATCACAGGTTGAAGGGGAAACAGAGCAGGTTATAGCTTATGCTAGTAGGGCTCTTACAAAGCAGGAACGCAAATATGCCACGAAAGAAGGAGCTCTTGAGTCTGGTTACGTTTACTAAGCACTTCAAACATTATTTGTTGGGTAAAGAATTTGTGCTAAGGACAGACCACAACTCTCTACAATGGCTGCATAACTTCCAGGGTTTGGAGGGACAACTGGCTAGATGGGTAGAGCAGCTGGCCAATTTCCAATACAAAATCATTCATCGGCCAGGTAGACTGCATAGTAACGCGGATGCCCTTTCCAGACTGCCAAATTGGAAACCAGAAAACTTATCAGCTGACCAGGGAGCGCAGCCCTTGGGAGCTGAGTCGAGGGTGTGCTCGCTTCAAGAGGGAGGCTCAGGAGCTAGCCGGACTTCAGAGATGGACGAACTCAGCCAGGCGCAGCTAGATGATCCAGTGCTGAAGCGAATCAGGGATGCCAAACAGGGTGTAGAGTGTATAGGCCCCGATGACCCAGAACTAAAACCATTTGCACCTGTGTGGGATCAACTCGAAATTCGGGGTTCCCAGTTGGTGCGGGTAGCACCAGCGAATTCTGATGCTGCGCAGGTGATCCAGGTTGTTTTGCCTCGGGCTTTGGTGCCAGGGGTCCTGAAGCAGTTGCATAATGCCCCCACAGGAGGCCATCTGGGGGTTCAAAAACTGCAGGGCAAGATAAAAGACCGGTTCTATTGGCCCGATTGGTTTAAGGACGTAAGGGCTTGGGTTCGTGAGTGTGCGGACTGTGGCTCTGTTAAAATGCATGGAGGAACGCCACGTGCACCCTTGGAGCAGTCACTGACCTCTAGGCCCTTCGAGCGCATTGCCGTAGATATTTTGGGTCCACTTCCTGAAACTGGACTGAGAAATAAATACATCATGGTAGTAGGTGACTATTTCTCTAAATGGACAGAAGCCTTCCCACTCCCTAATCAAGAGGCTAAAACAATTGCGAGGGTGCTGACCGAGGAATGGGTGTGTCGGTTTGGGGTACCGCGGAGCCTCCATTCCGACCAGGGGAGGAATTTCGAGTCAAAACTGTTCCGAGAGCTATGTGAACTTTTGCAGATCCACAAAACGAGGACAACCCCCTATCACCCCCAGTCAGACGGATTAGTGGAGAGGTTTATTTGAACGTTGCTGACTATGTTGACCTTCTTTGTGGAAGACAACCAGCTTAACTGGGACGCCTTGCTGCCATATGTAATGTTGGCTTATAGAAGTAGTGTTCATGCTAGCACATCTGTCACCCCTTATAAGGTTCTGTTTGGGCGGAAGATCGTACTGCCTGTTGACGTTATGCTGGGCCTGGATCAGGGAGAACTCTTTGCCTCGGTAGATGAGTATGTGACGGGTTTGCAGGAAACCTTAACTTCGGTGGTAGAGGCAGTGAAACGCCATCAGAGCAGAGCCGCGGCGCAACAAAAGAGGGCCTATGATTTTAGGGCCACCTGCCAGTTCTACTCAGAAGGTGAATTGGTGTGGGTCCGAAATAAGCTGAGGAGGCGAGGGGTGTGTCCCAAGCTGCAGAGACGATATAAAGGACCATTTAGGGTCCTGGAGCGACTAACAGATGTGCTATACAGACTTATACCCGTTGAGGGGGGTCCTGAGAAGGTGATTCATTTCAACCGACTTAAGCCGTGCACTTCTCTTTCAGCAGTCGCAGCACCGCTGGCTGTGGGGTCCCGAGAGCGAGCGAGGCAGAGTCTGCGTCAGCAGGATGCTACCTGGGAGGACACCAGCAGGATTCATCATTGGTCTGCAGAGACGAGCAGGTCTGGCGGCGCAAGTGACCCGGCCCCATCACGTGGAGAGGCTGCTTGAGGAGGTGCTGTTGCAGGAGGACCGGAAGGACGTCCCCCTGGGGAGATCGACAGACGTGGAGCTGCGGAACAGCGGGTGGTTCATCAGCCGGATGCCACCTGGGAGGACATCAGCAGGAGCACTCAACGGTTTTCGGAGACGAAGGGCTCCGGTGATTCAAGCAACCCCGCCCCATTGCATGGAGAGGCTGCTCGAGGGGGTGTGGTTGGAGGAGGATCGGGAGGACGTATCCCTGGGACGGTCGAGGAACCTAGAGCTGTGGAGCAACGCGTGGTTCGTCAGAGGAAGCCCCCTGCTTGGTATAAGGATTATCAGGTGGAAATCTAGGACTCGAGTGCGAGTCCTTCAGGACAAAGAGGGGGAGAGTGTGATGGACAGAAGACGGAAGCTGTCGAGCTCCGAGGGTGTTGTGATTGGACACCAGCTGGTCCTCGTTATGGATAACGAGGCCAGGGAGGATAAAAGGGTGACAGACCTACTGAGAGGTGCGCGTGGTCGACCTGTCATTGTGGCATCGGACTTTGGGGGGTGGGGTCGTTCGCAGCTGGTTAGGGCTGCCGGCGACGAAGATAGCTAAACAGATGGTTAGAGTTCCAGCGTCAGGAGGGAAGGCTGGTCGCCTTCTTTAGACAGCAAGGGCTGGGCTTAGGTGGTGCCAAGACCACGCCGACATCTGCCGCTACGGACTCTGGCAGTGGATTTACTTGTGGATTTACCCGCCGTCCTCGCAAGCTACATCCCGGGGCGTTGGACGGTGCTGGAAGCTCAGACCCCGGGGAGGGGGGTCACACCATCTGTGACAGCTAAGTACCGCTGCTTGTGTGTCTTATGCCGGACTGCGATTTTAGGAGTGGAGACTTTGGCCACAGTATTTTAGTATAGGTTTTATGATTGGGGTTGATTTGTGTGTTTTAGCAGATTGTGTAATAAAGTATATCCTTTTATAAATCAGTGCCTACTGGTGGTGTGTTCAGGTTCTGACTGGAGGGCAAGATATTCTGCCCGTGCTGCCCACGGCTACTTTCATTACACTATGATGAACTGGGAAAGCCTAGTGTAAAATCATTAAGATGGTAGTTAAAATAGTTATTATTGTTAACAGATGTCAGCTATTGTTGATGGCCTGTTGTTTCTGGAGAGGCTAGAGCAATTAAGGTAACAAGTCATTTATTAGACAATAATTTGTTGGACTTGAAACTACACACAGAAAAAACTTTATTTTAAGAGAGTGTTGTGGTAAAAAGTGATAGTGTGACTGAAGTTAATCTTTATGTGAGGAGGCTACATGTCAAGGCACGAGTGTTGTAAGACACTGAGTAAGTTGGAATGGTAGCTATAGCCATATGTGACTCAATGGACTTGGGAGGCCTACCAATGTACCGCTATATTGTTAATACAACAAAGCAGGAAAGAGAATAGTTTTCTACCAATCCTGTGGTCAAGGTATTGTAGTCATCAGCAGTGGAGTCGATGACAAGTTGTTATTTAAAGACAGAAAATTGCTCAAACGGGTCTCATATGTTCTAAGGGTCGATTTATGTTAACAGATAATACAAAAAGGAAATGTTGGATCAACATTTTATTTTTTTTAGTGGGGGAGGGTGTAGCACACTGGAATATGTTCCATATGGTTTGTTTATTATGTTCCATATGTTGTGTTTATTTCATTAAGGGTTGAACAATTTAGGTCTCAGGATATATATATATATATATATATATATATATATATATATATATATATATATATATATATATATATATATATATATATATTAGTTAATCTATAATGTTACCAGTTAGAATGTTATCCATAATGCTTACTGGTGTTAAACAGAAAACAAAATGTTGTACTAGTCCTTTAAGAGAAGAAAAAGAAAGGTTGGACGAGGCTTTTGAAAAAAAAATGGATGCTTGAGTTCTGAACCAGGGGCATTTTTCCTGTTAATAAAAGTTGCAAAAGTACGAAGAAGAACGTGTCGTCTGGCAGTTCGTTCAAAGGGGGCAACAAGCGCGGCTTGGAGCGCACACGACGGGGGGTTCGCAGTGCAGAACCACGGTGCATGCAATAAGATTTCCTCCCACTGAAGCGGTCTTGAAACCCGGTCTCTCTGAGGGATGTCACTTGGAAAAGTGTTCTTTTTATGAAATTATGAAACTTTGGCTGAACAGCGCTTGTTCCCGTATCTAATATGGACACGCATGACGCAACCAGTCTGAGGCAGAATTGCCTCTTCAGCTCAGAAAGCTCCTGTAGAGACATTTGATTACGCACAAAGTTTATGTGAAATGTTCCTAGCCTACATGAAGTGAAACTGTTTAATTGTAATATTAATATGTTACTGGACACGCTGGTCTGGTTGGTTAGACCAGTGTTTGAAGTGGAAACACACACACACACACACACACACACACACACACACACACACACACACACACACACACACACACACACACACACACACACACACACACACCAATTAAAATAATGCTGAAAGCGTGGACTAGAAGCCAGGTGATGGTTTACGTATTTAAATGATGATCAGGCTGCTGTAAAATGTAATCTCCATCCACATCCAGATAGAATTATCCTCTATTCTTTCTCTATTTGCTCTGCTGTTGTCTGGGCTGACGTAGCTGATGGTGCGAGCGGCACGCCTAACTAGCGGCTGATGCACATTTTACGCATTTGGAGAGATGGGCTGGATGCTTTGCTTTTACTGGAAGATGGTCCACTTAACGCACGGGTGTAGACTACATATTAATGACAAATGAATGAAAATTAAATTGGGAGTTTTTACTTCATATTTTAGAAATTAAAATGGCGGGGGAAAACATTTATGACGTCTTTTTAAACAAAATTTTCTAGCGCGACCTGCCTGCTTCACTAAGTCACTGCTTATTAAGGTCCGTCCAAAATTACCGTGGCCCACCCAAAAATGAAAACCTGGCACCGCGCAAACCTCAGCAAATTGTTGTTCTTCACTTTATCAAACTCAGACTTTGTACAGCTAATGTCAATATGTAAAATTATTGTTGTGGGATGAGTCACCTGCCACCAAGTACTTGGACGACCTATCATTGAGGGAAGGCGCTCATATAAATAGGGCCTGAGGTGGCGCTACAGCGATCTTTTACTTTGGCTTAACTTCCGCTTCCTGTGTGAAAAGCCGTTGTGTACGGGACTCCGGCGTGTCGGACTGTGAGTACTATTTAAAAACGCTCCAGTAGTTGCATGGAGTCTGGTGTTTATTGGTTGCTCCTGCCACAGGAATTGTTGTATGTGGTCCTCCCAGAGTAATGGAAGGCTTCTCTTTTATCCTATGTGCTTCAAAGAAGTGGTATGTACATCTGCGCTCCTCTCCACTTAGCTGTGGCTTTAGGATAATACTAATTAATGTGTCTTCCAGATCCAGGAAGGGGTGTGTCTCCACAGGAGACTCTGTTGTTCTGCTGTTCTGCTGCTTTTCTGCACAGTTGCATGGGATCACTGTTAACCGGTTGTTGACCCGGTACTGGACCATCATCTGGCTCCAAGACCTCTCCACCCCGCTGCTCGGACTGGTTGACGGGATCAGCGGAGACCATCGGGAGCGGCTTTTGTCACTCGCTCCTCTGTACTGAATACTAGCGGAGGGCGTACACCCGCTGTGGGGTTGGGTATTCTAACGAGGGGCTGCGGGCCCTACCGGCAGTTGTCGTCAGCCCGGGAGCGACGGCTGAGGCGCAGGCTAATAGACTCGTGTGCAGGCGAGCTGCTCGCTCATTTCCTGACGGCCTGCCTGCTCAGTCGTGGCTGTGTTTTAGTGTGTGTGGATTTGGATTTTTACTGTGCTTTCTGTTTTCTTTTCATTTAGGCTGTGAGCTGACAGTGGTGGTCGAGCCCTGGTGGTGGTCCCTCTGATGGTGTGCGTGTGCTCCAGAGTCACTTCAGCCCCCGAATGCATGCACGTGTGATTGGGGTGAAATTACTTGTGGTTGGTATTTAGTTCCGGGCTCTCTTAGGCAGTCCCATTAGTCAGCCTCAGCCTAAGTTGATTTGGTTTTAATCTGTGTTTATCTGCAGGTGCATGGTGTGTTTTAGATTATTTTAAACACATTTTATTCTTTTAATAAAATCCCTGTTTATGTGGAATGGAACTCCGTCTCAAGCTTGATTTGCAAAAGTGAACTAATGTGCCTTTAGTTTCAGTCGTTTTAGTTCCTGATAATCAGGTGGCGTTGTGTTTCTAAATTGATAAGTGGCCCCGCTCGCCACATTATGAATTCAGTCGAGCTCTTCCGTCCCTCCCTCTCCTGCTCTCCTGGAAACCCGACATCGGCTGTCAGAAGCGGGAGGTGAAGAAGGAGATGAGGCAAACAGAGTTAGTGCGACATAGAGAAACCAGACTGGTGTGGAGGTGAGCAAAACAGAAGGAAAAGTGTGGGTGTTGAATCCCCCACGGGTGCGACGCCCATGCGAGTGACCGGTACCGGCTGCTGTCACCTGATTGTGAGCAGCTCTCTGCTGTCTGAGGGTAGGCCCCGCCCACAACGCTGTGGCCGCTGTGGCTCCCAGTGTTTTCTTTACTGTGGGAAACGGGTAATAATGGCTCTTTGATGGGAACAGGTTGCCGACCCGGTATAAGATCTGAGCTGGTAAAACAAAAATCCTCATCAGCAGGCTTTTTTTAAAGTGGGGGGGACACAGCTGCCAATCACAAATTTTGCCGGGGACATGTCCCCGGCGTCCCCAGTTAAAATGACGCCTATGTTAAAAGGTTTAAATGTTCACTTTTTAAAAGCATTAAAATCTTCATTAAAACGTTTAAATGTCCATTAAAACATTAAATTCTTCATTAAAAAATAAAAAAAAAACTCGACCGGAGCGAAGGTAGTGAGTTAATGCAGCACGTCAACTCTGTCTTGTCAAATGCACCATGTAAGTTAGTTACGAAAAAAGTACCTTTAAATATTCAACTGAAAAAGAGGCGAGCTGAAGAAAACCTAGGGAACACTGAAGAAACGTGAGCAACAGTGAAGCAAGCACAGCGAGATCCGTTACTGTGTGTGTGTGTGTGTGTGTGTGTGTGTGTGTGTGTGTGTGTGTGTGTGTGCGTGGATGAGACGGACGGACTGCGCTCCCAGCCGGCTAGAGAGTTTTGTGTGTAGGGAGGGGCAGGCGCTCTATGTGACTGGCCAATCACAGAGCGTGAAGACAGTAAGTTACCCAATGAGGATTTTCCTTCAGCACGATTACAGATATTTCCGAGGTTTACTCGTCTCATGCTCGTATTCATCAAAAATGCTTTATCCGTACCGGATACTCGTCTGAAATGAGTATCCGGCTCATCCCTGATAAACATATTATAAATCAGCTGCGTTCGTGATTTAAAACATGCAGGAAATGTGCTGGAAGCAGACTGCAGCTCAAGGTATGTCAGCTCAATATTTTGTTAAAGAGCAAGTCAACCCCTACCTGAGTCTAACTCCACTCCCACTTCATGTTTGAAAAATGCAACACATGCTGTTGCCTGGCAGACCGAGAGGGCGGAGCCGCTAACAAATACACACACACTTAGGCTCACGACAGCATTGTGACATCATAATGTACCAGTTTACATCATAGCATACTTCTTAGCCAATAGCGGTGGCAGATTTAAATTAAAATACAGTGCAGAGTTTTTACCTGACAACGGCACAACACTGCCAGTTTTAGGCAGAATATTTAAATTTTAACTAAGATGCACTGAAGTGCCAAATTATTGACGACACGTGTCTGCAGCACGATTAGACACTCGTTTATTTAGTTTATCAGCAAAAAAAAGTTTATTTGGGGGTGACTTGCTCTTTAAGTCCCAACAAAGTGAACTGCCAGTCTGAAGTTGCAAGTAGAACATTCTGGCCAAAGGGGTGTGATATGGGCTAGGTGGCTGTTCATTAACCCTCTAAAACAGGAGTATTTGATTCCGGTCCTGGAGGGCCAGTATCCAGCAAGTTTTAGTGGTTTCTCTGCTCCAATATGCTTGATTCAGTGGTTTAATCACCTGTGCAGCAGTTCAGGCTCTGCAGATGCTTAACCCCGTAAATTTCCAGGTTTAATTAACGCAATGGGGTTTTGTCCCTCGGGAGGGATGCTGGAATGCTAAGGAGTTAATCACCTGCTGGTTGAAATCAGGTGTGTTGAAACAGAGTTAAAACTAAAACGTGCTTGATACCGGCCCTCCAGGCTGGGAACTTCATACCACTGCTGTTAACGGTCACTTTAGCACATACTGGCTCAAGAAAATTAAAAAATATGAAAACATTTCATATCATGGCTTTAAAATGTGTGTAGGACTCCAACATAGGGTTCAGACTTTTTGCTGTAACTGTAAACACAAATTTCTGTAATTATTGAATACGAAGTTGATTAAAATACAGCTAAACACGAGGTACTAGCGGCATAAGCTGCCCTGTAAGACATCTTTTTAGTGACGTATGACAAACAGCTCTTCACGGTTTAGAGGAATTTAGATTTTTATGATGATTTATGACAAAATTCCTTAAAATGAATAACTGAACCTAGTTTATCTTTATGTAGACGGTAAAGTGTAGTGAAACAGCGCTAGTCTCAGTCGGCATAAGCAGCAGGGCCCTGCAGGGAATCGAACCCCGTCTCATTACTGAGAGTTCCGTTACCAGAGCCTTTTGCTTTGGGCGACCGGAGACGGTAAAGCAAAACCTGCATCAACACAGCATTTAATGTTGGTGGAACATAAATTCTGTCTTGAAGCAGGAAAAAAGAAACCGTCAGATTAAAAAATTATTTCTAATTAAATTCATTTTAGTATTTTATAAACGTTTTACGGATTTAGAGCCTCCTTTGACTTTTACGCTTTTCGTTAACTTCTCGTTCTTTTATGATGTTTATCCGTTCTTTATTCGCGGTCAAACGCATCGTAATTTTGTTCTGCGGTGAATCTTAAAGTTATGTCGAATGTAAATAATCTGAGTCTTTATTGCTTTAATTTAACAGCACAGTAACTTGTTAAAATATTAAAGTTAATTTAAATCATTTACATGTTTAATTAGACTATAGTTTATTAGCCTTTAATATTTTAGTATTTATTGTTGAACTTTTATAAAGAGCTATTTTTAAACGCGTGCACATTTAAACACTAAAACCTTTGTTTGCTCCGTCTGTGTCAGAGCTCTGCTATTCAGCTCCTTCCTGGTTCCTGCAGGACCACAAAGCCCAGAGAAGCTCAGTCCAGCAGGACGTGAGGACACGAACAGACACGCAGAGCTCCTCCTAAACCTGGAATCAAACTTTTCTACAGATGATTTAGAACAGTTCCTTGTGACAGAAGAGTTAGTGAAACAGAAAGGACATGATGAAGATGATATTATCGTCCTTGTCTTTCATACAGATCAAAGATCACCCCAGCTTATGCTCATGTCACTAAGTAAACGTCCCATTTCTCACTAAGACCTGCTCTATCTGCTCCACCAGATTATCAGAAGCATCACTGTAGTTGTAGTTTTGCCTCCATCTTCCTGCCCTACTTGGTCTCATGTTTGTCTTCTGCTACCTCTCATCATCCATCTCAGGTGGGATCTTGTTTGCTCCGATGGCCTCTTGAGTTCCAGGCTTACATCTTTTAGTGAACATTAAAACATCATGTACTAATATATATGTATGTGTGTGTGTGTGTGGTATGATGCTAAACCAGACTGCCTGCTCCATCAGATGAAAAGGAAATCCTCTCAGGACCCAAATAAAATAGAAGATTTAGCAACCAGACACAGAAGCCCAGGTGAAACCGTCCACATCAGCATCTCCAGTTCTACCAGCTCTAAAAACACACTTCTGAAATAATAAAACACTAAACTCAGCCAACGGATGAAGACGTCCTGGTGCCAGATGCTACCTAAGACATCACCAGTTCAGCTGACTTGATAAAACACTTGGTGACTAAAACAAACATCTGGTGACCTGGTAACAAACAGTCCTGGTGCAACAAGCTACCTGAGACAAACGTCTCCAGTCAACCAGTTCAAGAAAGAAAGAAAGAAAAAATCTTCACTGCACTGGAAAAAAAAAGATATCTCTAGTCCGAGTCGGAGTCGTCCGAGTCGTCCCATCTTGGTCTCTTCGGTGGGATGTACGGGAAGCGCTCTCCAGTCCTCTTCTGGCTGGATCCAAGGACCGAGGTAGAAGGAGTGGGTTCTTCTACATCCTGGACCTCTTCAGCGCTCCCGTGGGCAGGGCTGGGATCTTCTGGAAGCTCTTCCGGCGGGGCCAGAGGAGCTACCGCCAGCCAGAGGTCTTCTGGTGGTGGAAGCTGCTGGTCTTCATCGCTATCCAGAATTGAGCTACCATAACCAGAGTCCACACTAGAAGCCAGAAAACCTTCTAAAGCTG
Organism: Nothobranchius furzeri; assembly: GCF_043380555.1. Lineage (NCBI taxonomy): Eukaryota > Metazoa > Chordata > Actinopteri > Cyprinodontiformes > Nothobranchiidae > Nothobranchius > Nothobranchius furzeri. Next base: position 63,854,354 of record NC_091744.1, on the reverse strand, counting down.
ACCAATCTGAGCTATTGTCAGTCTCCTCTGACTCCTCATCACTACTCAGACCCTCAACAGCAAACTCTGCCTCTTCTAGAGGAGCCTGACCATGATGACACACAAACACCACATCATCATCAGGAATGTGAAGGGCTGGGTACCCACCTTCATCTTCATCGAGAATCCGGATGACCTCAGGGGCCCCTGCAGTCACGGGACGCTCCACGATGAAGATGCCTGTGAGGACAAAACAAGACACATTAAATCTACTTGTCTCATAAAACAGTTATTAAAAAGCTACAGTGACTCATTTACAATACAAGAGATGTGTGTCTGCATCTGCATGTGTGCACAAGATACACTTTACTAATCTGGTTGTTTTTTAGGGTTTAACAGGTTAAAACCGATTTCTGCTTTTACTGAAAAAGTTTCCATTTTTAATTGATGTGATTGTTTATTATTTATGTTTCATGTTTATAGCTGATGTATTTCTAAAAAGATTTATTCTTTTAGTTTGTAGACACAACACTGCTCAAATAAAATTGTTTTAAAATGGGCTCTACAAAAATAAACAGAAGACTCATTAAACTGGTGAAAACTGTTTAAAAAATATTCAAACGGACAGAAATGCTTTTATAAACCTGAGAACCAACTCAGAGAACACGTCAAACTTTTTACTTGGATAAAACAGATGAAGTCCTTAAAGATCAAAGGTCTCTAGTTCACTCAGATTTATGAAAACAACTCATGTTCTCCGATGCTAACAGGCTGAAGCTAAAGCTAGCTGTACGTTCTAGCATGTTCTACATCATGACGTTTCATACCTGGTTCATCCGTTTCTATGGTTACGAAAACATGTTATTGTTTGAAGCATTCATGTTTAGAATCGTACATGTCATTTTATTAGTTTTAAACATTTTGATGTAAAATTGAACTAAATGGATTTGCTGAAACCAAATTAGTGGTTTTCTTTTAACGGTTCTCTCTAGTCTGATATAGTCATCCCACCGACCTGCTGGGACCCTCAAGATGCTGAGGCTGTGTGATGAGGTTGAGTCACAGGTCGGTGCTAATGTGAGAAACCTTTTGTCTCTATCCCGCTAAAAGAACCACATATTCAGCTTTTATTTTGCTTGCCCAGCTGACAAAAACCAACCTCCTCGCGCTCACTCTCACCTCGCTGCTGCCCATCCTCTTTTATATCAATAACACAAAAGAAACCAAGACATGCCAGAACAAAACTAGTAAAAAGATTTGATGTGTTCAAACTGGAGATTACAAAAGCACAACAGCGCCTAAAGTCCTCACTGTTCCAGGGGAATTTGAGCCTCACTTGTCCACAGAAAACATGTTTCACCTCCATAAAACACCAAATCTCGCCTCGTCTTCTTCCGCCTATCCGTGTCCGGGTCGCGAGGGCAGCATCCCAACTAGGGAGTTGTTCCACACCGTCCTCTCCCCAGCCACGTCCACCACCAGCTCCTCCGGCAGGACCCCAAGGCGTTCCTGGGCCAGTTCGGATATGTACTTTCTCCAACGTGTCCTGGGTCGTCCAGGGGGCCTCCTGCCAGCAGGACATGCCCAAAACACCTCACCAGGGAGGCGTGCAGGAGGCATCCTAACAAGATGCCCAAACCACCTCAACTGACTCCTCGATATGGAGGAGCAGCGGCTCTATTCCGAATCTCTACCGAATGTCCAAGCTCCTCACCCTATCCCTATCCCTGACCCAGCCACCCCGCGGAGAAAACTAATTTCGGACGCTTGTATCCGCGATCGTGTCCTTTCTGTCATTACACAAAGCTCAATACCATAGGTGAGGACTGGGCGGTAGTAGATCGACAGCTCTTGCTGGGGAGGTTCGCAGCCGAGTGTGAAGAGGCTGGGATGAGGATCAGCACCTCCAAGTCTGAGACCATGGTTCTCGATCGGAAAAGAGCGTTTGTCAACTCCATGTCGGTGGAGAGGTCCTGCCTCAAGTGGAGGAGTTCAAGTGTCTCGGGGTCTTGTTCACGAGTAAAACACCAAATGTGGTTTTAAAACACACGTTCGGTCTCTCAAATACACGAATTTAACATTATAATAATGTTTCAGTAGTTTGTCCTTTAGGAAACATGAAATAAGTCAGATGGAGAATTTAACTGATGTTAGCTTACCGTGCTCCTCCCGGAAGGCAAACATCTCTCTGGTAGGTTGGTTCTCGGGTCTTCTTCAGCTAGCCACAAACTTCTTCAGTGATTTCTGCTCTGCAGAGGCTCTCCAAGCTCGTCCAAGGACTATTATTGAAGCAAATCTCCAGAGGCTCTCTCGACCAAGTGCTGCTCTAGCGCAAGTTCGAAAGAAAGACTTTTAAAATTCGATGAGCTTTTATATACGATCAACGTTCTAATTCTATGACGTATACACGCATATGCGTGCACCAGCCTCTTTGCAGCAGGTGCACCCGAGGGGTCTCTCAGCCCTCTGGTGGACAGAAGCTATTACTGCAGCTGTTTTAGAACTGTAAGTTAATAACCAGAGGTGGAAAGAGTACTAAAATGTCCTACTTAAGTACAAGTTAAAGTACTTGCCTGAATTTTTACTCAAGTAAAAGTAAAAAGTATTGTAAATAAAATGTACTCAAAGTAAAATTTACTTAGTTACATTTTTGTCAGCGTAAAGATGGTTACATCAGTGCAAAACCACAACGTTCACAACACACTCGTGTATGCACGCACACACACGGACACACACACAGTTTGATGGAAGGATTTCTATCCTATCAGTGAGAACAGGACGTGCACATTGATTGGGCGAGGTTTTTCTAGGATTGTACGTTTCAATTGTGATTAAAATTATTCTTTATTTTGAAAAAAAAGGTAATTTTTAGATGCCATCAGCATGTGAGGTATCTCAATGTTCTCATGACAAAACTCTAACATGAGACTGTGCTCTAACCTGTCACACAACAAGCTAAATGAAAGTCAAACATTTCAAAATAGACTGTATGACAGCTGTTAACGTTGGCCCTGCCCAACTTTATTCTCTCTTTATTCTGCTCTCCCCACCTATTCCACCTTCCTCAAGATCCACTGGTTTCCCTCTTTCCTATTCACTCTCTCTCTTTCTTAACATTTTTTCTTTTAAATCGCAATTACTTATTCTTGCTCATTTTAAATATATTTTTAAACATTTTCAAAATGCTTTTTTATATGTTTACAATTTTTATATATTTTTTTGTTTTTGTGAAGCGCCTCGTGATTTTTATCTTGAGAGGCGCTATATAAATGATATTTTCTTCTTCCAACTTTACCTCTACATTCAGTTCCTTTATCCATGTCCATCCTAGAGCTCCTCTCTGACCTTCATGCTTATTTAGAGCAGCTGATTTTAAAAGTTAGCCGAGTTCATCCTTGGTAGCGGGTTCACTCACTCATTTAAATATATCGGCCAGAGGCAAAATTCGTTTGAACAGCATGTGTAAATGTGTATTAAAACGTTAGATGAAAAAGGTTTTTGGATTTTGACGGCTGGAATTGTAAGATAATCTGATGTTTGTGACCGGCGCGGGAAAAACAGAAACTAACTTCCGGTCTAAGCCCTGGGCAGCTGCTGATGTTTCACAATGAGCTCTGCTGAAACAGCTGTAGTACACAATGCCTGACTCCGGTGTTTCTGCGTTAGCATTTTAGCAGAGAACAATGTGTCATCAATCAGATGTAGCTTCTGAAGCCTCTGCTAGTCGGTCAGATTTGTTTTTTCTCTGGGACACGGCGACGAGAATGGATATTGGATTACCAGAGAAGTTCATCCGAGTTCCGACCCCGCCAGCTGGATATCACTACCAGAGGTGCAGACATGTTTTGGACCGTTAAACTCAGAAGACCTGCGACCCGAAATGGACATAGGAGGATTCTGTTCATCTTCAGAACCAAAACTGATACAGTTTGTTTACTTTTCTTAAATATTTCATTTCTGTGCTCCACTGGAAGCTCTAAGCTGACGAGTTCTAAGCTGGTCTTAGCTCCATCATGTGTCTCAATATAGTTCAGTAATCTACAGTTTTACTGCTGTGTGTATTTATTGATATAACTCTGGAAAATATTTAACCAACAATTTAACAGAATAAATCTTCCTGATGCTGGAGTAACTCCTTAGCTCAACTCGTTGTTTGCACTAATCCAGGATGTCATGGAGGTTCTAATGTTGAAATATAGAGATCATCTTTTGGAGAGTATGTGTGTGTGTGTGTGTGTGTGTGTGTGTGTGTGTGTGTGTGTGTGTGTGTGTGTGTGTGTGTGTGTGTGTGTGTTAGCTTTCCTAAAGGACTTGTGCTTTCCTTACTGGAGCGAACACAGTTCGCAGTTTAGGTATTATTTTAGATCAGACTTGTTATTTAAAAATGCGTGTAGGACACGGACACATGGCTCAGACCTTTTGCTGCAGCTGTAAACGCAATTTTACGTAATAATTAGGAGCATGAAAGTAAACAAATAACAGTGATTCACAATACTAGCATCAGCAGCTACCTTGTTTTACGTGCTGGAGTGATGTATGCGAAACACAGTTCTTCACCGTCTGGAGGAGACAATTTGGATTTTCTGTAATGATGTATGACAAAAGTCCTTAACAAAATAAAAAAACTGAACCCAGTACATGTTTATATAGATGGTAAAGTGTAGTTATTTTGCATTTCTACAATTTTAATGCGGAGCTAATACCTTTGAAGCGCCTCGTGATTTTTATCTTGAGAGGCGCTATAGAAATGATACTTTCTTCTTCTACCTTCACCACTGAAATCATTTTGTTCATTCAAATCCTCCTAAATAATCCTCCAATCATCCAACTGGAATCCTTAAGGGTCCCGCAATGTCCATGTCATGTTGTGGTGAAGTGATCTAACCCACGACATACAGAATCAGATCGGAGACGGTTTAAAAGGTTTAAATAAGGATTTATTGAAGGGAAACCAAGGGAGCAGCGTAAACGAAGCTGAGTTCTTGCACAGGGAGGCTGGTGCGGGAAAACTGTGGACAGATCGGAGTTAGAACCAGTTTGCGGAAGGAACGGGAAGTCAGACTTGTGCGGAAGACTTACGGTCTGGAGAGGAGGGAACTGGTTTGAGGGAGGAGTGGTCCGGTATAAGTTGAGTGGCTTGCAGGGACTGAGATCCAGAAGTGAGACGTGGAGGGAGCTGAGTTTATGGAGGTCCAGGAAGTTTAGGTGGGCAGCTGGAGGTGGTTCTGGCCAGGGGAGAGGCTGAGAGACGTGCGGGGTTGGAGATCCAGGTGGTGTGGACTCCAGAGTTCTGCCAGTCCAAGATGAGAGTGTGTAGGTTTGTCTGGGAACAAGAGCAGGAGGTCAAAGGGCAAAAATCCAAAACTCATTAAATTCTTAAAAATCCAAAAAAAACTAATTCTCAAAAGGCTTAAAGAGCTTGTACAAGATAAACTAGCGGCTGTTAGAAGGTACCCAGGTAGAGTAATCATCCAGCGAAGTGTAGGAGTCTCCCAGCTGCTTAAATACCCCTGGCCAGCTGATGAGCAGATCTGCTGCAGCTTGGTCACCTCCAGACACGCCCACCTGCAGAGGGAAACTCAAAAGACAGGGAGTGACAGCAGGGAAATACCTCAGACCGTGACAGTACCCCCCCCTCAAGGGACGCCACCCGGCGGCCGAGCAGAGGAGGAGGAGGAGGAGGAGGAGCGGGCCAACTCGAAATCCCGGATGAGAGAGGGGTCATTGATCCATGACCTCGGGACCCACTGCCGATGTTCCGGGCCATAACCCTCCCACTCGACCAGGTACTGGAAACCTCGGCCACGAGGTCGCACATCCAGAAGGCGCTGGACGCGGTAAACGAGGCCCCCGTCAGCGAGACGCACAGGAGGCGGAGGGTCGACAGGAGGGCACAGGGAACTGGAGATGACAGGCTTAAGGAGGGAGACATGAAAAACGGGGTGGATCTTCATGTGGGACGGCAGATCCAAGCGGACGGAGGACGGGTTGACGACAGCAGAAATCGTGTAGGGACCGATGAATGTGGGGGAAAGTTTTTTGCAGTGGTCCTTTAATCTGATGTCCCTGGTGGAGAGCCAGACGCGCTGTCCAGGCGCATAGTATGGGGCAGGATGCCGGTGCCGGTCGGCCAGACGCCGGTTGCGTTCTGCAGTCCTCTGTAGGGCCTGTTGCGTGGCCGCCCAAACCCGTCGGGCCCCCTTCAGGAACTGAGGAACGGAGGAAACTGGTGGGAAATTCAGAAGGGAACAAACTGGGTTGAATACCTGTCGAGGCCTCGAAGGGGGATAGTCCAGTGGCGGAGGAGACATGGGCGTTATGGGCGTACTCGATCCAAGGAAGGTGGGTACTCCAACTAGAAGAACACAGACAACTGAGCATGGCTTCTACCTCCTGATTTAGTCTCTCGCATTGGCCATTTGACTGCGGATGAAAACCAGACGTTAGCGCCACCTTAGCTCCTAAGCAGGTGGCGAAGTCCCTCCACACCCTTGAGATAAACTGAGGACCGCGGTCTGAAAGTATCTCCGCAGGGATGCCATGGAGCCTAAAAACATGCTTAACAAGCAGAGTGGCAGTGTCAGCGGCAGAAGGTAGAGCCTTTAGCGGCACTAGGTGACAAGCCTTGGAGAAACGGTCGATAATGGTCAAAATAACCGTAAAGCCTCGAGAGGGGGGAAGACCGGTGACAAAGTCTAGTGCAATATGGGACCAGGGCCTGGAGGGAATGAGTAGCGGATGTAATAGTCCAAAAGGGGGTTGGTTACTCCCCTTGTTGCAGGCACAGGTTTGGCAGGCGGAAACGTACTCCTTGACGTCTTTAAACATTGTTGGCCACCAGAAAGACCTCCGGATTAAGGCTACGGTACGACTGATACCAGGGTGGACAGAAAACTTGGCGGTGTGGGCCCAGTTAATCACCTTATGCCTGACGGAAGGAGGAACAAACAGGGTGCGGTTGGGTACCTGATTGGGACAGGGGTAGTTCTTTTGAGCCTCGAGCACCTGATCCCGTATCTCCCAGGTAACGGCTCCCAGGACACAATCCGGTGGTATGATGGTAGTGGGCTCGGGATCCGAATTCACCGCGAACTGTCGCGAGAGAGCGTCGGGCTTGATGTTCTTGTTGCCTGGTCTGTAGGAAATGATAAAGTGAAAACGTGAGAAGAACAGGGCCCACCTGGATTGACATGGGTTGAGTCTCTTAGCTTCTTTGAGGTAGGAGAGATTTTTATGATCCGTCCATATCACAATGGGGTGCTCAGCTCCCTCCAGCCAGTGCCTCCACTCCTCCAAGGCGAGTTTCACAGCTAGGAGCTCACGATCTCCCACATCGTAATTTCTCTCAGCAGGAGAGAGGCGCCGTGAGAAGAAGGCGCAGGGATGGAGGCGGTGATCTGTGGGGGAGGTTTGAGAAAGCACAGCCCCGACTCCAGTGTCCGAGGCGTCGACCTCAAGTGTAAACTGTTTTGCAGGTTCTGGACCGGTGAGAATAGGGGCCTGAATGAACCTCTCCTTTAAGTCACAGAATATCCTGGAGGCTTCAGCATCCCAAATGAAAGGCCTCTTTACTGAGGTTAGTTGTGTTAAAGGGGCAGCTATCTGGCTGTACCCTTTAATAAACAGACGATAGAAATTTGCGAAACCCAAAAATCTCTGTAGCCGTTTGCGTGTGGAAGGAGTGGGCCAGTCCTTAACTGCCTGCACCTTTTCGGGGTCAGGTCCCAGCCTTCCACTCTCCAGTACGAAACCCAGAAACTTAACAGATGGGGCATGAAACTCGCATTTCTCCGCCTTAACGTAGAGCCGATTTTCGAGTAGGCGTTGGAGAACGGCTCGGACATGACCAGTGTGTTCCTCGGGGGTCCTCGAAAAAATCAAAATGTCGTCCAGATATACTGTGACAAACTTGTTCAGGTAGTCACTCAAAACAGTGTTAACCAGGTTCTGAAAAACGGCAGGTGCGTTCGTGAGGCCAAAAGGCATGACTAAATACTCAAAATGTCCTATTGGTGTTTTGAAAGCCGTCTTCCACTCATCTCCCTCTCTGATGCGAACCAGATGGTAAGCATTTCTAAGATCCAGCTTAGTGAATATGGTCGCATCTTGTATGGGTTCAAAAGTGGATGACAGTAAGGGTAATGGATACTTATTTCTCACTGTGATCTGGTTTAAACCACGGTAGTCGATGCAAGGCCCCAGGGTGCCGTCCTTCTTGGAGACAAAGAAGAAGCCAGCACCCAGAGGAGAGGTGGAAGGCCGAATTATGCCGGATGCCAGGGACTCGGAGATGTACTTTTCCATACTTTCACGTTCAGGCTTGGAGATGCTGTAGAGACGGCTAGAGGGAAGAGGTGCTGCAGGGAGAAGATCTATAGCACAATGGTAAGGGCGGTGAGGTGGTAATGAGGATGCTTTGTGTTTAGAAAATACCTGCTGGAGGTCGTGATATTCAGGCGGAACCCCGGTGAGGTCGGGTGGTGTGGTCTTCAGGGCTCGAGGCTCGGAACTAGAACGGGCTGGTCCCAAACAGGTTAAATGACAGTTATTGCTCCACATCTCCACTTGGTTTGTGACCCAGTTAATACGGGGGTTATGGTTCTTAAGCCAGGGATGACCCAGGACCACAGGAGACTGAGGGGAAGGAAATACAAAAAAGGTGAGTTCTTCACTGTGGTTACCTGACGTCATAAGGCGAATGGAAGCAGTCTTGTGAGTGATAGAGGTGAGGGAGCCTCCGTCCAGAGAGGATACACGGTAGGGTGTTTGTAGAGGGAAAGTGGTAACCAGGAGTTGCTCCACTAGCTGTTGGTCAAGAAGATTTAATTCACAGCCAGAGTCAACTAATGCGAGAGAGGGAAGAGTAATGTGATTATGTGACAGAGAACATTCCAGCAAACACCGAGAGTTTGAATCTGACCGATAACCTCCCACCAGTACTCTCGGGGCTACTGATGGGACCTAACTGCTTGGGGCAGTTGACCACAAAATGCCCAGACATGCCACAATACAAACACGCCCCGGAACTCATGCGCTTGTTTCTCTCCTCTTGGGTTAATTTAGCTCGACCAATCTGCATGGGCTCACTGGGGGGCGGAGCTGGAGCTGCTGGATACACATTTTGCGGGCAGTTAAGACGAGAAGGTAAGGGGAAGTTGTTACCTCTTTGGCGTGCCTTATGTCTTTTCTCCATCCTACTGCACAGTGCGATGAGGCTCTCGAGATCAGGTGGTTCCTGGCAGAAAGCGAGTTGATCCTGAAGCTGCTCGTTAAGAGCCTGGGTGAACGCCCCCTTAAGTGAGGCTTCATCGAGAGTGGAAGCGGCGGCTAGGGTCCGAAACTCTATGGCAAAATCCGCGATTGAGAGCTTCCCTTGACGTAAGCTCCAAATCTGTCTGGCCACTTCAGCCGCTGACTCAGGTTTGTCAAAAGTAATTTTAAAATCCGCCAGAAACTCATCCAACGGACTCTTAAGGAAGTGCGGGTTCCGGCTTTTTGCCTCCGCCCACCGGAGTGCCTTACCTCGTAGAAGACCGATGATGTAGGAGATCTTGATTTCATCGGTGTAAAAAGACTCCGGAGATCGCTGGAAAGCCAGCTGGCATTGGAGGAGAAAACCTCGACAAACCTCCCGGTTGCCGTCAAACGTCTCCGTTGGAGGAGAGGTAGTGACCCGGAAGCTGGGCAGACTGGATGGTGCAGGAAGAACGGGTCCGGGCAGACTCTGAGCGGGGGAAGAAGCTTGCTCCGGGGAGGTGAGTCTGTGGCTTAATTCCTTTACCATCGTTCCTACTTCAAACAAGGTGTGGTTAGTGTGGGAGAGTTGATCAGACAGAGCTTGGAGTGAATCACTGTGCTGAGCTAGTGTGGCGGAAACGACAGAGGGAACTGATTCTGTACTGAGGTTAGAATAATGGCTGGATGATTCTGTCATGTTGTGGTGAAGTGATCTAACCCACGACATACAGAATCAGATCGGAGACGGTTTAAAAGGTTTAAATAAGGATTTATTGAAGGGAAACCAAGGGAGCAGCGTAAACGAAGCTGAGTTCTTGCACAGGGAGGCTGGTGCGGGAAAACTGTGGACAGATCGGAGTTAGAACCAGTTTGCGGAAGGAACGGGAAGTCAGACTTGTGCGGAGGACTTAAGGTCTGGAGAGGAGGGAACTGGTTTGAGGGAGGAGTGGTCCGGTCTAAGTTGAGTGGCTTGCAGGGACTGAGATCCAGAAGTGAGACGTGGAGGGAGCTGAGTTTATGGAGGTCCAGGAAGTTTAGGTGGGCAGCTGGAGGTGGTTCTGGCCAGGGGAGAGGCTGAGAGACGTGAGGGGTTGGAGATCCAGGTGGTGTGGACTCCAGAGTTCTGCCAGTCCAAGATGAGAGTGTGTAGGTTTGTCTGGGAACAAGAGCAGGAGGTCAAAGGGCAAAAATCCAAAACTCATTAAATTCTTAAAAATCCCAAAAAAACTAATTCTCAAAAGGCTTAAAGAGCTTGTACAAGATAAACTAGCGGCTGTTAGAAGGTACCCAGGTAGAGTAATCATCCAGCGAAGTGTAGGAGTCTCCCAGCTGCTTAAATACCCCTGGCCAGCTGATGAGCAGATCTGCTGCAGCTTGGTCACCTCCAGACACGCCCACCTGCAGAGGGAAACTCAAAAGACAGGGAGTGACAGCAGGGAAATACCTCAGACCGTGACGGTCCATCCTGTCAGCATAGGCCTTGGGAGCCCAGGTGTTACTAGAACTAACGGTGTCTCCTCACCAGCCTGGGACTCCAAACTGAAGGTTGGTCTCCAAACATGAACTTTAAATTTATGCATTTATTGTCGCGTTATGGGAGGGATGTTGGAAACCAAATTGCAGAAACCCAGGACGACACAAGGCAGGAGATGATGAAAAATAAATCCTTTTATTTTAAGGTGAACCAAAACCATGTAAATCCAAAGGGGTGGGGAGCCAAAATCCAAAAACGTTCATAATCCAAAAACTAGTGATCCAAAACTGAGACACAAGAAGCACAAGTAAAACTAGAGACAAGGAACTAGAGACCGAGAGTACTCACACCGACAGCAAACAATGGACCGACAAGAACACAGAGACAAGACAGGGCTAAATACACTGGGAAGAGCAATTAGGGAAACAAGGAGCAGGTGTGTGGAGTGAGGCTGGAGGGAAGGCAGGTGACAACAATTATCTGAATGGGGAAGAGAACCAGTGGAGGGCAGATTAACCTAAAAAACTCTAAAACACAAAACTAAACCTAAAGGCTGCGGGAAGGATAACACACACACACCATCACTCACACAAATGTACTAATATAACAGGAATGGGGAATGGACAAGCACACACACACACACACACACACACAATGAACTGGGTAATGGACACACACCCACACACAGCTGGGGACAAAGAGGCTGGAGCTGCAGCTTGGGGCACAGAGGATAACTAAATGAACACTGGACTTGAGGGGATGATAAAAAGGTCTACAAACAGAACACACCATATAGAGATGCAGACATGACACATGAGGGCGCTAGAGGACAACAAAAAGAGCACCTAGAGAACTAATGGAGGACAAAAGGAGACGCATGAGATGAGACACCGACACAGACCATGACATTTATCTCCATTTGTAACACTTTAACATGTTTTAAAAGGCTTGTATCATGATATGTTACACCTCCCAGACCAAAGACAGGTCCAATATAAGATAAAATATTATCATGAACACTGCAGACGTCATTATTTATGAAATATATGTTATTTTCCTGAGCCATTACTTCAGCCAAGAAATAAGATGCATGGATTTGATTAAACCATGCTGTCTCACGCAGTCCTATATGTGTAACACACACACACACACACACACACACACACACACACACACACACACACACACACACACACACACACACGCTGTACAGAGCTGTTTTAGGCTGAGTAGTGCTCCTGGGAAACCACCTTTAGTGTCTGCATGAGTGATTCATCACTAAATTGAACAAATCAGCAGCAGCAGCTCCTAGATGTTAGTACTGGGTATGGAATGGTGTCAGAGTCCAAGCCCCCAGGCCGGGCTCTCCCAGCTGACCGGCTTCCATCTTGGACCACATTACCCAGCATGCCCCTCGCGGGGATTCCCTCCACATTGCACCTGCGTCAATCCATGTCTATATATGGAAGACGCCACACCGGCTCTTCACTCAGTCATCGTTCCACCGTGATCCATGATCAGAGTATTCAGAAGCTAATACAGCTTAACCTCCACCTTTCCTACTCAGACCTCATCCAACCTCCAGCCTTTCCAGCACCGCTTTCAACCAGCAGTCTAAATAAAGCTCTAACTCCCAAACCCAGTCTCCGAGTCTGACAGGATGACTGAGTCCATTAATCCAGTGGAGTTCGAGCAGGTGACGAGAAAGATGGAGCAACTGGTGAACGAGAACGTTCAGCTCCACGCCCAGGTCGACCGGCTTAACACCAGACTGAACTCCCAGACCGATCTCTCCATGCAGTTGTCTACTGCCGTCACGGCACTCCAGCAGCAGGTTCATGCTCTCCACCTGGAAGCCCTCACTCCACCGACGGGAGAGCCACACTTCAGTCTCCAGGAGAAGTGGAATGGAGAGACGGGGAGTCCAGACGGTCTGCTCGCTACCCTCGAGATGCAAATCGAGTGCCACCCAGGACGCTTCCCCACTGCGCGTTCTCGGGTGGTACAGCTCACCTCCCTGCTCACCGGACGCGCGTCAGAGTGGGCCGCTGCGCTCTACGATTCCAAATCACCGGACTGCAATGACTACGCTGCATTCGTGGCTGCCCTCAGAAAGACGTTTGTTCCACCCAGCAGCAAAATGGGGGCAGAGGCACGACTCCTAAAACTCTGCCAGAAGGAGCGCTCTGTGTGCACATATGCGTCGGAGTTCTGCACTATCTCCGCCAAGCTGCGGTGGGATGACTCTGCCCTTCGAGCCGTCTTCTTGGAGGGACTGGCAACCTACATCCGGGATGAGATGGTGGGAAAGGAGCTGCCCCAGACCCTGGATGAAGTGGTGGATCTGGCGTTACGCATAGATCAGCGGGTTTTGGTTCGGCCCAAGCCTCTCATTCGCCCATCCAGGGCGCCTGGACCTTTTCCTCGTCCCCCCACGCCTGCTCCTGGACCCGTTGCTGCTGAGGAGCCCATGCAACTGGGCCACCTTCCTCCAGAGGAGAGACAGCGACGGTGGCGCGAGGGTCTATGCGCCTATTGTGGCTCCCCCGAACACAGACGCATGAACTGCCCACTCCGTTCGGTAAACGAAGGAACCCACTGAGTCTCGGGGTCGCTCAGCCTGGGTTGCCTCCAGCCCCTGCCCTTTCCAATCGGCTCCTTCTGCACGTCACCCTCCTATACGGCGAGACCTCGCTCCAGATGCACACGCTGGTGGACTCGGGTGCCGCTGACAATTTTATGGATGTGGACCTGGCTAAACGCTTACGGATCCCCACTACCCCCTTGGAGAGGGTTGTACCAGTGACCATGGTGGACGGCAGGCCGCTCCAGCCTTACCCTGTCCAAAGCCGAACGCAGTCTTTCCAGATGACAGTCCAGGGCCACCGGGAAACCCTCCATTTCCTGATCATCCGTGCTCCCTCCTCTCCTCTGATCCTGGGGTTTCCCTGGCTCCGCCTCCACGACCCACGGATCTCCTGGTCCCAAGCTCGCATTCTGGAATGGGGGGCCCAGTGCCGGACCCACCTCTCTCCTCCTCCACCTCGACCTGACTGCCCGGAGGGTGGCTCCGGTTCCGCACCACCCAATCTACCACTGCCCTATCGGGACCTGGCCGCGGTGTTCGATAAGCAGAGAGCCACCGTGCTGCCGCCTCACCATCCATACGACATGGAGATCAAGCTCCAGCCAGGGACCAGTCCACCCCGGGGGCGCCTTTTTTCTCTCTCTCCCGCCGAGTCCAGAGCTATGGAGGACTATATCGACCAGGCCCTCCAGCAGGGTTTCATCCAACCCTCGTCGTCCGCAGGTGCCGCAGGCTTCTTCTTTGTGAGGAAAAAGGAGGGTGATCTCCGCCCCTGTATAGACTACAGAGGACTGAACAAGATCACAGTCAGAGATCGCCATCCTCTGCCGCTCCTCACGTCCGCCCTGGATACCATCTCCCAGGCGCGGATTTTCACCAAGCTGGACCTCCGGAGCACCTACAACCTGGTCCGTATCAAAGCTGGAGATGAGTGGAAGACGGCGTTCATCACCCCCACCGGTCACTGGGAGTACCAGGTCATGCCCTTCGGACTGTGCAATAGCTCTGCCGTTTTCCAACGCTTCATCAATGATGTCCTCCATGACATGTTGGGACGGTGGGTGTTTGCCTACCTGGATGACATCCTGATCTACTCCAAGTCAGAGGCCGAACACCACCACCATGTTCGCACTGTCCTGACCCGGCTTCTGGACAACAACCTGTTCTGTAAGCCCGAGAAGTGCTCCTTCCACCAGCGGTCCGTTTCATTCCTGGGCTACCCGATTTCGGATCAAGGTCTGATTATGGACCCTCAGAAAGTCCAGGCGGTGAAGGACTGGCCCCAACCAACCAGCCTGAAGCAACTGCAGAGTTTTCTGGGTTTCTGCAACTTTTACCATCGATTTATCAAAGACTTTAGCACCATTGTAGCACCTCTCACCTCTCTCACCCGACCGGGCCCACCTGGTCAACTGTTCCGGCTCACCCCAGAGGCCGTTCGGGCCTTCCACTACCTAGTCGCTCGTTTCACATCGGCTCCTATCCTGCGCCATCCGGATCAGGCAGTCCCTTTTGTGGTCGAGGTCGACGCCTCGGATGTCGGCGCCGGCGCCATCCTGTCCCAAGGCGGCCCAGATGACAGGCTACATCCCTGCGCCTACTTCTCCAGGAAGTTTTCCACCACCCAGCAGAAGTACGGCTTAGGGGATCGCGAGCTGCTGGCCATAAAATGGGCGTTGGAGGAATGGAGGCAGTGGCTTCTGGGCACCACTAAGCCGTTCACCATCTGGACTGACCACCAGAACCTAACCCACATACGGTCCGCCAAGCAGCTAAATCCTCGCCAGGCTCGCTGGGCCCTCTTCTTCGAACCCTACGAGTTCCATCTCGCCTATCGCCCCGGGACAAAGAACCAGAAGGCGGACGCCCTCTCCCGCCAGTTCACACATTCAGCGCCCACGTCTGAGCCGGCGCCCATCCTCCCGGAGCATCGTTTCGTGGCCCACCTTGGGTGGCCGTTGGAGGAGGCCATCCAAAACGCCCTCCAGGATGACCCAGCGCCGCCAGAGACCCCCGCCGGTCGGCTCTACGTCCCCACGGCCTGTCGCAGTGAGGCGTTGGCCTGGGCCCACTCATCACGCCTGTCTGGTCACGCGGGCTTCTCTTGGACTCTCAAGTTCCTGAAACGGGCTCTCTGGTGGCCACGTATGGAGAGGGACGTTAAGGAATTCACGAGCGCCTGTGACGTCTACGCCCGCTCTAAGGCATCCACCCAGGCTCCGGTTGGCACCCTCAGACCTCTTCCGGTGCCCAGCCGCCCCTGGTCCCATGTGGGGCTGGACTTCGTCACAGGTCTCCCGCCGTTCAACGACCTCGACACCATCCTGACGGTCACTGATCGGTTTTCCAAGGCTGTTCACTTCATCGCCCTCTCGGGCCTCCCCTCGGCCCGACGCACTGCTGAACTGTTTCTGGAGAACGTGGTGCGTCTCCACGGGTTCCCGGTTGACGTGGTCTCAGATCGTGGCCCCCAGTTCACGGCCCGTTTCTGGAAGGCCTTCTGCCATCTAGTGGGAGCTTCTGTCAGTCTGTCTTCGGGCTATCACCCACAGACCAACGGTCAATCGGAGCGGGTGAACCAACAGTTGGGCCGGTACCTCCGCTGCTTTGTCTCGGCCCAGCCTTCGCAGTGGCCTAAGTACCTCCTCTGGGCGGAACTGTATCATAATCTCCACACCTCCTCGGCCACTCAGATGTCCCCTTTCGAGGTCTGCTACGGCTACCAGCCCCCAGTCTTTGCCCACCAAGAACCCAAAGTCGCGGTGCCGGCCGCTCAATCCCTGGTGCGGCGCTGCAAGAACGCATGGATCATGGCGCGGGCCTCCATTACCCGGGCCAACACCCGTTACTCACACCAACACCTCCGCAGGCACCGCCCGGGTCCCTCCTATGCTCCAGGGGACAAGGTCTGGGTGTCCACGGCAGGCCTCTGGGTCCATGCCGGTTCCAGGAAGCTCGCTCCCCGGTTCCTCGGGCCCTACCCCGTGCAGAAGGTCATCAACCCAGTCACGTACTGGCTGCGGCTGCCTACAAGCCTTCGCGTCCATCCCACCTTCCACACCTCCCGGCTCAAGCCTTACGTGGAATCCTCCCTCCTGCCGCCTCAGGCACCAGCACCTCCGCCGGCCCGCTTCCTCAAAGGTGAGCCCATCTACACCATCCGGCGCATTCTGGACGCTCGCCGCCGGGGTCGGGGCTGGCAGTACCTTGTAGATTGGGCGGACTACGGCCCCGAGGAACGCTCCTGGGAGCCGGCCCGCTCCATCTTGGACCCTGCCCTCATCTCGGACTTCTGGGCCCACCGAGGTGGCCCGGGGACTTCTGGAGCTGTCCCTGGACCGGGGGGTCCTGTCAGAGTCCAAGCCCCCAGGCCGGGCTCTCCCAGCTGACCGGCTTCCATCTTGGACCACATTACCCAGCATGCCCCTCGCAGGGATTCCCTCCACATTGCACCTGCGTCAATCCATGTCTATATATGGAAGACGCCACACCGGCTCTTCACTCAGTCATCGTTCCACCGTGATCCATGATCAGAGTATTCAGAAGCTAATACAGCTTAACCTCCACCTTTCCTACTCAGACCTCATCCAACCTCCAGCCTTTCCAGCACCGCTTTCAACCAGCAGTCTAAATAAAGCTCTTACTCCCGAACCCAGTCTTCGAGTCTGACAAATGGAAAATGATTTAAAATATAACTCGAACAAAAGTGTTGTTCTAATCTACAGAACCACCCAGGATAAAAGGCTTAATTTTCCTGTGTTTAAGTTGTCCAGCAACAGTCTTGCAGTCTGTGAAAAGATAAAATATTTTGGACACTTTATCACAGCCAATATGAGCGACGATGATGATATTTACAGGCAGTGCTGCAAGCTATATGTGCAAGCAGACACCATTGCACAGAAATCCAGCTGTTGTTCCACACCTGTTAAAGTGGCATTATTTAAAGCATACTGCACACCACTATATACTGCACATCTGTGGTCATTCTATAAAAAGTCTAGCTTGCACAGGTTACAAGTGGCATACAATGATGCAATGAGAATCCTCCTCAAAAATCCCAGGGGAGGCAGTGCTAGTCAAACGTTTGTTTCTGTGAGAGTGTGTACATTTAAGGCACTTCTAAGACATTTAATGTTCAAGTTTATGAGAGCTGCACTCTCAAATCCCACTGTGAGCTGCTCTCGTTATATGTCTAGGCTGAGGATGCACTGGTTAAAATGTTTGGGTGGATTTATCTCAGCTAATTAGTTTTGTTGTCCCTTACCTCCACTGCAGTTATATCCTGTGATTTTATATAGGCTTTTATTGGTATTAATGTTAATTGGTATCCTTTCTTTTCTTTTTATCTTTTTCTTTTATCTGTATGTTTCTTTTAAAATGGACTTTAAGTCTGGCAATAAACATATTATAAATCAGCTGCGTTCATGATTTAAAACATGCAGGAAATGTGCTGGAAGCAGACTGCAGCTCCAAGTATGTCAGCTCAATATTTTGTTAAGTCCCAACAAAGTGAACTGCCAGTCTGAAGTTGCAAGTAGAATATTCTGGCCAAAGGGGTGCGATATGGGCTGGGTGGCTGTTCATTAACCCTCTAAAACAGGAGCATTTGATTCCGGTCCTGGAGGGCCAGTATCCAGCAAGTTTTAGTGGTTTCTCTGCTCCAATATGCTTGATTCAGTGGTTTAATCACCTGTGCAGCAGTTCAGGCTCTGCAGAAGCTTAACCCTGTAAATTTCCAGGTTTAATTAACGCAATGGGGTTTTGTCCCTCGGGAGGGATGCTGGAATGCTAAGGAGTTAATCACCTGCTGGTTGAAATCAGGTGTGTTGAAACAGAGTTAAAACTAAAACGTGCTTGATACCGGCCCTCCAGGCTGGGAACTTCATACCACTGCTGTTAACGGTCACTTTAGCACATACTGGCTCAAGAAAATTTAAAAATATGAAAACATTTCATACCATGGCTTTAAAATGTGTGTAGGACTCCAACATAGGGTTCAGACTTTTTGCTGTAACTGTAAACACAAATTTCTGTAATTATTGAATACGAAGTTGATTAAAATACAGCTAAACACAACGTAATAGCGGCATAAGCTGCCCTGTAAGACATCTTTTTGGTGACGTATGACAAACAGCTCTTCACAGTTTAGAGGAATTTAGATTTTTATGATGATTTATGACAAAATTCCTTAAAATGAATAACTGAACCTAGTTTATCTTTATGTAGACGGTAAAGTGTAGTGAAACAGCGTTAGTTCAGTCGGCATAAGCAGCAGGGCCCTGCAGGGAATCGAACCCCGTCTCATTACTGAGAGTTCCGTTACCAGAGCCTTTTGCTTTGGGCGACCGGAGACGGTAAAGCAAAACCTGCATCAACACAGCATTTAATGTTGGTGGAACATAAATTCTGTCTTGAAGCAGGAAAAAAGAAACCGTCAGATTAAAAAATTATTTCTAATTAAATTCATTTTAATATTTTATAAACGTTTTACAGATTTAGAGCCTCCTTTGACTTTTACGCTTTTCGTTAACTTCTCGTTCTTTTATGATGTTTATCCGTTCTTTAGTCGCGGTCAAACGCATCGTAATTTTGTTCTGCGGTGAATCTTAAAGTTATGTCGAATGTAAATAATCTGAGTCTTTATTGCTTTAATTTAACAGCACAGTAACTTGTTAAAATATTAAAGTTAATTTAAATCATTTACATGTTTAATTAGACTATAGTTTATTAGCCTTTAATATTTTAGTATTTATTGTTGAACTTTTGTAAAGAGCTATTTTTAAACGCGTGCACATTTAAACACTAAAACCTTTGTTTGCTCCGTCTGTGTCAGAGCTCTGCTATTCAGCTCCTTCCTGGTTCCTGCAGGACCACAAAGCCCAGAGAAGCTCAGTCCAGCAGGACGTGAGGACACGAACAGACACGCAGAGCTCCTCCTAAACTTGGAATCAAACTTTTCTACAGATGATTTAGAACAGTTCCTTGTGACAGAAGAGTTAGTGAAACAGAAAGGACATGATGAAGATGATATTATCGTCCTTGTCTTTCATACAGATCAAAGATCACCCCAGCTTATGCTCATGTCACTAAGTAAACGTCCCATTTCTCACTAAGACCTGCTCTATCTGCTCTACCAGATTATCAGAAGCATCACTGTAGTTGTAGTTTTGCCTCCATCTTCCTGCCCTCCTTGGTCTCATGTTTGTCTTCTACTACCTCTCATCATCCATTTCAGGTGGGATCTTGTTTGCTCCGATGGCCTCTTGAGTTCAAGGCTTACATCTTTTAGTGAACGTTAAATCATGTACTAATATATATGTATGTATGTGTGTGTGTGGTATGATGCTAAACCAGACTGCCTGCTCCATCAGATGAAAAGGAAATCCTCTCAGGACCCAAATAAAATAGAAGATTTAGCAACCAGACACAGAAGCCCAGGTGAAACCGTCCACATCAGCATCTCCAGTTCTACCAGCTCTAAAAACACACTTCTGAAATAATAAAACACTAAACTCAGCCAACGGATGAAGACGTCCTGGTGCCAGATGCTACCTAAGACATCACCAGTTCAGCTGACTTGATAAAACACTTGGTGACTAAAACAAACATCTGGTGACCTGGTAACAAACAGTCCTGGTGCAACAAGCTACCTGAGACAAACGTCTCCAGTCAACCAGTTCAAGAAAGAAAGAAAGAAAAAATCTTCAGTGGCGCTGTACTGGAAAAAAAAGATATCTCTAGTCCGAGTCGGAGTCGTCCGAGTCGTCCCATCTTGGTCTCTTCGGTGGGATGTACGGGAAGCGCTCTCCAGTCCTCTTCTGGCTGGATCCAAGGACCGAGGTAGAAGGAGTGGGTTCTTCTACATCCTGGACCTCTTCAGCGCTCCCGTGGGCAGGCCTGGGATCTTCTGGAAGCTCTTCCGGCGGGGCCAGAGGAGCTACCGCCAGCCAGAGGTCTTCTGGTGGTGGAAGCTGCTGGTCTTCATCGCTATCCAGAATTGAGCTACCATAACCAGAGTCCACACTAGAAGCCAGAAAACCTTCTAAAGCTGACCAATCTGAGCTATTGTCAGTCTCCTCTGACTCCTCATCACTACTCAGACCCTCAACAGCAAACTCTGCCTCTTCTAGAGGAGCCTGACCATGATGACACACAAACACCACATCATCATCAGGAATGTGAAGGGCTGGGTACCCACCTTCATCTTCATCGAGAATCCGGATGACCTCAGGGGCCCCTGCAGTCACGGGACGCTCCACGATGAAGATGCCTGTGAGGACAAAACAAGACACATTAAATCTACTTGTCTCATAAAACAGTTATTAAAAAGCTACAGTGACTCGTTTACAACACAAGAGATGTGTGTCTGCATCTGCATGTGTGCACAAGACACACTTTACTAATCTGGTTGTTTTAGGGTTTAACAGGTTAAAACCGATTTCTGCTTTTACTGAAAAAGTTTCCATTTTTAATTGATGTGATTGTTTATTATTTATGTTTCATGTTTATAGCTGATGTATTTCTAAAAAGATGTATTCTTTTACAGCTTGTAGACACAACACTGCTCAAATAAAATTGTTTTAAAATGGGCTCTACAAAAATAAACAGAAGACTTATTAAACTGGTGAAAACTGTTTAAAAAATATTCAAACGGACAGAAATGCTTTTATAAACCTGAGAACCAACTCAGAGAACACGTCAAACTTTTTACTTGGATAAAACAGATGAAGTCCTTAAAGATCAAAGGTCTCTAGTTCACTCAGATTTATGAAAACAACTCATGTTCTCCGATGCTAACAGGCTGAAGCTAAAGCTAGCTGTACGTTCTAGCATGTTCTACATCATGACGTTTCATACCTGGTTCATCAGTTTCTATGGTTACGAAAACAACATGTTATTGTTTGAAGCATTCATGTTTAGAATCGTACATGTCATTTTATTAGTTTTAAACATTTTGATGTAAAATTGAACTAAATGGATTTGCTGAAACCAAATTAGTGGTTCTCTTTTAACGGTTCTCTCTAGTCTGATATAGTCATCCCACCGACCTGCTGGGACCCTCAAGATGTTGAGGCTGTGTGATGAGGTTGAGTCACAGGTCGGTGCTAATGTGAGAAACCTTTTGTCTCTATCCCGCTAAAAGAACCACATATTCAGCTTTTATTTTGCTTGCCCAGCTGACAAAAACCAACAGGCGCTCCTCGCGCTCACTCACCTCGCTGCTGCCCATCCTCTTTTATATCAATAACACAAAAGAAACCAAGACATGCCAGAACAAAACATTTGATGTGTTCAAACTGGAGATTACAAAAGCACAACAGCGCCTAAAGTCCTCACTGTTCCAGGGGAATTTGAGCCTCACTTGTCCACAGAAAACATGTTTCACCTCCATAAAACACCAAATCTCGCCTCGTCTCCTTCCGCCTATCCGTGTCCGGGTCGCGAGGGCAGCATCCCAACTAGGGAGTTGTTCCACACCGTCCTCTCCCCAGCCACGTCCACCACCAGCTCCTCCGGCAGGACCCCAAGGCGTTCCTGGGCCAGTTCGGATATGTACTTTCTCCAACGTGTCCTGGGTCGTCCAGGGGGCCTCCTGCCAGCAGGACATGCCCAAAACACCTCACCAGGGAGGCGTGCAGGAGGCATCCTAACAAGATGCCCAAACCACCTCAACTGACTCCTTGATATGGAGGAGCAGCGGCTCTATTCCGAATCTCTACCGAATGTCCAAGCTCCTCACCCTATCCCTATCCCTGACCCAGCCACCCCGCATTTCGGACGCTTGTATCCGCGATCGTGTCCTTTCTGTCATTACACAAAGCTCATTACCATAGGTGAGGACTGGGCGGTAGTAGATCGACAGCTCTTGCTGGGGAGGTTCGCAGCCGAGTGTGAAGAGGCTGGGATGAGGATCAGCACCTCCAAGTCTGAGACCATGATCGGAAAAGAGCGTTTGTCAACTCCATGTCGGTGGAGAGGTCCTGCCTCAAGTGGAGGAGTTCAAGTGTCTCGGGGTCTTGTTCACGAGTAAAACACCAAATGTGGTTTTAAAACACACGTTCGGTCTCTCAAATACACGAATTTAACATTATAATAATGTTTCAGTAGTTTGTCCTTTAGGAAACATGAAATAAGTCAGATGGAGAATTTAACTGATGTTAGCTTACCGTGCTCCTCCCGGAAGGCAAACATCTCTCTGGTAGGTTGGTTCTCGGGTCTTCTTCAGCTAGCCACAAACTTCTTCAGCGATTTCTGCTCTGCAGAGGCTCTCCAAGCTCGTCCAAGGACTATTATTGAAGCAAATCTCCAGAGGCTCTCTCGACCAAGTGCTGCTCTAGCGCAAGTTCGAAAGAAAGACTTTTAAAATTCGATGAGCTTTTATATATGATCAACGTTCTAATTCTATGACGTATACACGCATATGCGTGCACCAGCCTCTTTGCAGCAGGTGCACCCGAGGGGTCTCTCAGCCCTCTGGTGGACAGAAGCTATTACTGCAGCTGTTTTAGAACTGTAAGTTAATAACCAGAGGTGGAAAGAGTACTAAATTTTCCTACTTAAGTACAAGTTAAAGTACTTGCCTGAATTTTTACTCAAGTAAAAGTAAAAAGTATTGTAAATAAAATGTACTCAAAGTAAGATTTACTTAGTTACATTTTTGTCAGCGTAAAGATGGTTACATCAGTGCAAAACCACAACGTTCACAACACACTCGCGTATGCACGCACACACACGGACACACACACAGTTTGATGGAAGGATTTCTATCCTATCAGTGAGAACAGGACGTGCACATTGATTGGACGAGGTTTTTTTTAGGATTGTACGTTTCAATTGTGATTAAAATTATTCTTTATTTTGAAAAAAAAGTTAAATTTTAGATGCCATCAGCATGTGAGGTATCTCAATGTTCTCATGACAAAACTCTAACATGAGATTGTGCTCTAACCTGTCACACAACAAGCTAAATGAAAGTCAAACATTTCAAAATGGACCGTATGACAGCTGTTAACGTTGGCCCTGCCCAACTTTATTCTCTCTTTATTCTGCTCTCCCCACCTATTCCACCTTCCTCAGGATCCACTGGTTTCCCTCTTTCCTATTCACTCTCTCTCTTTCTTAACATTTTTTCTTTTAAATCACAATTGCTTATTCTTATTCATTTTAAATATATTTTTAAACATTTTCAAAATGCTTTTTTATATGTTTACAATTTTTATATATTTTTTTGTTTTTGTGAAGCGCCTCGTGATTTTTATCTTGAGAGGCGCTATATAAATGATATTTTCTTCTTCCAACTTTACCTCTACATTCAGTTCCTTTATCCATGTCCATCCTAGAGCTCCTCTCTGACCTTCATGCTTATTTAGAGCAGCTGATTTATAAAGTTATCAGAGTTCATCCTTGGTAGTGGGTTCACTCACTCATTTAAATATATCGGCCAGAGGCAAAATTCGTTTGAACGGCATGTGTAAATGTGTATTAAAACGTTAGATGAAAAAAGTTTTTGGATTTTGACGGCTGGAATTGTAAGATAATCTGATGTTTGTGACCGGTGCGGGAAAAACAGAAACTAACTTCCGGTCTACGCCCTGGGCAGCTGCTGACGTTTCACATGGAGCTCTGCTGAAACAGCTGTAGTACACAACGCCTGACTCCGGTGTTTCTGCGTTAGCGTTATAGCAGAGAACAATGTGTCATCAATCAGGTGTAGCTTCTGAAGCCTCTGCTAGTCGGTCAGATTTGTGTTTTCTCTGGGATACGGCGACGAGAACGGATAATGGATTACCGGAGAAGTTCAACCGAGTTCCGACCCCGCCAGCTGGATATCACTACCAGAGGTGCAGACATGTTTTAGACCGTTTGACTCAGAAGACCTGCGACCCAAAATGGACATAGAGGAGGATTCTGTTCATCTTCAGAACCAAAATTGATACAGTTTGTTTACTTTTCTTAAATATTTCATTTCTGTGCTCCACTGGGAGCTCTAAGCTGACGAGTTCTCAGCTGGTCTTAGCTCCATCATGTGTCCCAATATAGTTCAGTAATCAACAGTTTTACTGCTGTGTGTATTTATTGATATAACTCTGGAAAATATTTAACCAACAATTTAACAGAATAAATCTTCCTGATGCTGGAGTAACTCCTTAGCTCAACTCGTTGTTTGCACTAATCCAGGATGTCATGGAGGTTCTAATGTTGAAATATAGAGATCATCTTTTAGATTATAACTGTGTGTGTGTGTGTGTGTGTGTGTGTGTGTGTGTGTGTGTGTGTGTGTGTGAAAATAGTGAATTTTACCCATAAACTGAATCTTAAGGATCTTGAGGAGTGGGAGTCAGAGACACACACTTGCTGGTTCACAGGGGACTGGGGCCCTGTCCACGTAGCTGGGGATCTGCCAAAACGTAGATATTTTTCTACGTTTTGGCCTGTTTTCCACACAAAAACGGAGTTTTTTCACACGAAAATGGATCTTTTTGAAAACTCCAGCCAAAGTGAAGATCTGCGTTTTCTCCGTTTTGGGTGTCTGCGTGTGGACAGACTAAACCGGAGTTTTAAGGTCCGCAACGTCACTTTCCGCGACAAAAAAATGCTGACATCACGTGTGTGACCTGTGTTTACACTAGCCGGCATCATGGAAGCCTTCAGAGCTGCGCTCTGTCACTACCCGATCCATCAATTGTCCAAGCACTTTTTGCTTGTTTGTTTTTGCAAGCGGAATTACTGAGAAGGGTCTGGCTGCGGCCTCTGTGGAGCTCCACAGTAACCGGAAACACGTGACCTCCACACTAACCGGAAACACGTGACCTCCACAGTAGCCGGAAGCATGTGACCACCACAATGGCAATAAACACATGGATACCGCGGACGTCTCGCAAAGGTTGGGACAGTCTTTCTTAAATAAACTCGCCGTTAGTGATTTCATAATTCAGGTTTTCTTACAATGATCATGTTGCCACTTTTTTTGCGTTACAACAACATTCCTTCTTATTTAATTGTTTTTTTCCCATCGTGCTCAATGGCAGAGAAACACACAGATATGCTTTTTACTGGGCCTGGTTTAAGTAAGAGACTTGGATTAACGGCTTCTGTGGGCGAGAAGAAGAAAAAACACGTTTTGCATTAGAGTATGATTTATTGTTGGCATCAGAGATGCAAAATAACGAATACTTCAATACTGTACTTAAGTAGAATTTTCTGGTATCTTTACTGTTGTACTTTTTTGTGCCTACTGTATACTTCTTTATACTTCTACTTCTCACATTTTAGCACGCGTGTCTGTACCACAGTCTATGGTCTGTACTTTGTAATCCGTACATTTGTAAATCAGCCCCCCGCACGCGTGCTTTGTACGCAAGATTACTTCAGGATTTTGTACATAAATTATATTTTATACCCTGTAATTCTTACTTCCACTTGACTAAAAAGTCGAGTCAATGCTTCTACTTTTATTTGACTATTTTTAAACAGAGGTATCTAAACTGTAGTATGGAACGTGTGCACTTTTGACACCTTAGGTTAGCGTCAACACCGTACATTTCGTCACAAACAGATTTATATAATTATCAATACTTGTATTCGTTATTCTATTCTGTACAGCTTTTTTATTGCCCAGATTTTAGTTACCCCCTGTTCAATTGACTGTTATATGTCAATAGAAACATATCTCACAAATGAAAGTGTCTTGTAAAATGTTTTTTTTTTTGAAGAATTTTCCTCCCAAATCTATTACATGCTAACTGTAATGTGTTATTTCTGCTAAAACCTGAACTTAAATGTGTATATGCTGTTTATCTGTTTTTCTCTCTGTTTTAGATGCACATATCAATCTGGAATTCGGGCTTAAAGGAGACATAACATGAAAAACCCACTTTTTTATCCATTAACACAGTGTGTTTCACATTTTAAGTGTCTAAGTGAGCAAAAAGGCTTATATTATTCACTGGAGTTGTTATTTAGATATTTAATAATTAAGTTTTGGGCATATTTGTCCACCCGTTTAGTTTTTCAAATTATCTATTACATCAGTAATTTATTTCGTCAGGATAACTACCAAATATGGTAATGGCCCTCGGCTAAACACAGAGCCAATCCGCCATTTTTTCAGGTAAGATTTAATTATATTTGTTAGCAAAGTAGACTGATCTTGGGAATTTCACTGCAGCACTGATGTCCACCTCTGTGTACACATTAGAGAGAATTACCACTTTACAGCTAAACACATATTTAATAAAGATATAGGCTACGCATTGCAGACAATAAAAACAAAGTGGTAAGCATTAGAATTATAATGATCACATTAAAGAACATTGAGAAATGTTCTTTATTTGTCACTAGAATCTCAAATCTTTAGATTAAAATGTAACTGCTTTTTATCCATTTTCAGCCATTAAGACACCCAATATAAAATAAGACTACTTATAAAATTATTTATAATTATATGTATGTATATATATAGATAGATAGAGATCTTAATAAAATATATTCTTTTAATGGTGTTTTAATGAGCTGTATCATTTTTTTAAACATTTTTTATAGAAATAAATAAGCAAGCAGCATTCCTTGTGTGTGTGTGTGTGTGTGCTCGCGCGTGCCTGCTCGCTTGTCCTTCTGTCGGCCGTGACGGATGTGTGTGTGTGTGAGTGCGCGCGCGCACGTGCCTGCTCGCTTGTCCCTCCGTCGGCCGTGACGGGTGTGCATGGACGTAATTTTGGGGGGGGGGACAGGGGGGACATGTCCCCCCCACTTTTTCCAAAGTCAAGTTTTGACCCCTTCACTTTTTACCATCCAAAATCAATATTACACTATATTAAATTGACACTGGTTGAGCTCTAGGACCAAGCAGAAAACAACCATTTGTGTTGAAGCCTGCTTCCCATGAGAACATACTGTAAAGATACCCCCCAGCCCCGTGTCCCCCCCACTTCTAAAGTGAAAATTACGTCCATGCGGGTGTGTGTGAGTGACTACAGACAAATGCATGAGAGAGTTAGCAGCCTTGAAACGGCTTGATGAACTACTCTCCCCACATGTTTTGAAAATGCTAATATGCTATGCTAAATAATGATTTCTCTATAGAACTACAAAGTCCGACTGGGGGAGGAGAGTACAGGTCTGCACTATGGAGGGGGGCGGAGTTTACAGCTCCTCCTCCAGTTTAAAGAGACAGTACCCAAAAACGGCTCGTTCTCAAGACTCTCCTCAGAACAGGGGTAGATGAGGGTCTGTAGAGCAACAATAATGAGGAAATCAGACCAAAGAACTGCAGATCCACTGTATTTAGACCCCAACGGAAGGATTTAGATGTAAAAAGGAATAACTTAAAAGCATGTTATGTCTCCTTTAAAGCCAGAATTGCAGGAATGCAACACGTGCTGCAGAGGACTCTTTCACTGCCCTCTGCGCCCCACTTCCAGCCCTACTGTCAGGGCAAAGATTGAGGAGCATCTAAGTGTGCATATGAAAAATGCTTTGCATTTCAACGGTATGTTTGTATTAAATATACTTTATAGTTATAAATATGCACTTTTTTAAGCACTTCTGCAGTATCTTTGTTGACTTAAAAGTTGCTGTTGACATTGTACAGTTCAGTGGTAGTTATGGACTTACACGGAAAAGGGGTGTTCAAGTTAGCAGGTAAGTTTAATGTACATTTGTGTTCATAGTTCATTGTGTACATTATGTGCATGTTTTATGAGTCAATTTATTATAGTGAGTGACCTCAAAGCCCCGGCAGACTTCAATGGTGAACATGACATTGAAGGTTTTTGGAACTCTGTTCACCTGGAAATGATAAGCCGTGGGTTTTTTCCAAGTGAGTGATGGCAAAAACTTATTCAAAGTCATTCAGTGTTTTAAAGTAATTTAGATTGTAACGAAAAACATGCCATTTTCTGTAGGCGGCGCGAAGAATCCATGTTCAGTTCCACCAAGTTACACGTCCTGGGCACCATGGATCGGGAATGAAACTCGAACAAGTGACATTGTGCTTAACACAGAGTTTCAAAAAGTAGGAATAAGCTCTTCACTAGCCTAGTGAACTAGACCAAATTCTTGCTTTGCAAAGTATGAGGTTGGAGTGGTAAGAAAATTGTGTAAAGCATGCAACATCGACTCCAAAGGCTCCCGCTTTGATCTCATCACCAGACTGAGGGAGAAGATGAAGAGCAGGCAGACATATGATAAGGTGTTTCAAAGCATATGGGGTGCCTCTGGTAAGCTTCACTTAGCGATTATTAGAAGTAGCATTAAAATATGTAATTACATTCACAAACAACTTTTTAAATCTTTGCTTGCAGGAGGATGGTCTGTAATACTATGTCCACATGGCATTGTATACAGTGTTAAATTTAATCTTCGTGCTGAAAGTCCCCGGGATTTTGCTGACCTTCTCCTGTCCTGGAAGCACATGCCAAACGTCTGTGTTTACGATTTTGCGAGGGGTTTGGCGGCACACACCAATTTGCGGGTTCCTGATAAACTGCCATTTCACCCACATGAAGGTCGACTGGCTGAGCCCACTGAGGAAAATGTCAAGGCTGCACAGGATGGAAGCCTGAAAGTGAATCTTCCATGGCTACATGAAAGGATGGATAGTGTAAATGAAGATCCTCATCCTGTCACTGGATCATCTGACCATTATGTCCTGGATGACAGATTTCATGAGGGAAATACAAAAGATCCCAAGGACATATTACGCAGAATTCAACTTGTCCCAGAGCTGAAAGGCTGGCTGAACAGTCAAGTTGTTGAACAGTTCTTTGCAAACATGAGGAAAAACAATTACTTTTTAAGTAACATGAGTCCATCCACACGTGTTTCTGATGAGAAATATGACTCATCATTATAACACTGTCACCAACAAGAAACTTCTGGAGAGGCAGCTAAGACATGGTCGACTTGGAAACATCAATATCTCATTGTCGGCACTGGCTCAAGCTGTCGTAGGTAAGTACATGCATTGTCTCATGACCAGAACGCTACCAATGGTCACATGTTAGATTTGTTCCTATCTGTGTGTTTATATTGTTTTCTTTGTGTACCTAGCCCCACAGGTGTGCAATAAACCCAGAGAAACCACAGAAACAGTGTTGAACCCAGCACCTTCAATGTCTGGTGACACTGGTAAAATTTCTTATTTTGAATAGTGATATAGGTGAAATAATAATCTTGCATTCATTATCTTGTTGTAGTTGTGGGCTCGTAAACGAACTTATCTGCTGTTTCAAATGAATTTCCGTCTGTAAACAGTGCTTATTTTTCTTGCATTTGTTTGCATTTAATATGCATTCTATTGAGTGTTTTGTCTGAAACCTGTTAAAGTCCCTACATATCCTCAGGAAGGAGTTGACAACAAGAAAGCCAATAGAAGGTCAACAGATGCAACGTTTCCTGACCTGTGTGGACCATCGTGCGAAGCTCTGACAAAGCCTGAGAACATTTTGGCCAGCCGTTCATCGTGGTGTTTCGTACCGCACCCTGGCCAACAACAGCTTGTATGTTAAAGTTTTCAGATGTCGCAAAGTGCAACGTGCTTATCTGATTTTGTCATCCACAGTCTATGACATCTCTCTGTTTTTTTAGCTCAACTATGTTCTGGAAGTCAGCAGACCCAAAGATGAGATGATTGTTGAAACGTCTTCTGGATGCCTCACGCGGGCAGATTTTTGGGCACTGGGTTTAAACAAAGAAATGGAATCGACTGTAAGTATTTTGTTTCTATGAATATGAAATAATAAAGTGTACTTTAATTTTTTTTATGATTTTTTTCTGTTTCAGATTGCAAATGGCTGTTTTGAGCTTATCACTAAAATTGTTCAGTCAAAGGTACTGTATGTTGTATAGGATGATTGTCAAGCTTTAATTTAAAGAGTTGTTGTTTTAAATTTAAATGTGCTGTTTTTACATTCTAGGGGATAAGCATTTACATAGAAAATCTGTATGTCACCCGGACTTGGCTTGCACCTTATGGCTGTTATCCATTGCAGTCCTTTCCTGTAAGTGTACCGTCCTTTAAAGAAACAAGCAAGTAATCAAAAAGATTATTTTTTTATAACTTTGGTGAGAGTTCATATACAGAATACTTCAAAATAAAATTCTGTTTCAGACTGAGGCTCAGAGGATGGACATCATAGTTCTCCCTCTCTGGACATCTGCTCATTTCCAGTTGTGTGTAAGTCTTGTTTTTTGACACATACA
The DNA here is from genome assembly GCF_043380555.1 of Nothobranchius furzeri. Lineage (NCBI taxonomy): Eukaryota > Metazoa > Chordata > Actinopteri > Cyprinodontiformes > Nothobranchiidae > Nothobranchius > Nothobranchius furzeri. Next base: position 63,823,875 of record NC_091744.1, on the reverse strand, counting down.
AACTGTTAGAATGTTGCTATGCGTCTGAGATGTATTCAAGCTTCTATGATGCAGTTTCAAAAGTCTTTGATTGTGATCGCTTGCAATGACATTGTTTTCAGGTTTGAAGTTATGGCTAACTGTCTTTTAGGTACTGAAGCCACCTAAAAGAGAAATCCTCTTTCTTGACCCATTATACACAAAGGCAGGATTTGGTGGCCAACAATATGTTTCACTTTTGGGGTCACATTTTTATAAGCATTTTTGGTGTGTTCCAGAATTTTCAGGAACCTGTTAAGTGTTCCAGGTTAAGTGCATGATCATTGTAAGGTTATGAAGTTCATTGTTTTCAACTCCATACAGCTGACCCCTGTGCACAATAACACCGTGTAGAAAAACCAAGGTCGGGTGTTCCTCAGACTGTTTACATTCCAGGAGAAGAGTCCGAAGGAGAAGAAGAAACTTTACTTAATCAAAGTACTTTATTTGTGATTAAAATTATTAAGCAAAACAGATGTTGATCAACAATAATCAAGTGAATGATCTGTGAAATAAATATGTCATGAATTATGTTTAATGAAAACAGGACTACGGCACAGACATACTGATCCTCATCTCCATAGAAACGCATGACACATTGTTCCAACCAATCAGAGCTTTCGGCTGCCGCAGGAGAATCTGGTGTTGACTTCAAGTGTCCAATCCACTTTACTGAAACTTATCAACAATTCAGAGATATAAAACAAGGCAACGCCATTTTTAAGTCAGTTCCATTTTGACTTCAGTTCTATTCACCATCATCCTAAAGAAAAGCGCAGCCTGGCCAGATGTGTTTTCTTCTTTAAACTAAGAACTGTGAAGCGGGAGATTTTCGTCGTTTAACAACCAGACGACGTCCTTTCAAAATAAGAGCACCTGCTGACGCCGACGAACGGTACCGGGGTCGACCCTCCAGACGGGCTTTGAAACGTTGTGATCGCTGCACCGACAGCTCCATCGTACATCCGAGGTCTCCAGACCTGGCATTTCCTGATCTACCTGGGAGACCCCCACTGGGTACGTACACGGCAAAATAGCGGCTCATGTCATCACTTTATAAGCCTCGTGATATCTAGTCATAACAAAGACGACCAGATTCTTTGACATCAGCCTAGAGAATCTGAACCAGACACACACACACACACACACACGCACCAACACAACATCCGAATCCATTTTCATTCATCACAGAGTTAGTCCTGGTAGATTGTTTAGAATTTATAATTCAGAAATTAAAGATTCTCAAACGATCCCATCTCTCTCTCTTTTCTTGTCTCAAAGTCAATACAGAGTGTTTAATTAAACTCCCTGATGATAAAAACAGCCTATTCTTCTGTTTATAAAAAGTGAACTACTAACAGTGTATTAAAATACAACTTTAGATAGTTACATCACTTAAATTCCGTTACATATGGCGAGCCTAGCTTGATATCTCCACAGTTTATTACACTTTGTGCCGACTCTGAGACATTTTGGGATATTTTTTGGTTCAGTGTCTGTGTGTTAGAGAAAAGAAAAAGGCGAGCGCTTCCTCATTCAGCTCTCAGAAAGAGTGGGGTGCACATTCATCACCCTCCAACAGGAGGCGCTGTTTCATCAAAACACCTTAAGTGCTGACGTGTGCTGGCGGCCATTTTGAGGCCTACATCTAAGGGTAAACATTTCTCCTGTTTTATTGCATTGGAACCGTCTGTTTATTGTTTGTCGCGGTGTTTGTGACACTGTGTGCATCCATTTGTGTAATCGGAGACAGAAGACTCCGTCGGAAATTTATTTCCATTCGATGAGCGCAGGATCCGCGCTGTTCTTAGTCGGAATTCTCGTTAGCACCTGCCGTAGCTTGACTTGCTCGGTAAACGCTGTCAGCCGAGAACAACCGCAGAGCGATACTGCATCCAGATTGCGTACGCTATTGAGACCCTTTCAATCACGGCGCGAGATGCCCGTTGGTTGATCGAGGCAATTTTGAGACCCTGATCGCTACAGGGCGTTCGCTAGCATTAGCCGACGAGCTAACTAGCCACTCTCGGTGAGAAGGCTCGGGAACGCGTCCCGCGGAGCTTTCTAGCCGTTCCGACGCAGCGGCACTGCGTCCTTTAATCCGCTAAACCTTCCGGTACGGAGTACTTTAAGGTAACGTTAGCGGCGGTTCTGAAACACGCTGCGGTGTTTAGAATCGTGAGATTGCTACGGGGATCAAAGCCGGGTGTCGGACGATGCATGCGCGGCGGTCCGCCATCTTAGGTGCCCGACACGTAGCTCGACCCGCCATCTTGGACAGGTCAAATGACAATGATATTTTTGGCATTATTGAACAATTTTGCCCAAAATATTCATTCACCAGCCAAGCTTCCCTGTAACTAATTCTTTAAAAAAATCTACAGGTAAGGTTGTTTCTAAATGAACAGCTAATTAGAAGGCAAATTCGAAGAGTAAATTAGTAAATAAAACAGGTAAAAAACTATTTACTATTTTGGAAAATGGACTCAGAGGTAACGATGCAATTACAATCCCAACTTCAGGCGGCGATTCAAAACACTTTCCTTCCCATGATGACTAACATGATGAACATGACCTGCAATCTTCAGAAAGACGTCGAGGGCGTCAAACAAGTTGTGCGTGAGTCTCAGGAGACCCGGTCAGAGACTCCGTGTTTGCCTGAGAAGCCACAAAATGAGACTGAAATGCTGCAGGTTGATGTTTTCACAGGTTCTGATTCACAGGAAAACAACAACACCTCAAAGGAAAGCGACAACACCTCTCCGGTCGTTCCATCCGTGGCGATGTTAGGCGACGAACCCGCAGATGACGACCGCAGTACCACTACTACCACCGCCGTAACTGAGAAAATTTTGCTTGCACCTCTGGTCGTGAGAAAGGGATCTAATAGGCCCGCAGTGGAGGTCACTGTAAATCAGAGACATCGCTGTGTCGCATTATTAGACACAGGAGCGGACATCTCGCTCATCAGCGGAGCTCTTTACAGCAGCATGTGCGAACAAAGGGGGGAGGACATCTCACCCCCCAAACTCATTTCGGGCCCAAAGGATTTTAACGAGTTCTATGGCGCTCCCTCGCCCGCGGCTGCGACGACTGAGGTCAACATCTCGATAGGAGGCATGTCCTTTAAACACCTCGTGTACATCAGCGAGGAGATGCCGATGCCCATGCTCTTAGGGTTGGACTGTCTCCAACGCCTTGACGCTAGAATCAGCGGTGCGTCCGGACAACTGTTTGCACGTGTGCGGAAGCCAAAGCCGTACAAACCGTGGCCTGACACAGGCGGACGCCCTTCGGTGGCATGTCTTTCGCGGGGGGACGCGATTTCGACCTCACCACCACTCTCGAAGCCACCGGGTAGACCCCCGGAACTTCTGTTACAGATTGAGGAGGTCATAGACCAAGCGGATGCTCTCACCAACGATGTCGAGCGAGACCAGCTAAGACAGCTTTTGCTAAAGTACCAGGATTTTCTTTCACTTGACTCCTTGGACTGTGGTCTGACCACTATCCATGAAGTCCGGATTCCTACCAGGCCCGATGCACCGCCGTCCTTTGTGCGGCAATACAAGATTCCCCTGGCGTCCATAGAACCGGTCCAGGAAATCATTGACAGCCTCTTGGCTAACGGGGTCATTCGACCCTGCAACAGCACCTACTCGGCTCCGTTGTGGCCGGTACTGAAGCCTAATGGTAAGTGGCGACTTACCATTGACTACCGGCAACTCAACAAACAGGTCCCCTTGTCTAGGTGGCCTATGGCACGCCTGGAGCAGGAGCTTCCAAAAGTGAAAGATGCTAAGTACTTTTCCACCCTTGACATTGTGTCTGGATTCTGGACGATTCCCGTCCACGAATCGGACCAACACAAACTTGCTTTCTCCTTTGCCAACCGGCAGTACACCTTCACCCGGTGTCCTTTTGGTTATTCCAACTCACCAGCTGAGTTCAACATCTTCTTGAACAAGGCCTGCCCCGATGCTCGAGAGCGTGGGACACTCATCTATGTCGACGACATTCTTATTCGTCGGCGTACGTTGGATGACCACCTGGCCGAGCTGGACCATGTCATGGGTCAGCTCGCGGCGGCGGGCGCTAAGATCTCTCTCGCCAAGGGTCAGTGGTGCAGGTCGCAAGTTCAGTACATTGGCCTCCTTGTGGGACCACAGGGAGTGCAGCCTCAGCTTGGCAGGATTCAGGGTGTTGCCACCATCACACCTCCGACGAACGTCTCCGAACTTCGCAGCTTCTTGGGGGTCTGCAACTACTCGCGTCAGTTCGTGGAACATTACGCTGAGTTGGCATGACCTCTGACTAATCTGTTGAAGAAGGATGTGACGTTCGAGTGGGCGGAGCAGCACCAGCAGGCCATGGATGACCTGAAGGCCGCCATGTGCTCGGCTCCGTGCTTGGCGCTCCCTGACTGTGACAAGGAGTTCCATCTTGAGGTTGGTTTCTCAGCTCACTGTTTGAGTGCTGGTCTCTACCAGATTCATGACTGCGACAGGCGTGTCGTGGCCTATGCTAGTAAGCTCTTGACTGGACCTGAGTTGAAATACTCGGACTGTGAAAAGGCTTTGCTTTCCACCATGTGGGCAGTTAAGTACTTTGCGAACTACATTGGCGGACAGAAAATCATCATTGAGACACAGCACCAGCCGGTGACCTTCCTTAAGAGTCAGCGCATCAGAGATGGTGTGGTGACCAATTCGCGAATCGCTTCGTGGCTGCTGGCTCTTCAAAGCTTCGATATCGAGGTGCGCTACGCCCAGAACCGACGTAGCCCTCTTGGCATGGGTTTGGCTGCGTGCCAACATTGCTTGGACGACGCCATTGCGTCAGTCCCGCCAGCCAGGCCCCCTCAGGCTCTTCTAAACCGCAACCACCACTACTACGACCAGTCATACTGTGCGTGTTTACCGACCGTATACGTGGATGGCAGTGCTTTTCGGCACGGTTCTGCGCCTAGTGCGGGCGTGGGTGTCGTCTGGGTAGACGGTGACCGCAGGGAGTCCCGATGTTACTCTCTGGGTGGTAAGACCTCACAGTATGCTGAAGTGGCGGGGATCGTGATAGCGCTACGTAGCGCTAGGGACCGTGGCTTCCGTGAACTGGTGGTTTGCACTGACTCGGACTACGCGCGTCTCAGTTTCTTGTGTCATCTACCAACGTGGAAGAGTAACGGGTTCCAGACCGCTAGCCGGAAGCCCGTTAAAAATCAGGCCCTCTTCAGGGCGTGTGACATTCTGGTGACTGCACTTGACATGCACATTTACTGGCGTGAAGTCAAAGGTCACTCTCGCGCACCCGGTCCTGAAAAGGAGTTGAACGATCTTGCAGACTCTTTGGCCAAACAGGGCGCGACCGATGGTCCCCTGTGGGTTTTCGAACCCGGGTGGCTTGAGGGACATGTGTGGTCTTTCCCTGATGAAAACCAGGTGTGTGTAGTTACTCGAGCTCGGGCTGCTAAAGCGTCCGACTCGGAACCACCCAAAGGTGCGGTGGCCGTTCAACCTGCCTATTCGGATACCGATCTTGTCAGTCTTCAATCCCGGTACCCTGCTATCAGCAGGATAATCAAGTACATTTCTGATCCTAAAACCCAGCTACCGACTTCCGTCGAGCTTGATTCCGTTCCAGAGCTTCGCTCTCTCTTTCGTGTGCGGTCTACGCTGAGGGTCGTTGAAGGGCTGCTGATGCACGCCGCCAAGCCTCCTTCGCCGCCTGTCCTTGTTACTCCAAAACCGCTGAGGAGGGGCATGATCTCGCAGGCTCATGACTCTCCATCCGCCGGTCACAAAGGCGTCAAGGCCACGTTCGGTGCCCTGTGCCAGGTTGCTTATTGGCCGGGGATGCGTCGTGATATCTCGGACCACGTCGAGCGTTGCTTGGTTTGTTGTCAGTTTCAGCCGTCCAACCCTACGCACAGAGCTCCCCTAAAAGAAAAAGGGCCGACCACTCCGTGGTCGGACTTGCAATTCAATTGGGTGGGGCCTCTGACCAAATCCACCAGGGGGAGTAAGTACATACTGACTGTCACCTGCGCATTCACCAAATGGGTTGAATGTTTGCCAGCTCCTGATGACACGGCTAAGACTACAGCGATCCTCTTGCTGAATCACGTTTTTGCCCGCTTCGGTTTGTCCGCGACGGTCGACTCGGACAGGGGTACCCATTTCACCTCTGACGTGATGAAACATCTTTGGGAACTGTTGGGTGTCAAGGCTAAGTTCCACATTAGCCACCGGCCCCAGTCCTCTGACCAGGTCGAAAGGGTGAACCGCACGGTTATCAGCATGTTAAAAAAGTACGTGAAAGCTAACCACCGAGATTGGGATGTGAAACTTCCGTTGGTCCTCATGGCCATACGCGCTACCCCTCACGAGTCTACAGGTGTCTCCCCGTTTGAAATGATGACGGGTAGACAGATGACCCTACCGCTTCACCTGCTGTATCAACGACAGGTTCAGTCCGACACAGCCCCGGCGTGTACGAGCGGCCAATACTTGCAGGACCTGAGAAATCACCTGCTTGCAGCATTCTCGTTCGCACAGGCGTCTCTGGAAAAGTCAGCTGAAGGCAGAAAAACTTATTACGATAAGAAAGCCTCACATTCCGAACTCGATGTAGGTGACCAGGCCTGGTACTACATTTTCGCTCCCAAAACGGGTAACAACAATGCGACCTCGGGAAAGCTGGCTAAGAAACTTTTGCCCAGATGGTCGGGTCCATCCCTGATTACAGATAAGATCTCTCCGGTCGTGTATCAGATCAAGATCGCCGACAAAAACAAGGCGCCCGTCTACAAATGGGTACACAGGGACCATATCAAACTGCACAAGGGTCCCACAGATTTGGCCGATACCAACAACAACAATCCACCGACTTCAAAAGGGGGGTGATAAATACGTCCCGTTGGTTCCACAGATTTCTATCTCTGATTACACAAATTTGTTTGTTTGTGAGTGTACATGGTTGTCTTTCCTGTTATACGTCACGTGCAGACTTAAGGTGTGTTGAGACGGACGTGCTGTGGGCTCCTGGAGTCAGGTAAAAGGCCAGGTAACAGTGAGTGGGTTAGGTCACATAGTACTGTTGTCCAAACTTTTGTTTTTTTTTTATCTTTACTAATCACAATTCCTTAGGGGTACATTAACATGAACATGATTACTAACCACTGATTTACATTTTAGTACTGATTTACATTTCTGTTTTTTATAGTACTTTTGACCAGTTGATTTTAACAGTGAAAAATTATGTTTGTGATTATCAATTCTTGGATTTATCCTACTGGGCTATAACCAATTTTGCCCTGTCCTGACACAAGTATTTACAGTGAGGATTCACTGATACCAGTTAGGGTTTCTTTCATTTTTCTGCTTCTCGCATCATTCCTTTTCGCATCTTACACAGTCAGGGCTGCATCCATTTCTTCACTTAATGGGTAATTACACTTAAAACTAACACATAGTACAAAAGGCACTCATAGAGTTAGGTTTTTATTATTTTTATTTCTTTGATGACATGAAATGCACTTTTGTCGTGTCTACATTGAAGTGCCTACACTGTGCTCTCTCTCCTCTGCTGAGCTGGTGAGGATCCTGCGTCCTGGGGGTGGATCCGTGACTCGTCATCTGCATCGACTACTCCTGGGTGGTGCTCCGGCTCGTTGGCCTTGGACGACTGTGGTTCCGGCATGGCTGCTGGGACACTTCATTCGTTGGGATTACTGTCAACTGCTCTTCCCTTTTTGTGGATTGCGATAAGTACTCTTTCAAAGTTCAATTTTTATTTGGAATATTACCCTGCCTGCAGATACAACAATCGATTTTTAATTGGAATACTACCCTGTTCGTGGATACGTTCAAGATTTGCTCCTGCTTTGCTTTATTGCCCGTGGGGATATGACTTTGCTGTTGCTTCGTTTATGGCTTCCATGGGGAATGATTAGTAACCTGCTGACTTGTGTTCTTCCTGAGGAGTATGCGAGACTGTTCTCCGGCGTGGGGTTCGTGCCTCACCACAGACGGCTGTTCCCTTGGGATCGCATCCGGTTCTGTTGTCAAGATTCTTCATAACTTGGGTTTGTTCAACGACCAAGTGGTCTCTTGAAGGACCACATTGACCTTGAAAAGGGGGGATATGTAAGGTTATGAAGTTCATTGTTTTCAACTCCATACAGCTGACCCCTGTGCACAATAACACCGTGTAGAAAAACCAAGGTCGGGTGTTCCTCAGACTGTTTACATTCCAGGAGAAGAGTCCGAAGGAGAAGAAGAAACTTTACTTAATCAAAGTACTTTATTTGTGATTAAAATTATTAAGCAAAACAGATGTTGATCAACAATAATCAAGTGAATGATCTGTGAAATAAATATGTCATGAATTATGTTTAATGAAAACAGGACTACGGCACAGACATACTGATCCTCATCTCCATAGAAACGCATGACACATTGTTCCAACCAATCAGAGCTTTCGGCTGCCGCAGGAGAATCTGGTGTTGACTTCAAGTGTCCAATCCACTTTACTGAAACTTATCAACAATTCAGAGATATAAAACAAGGCAACGCCATTTTTAAGTCAGTTCCATTTTGACTTCAGTTCTATTCACCATCATCCTAAAGAAAAGCGCAGCCTGGCCAGATGTGTTTTCTTCTTTAAACTAAGAACTGTGAAGCGGGAGATTTTCGTCGTTTAACAACCAGACGACGTCCTTTCAAAATAAGAGCACCTGCTGACGCCGACGAACGGTACCGGGGTCGACCCTCCAGACGGGCTTTGAAACGTTGTGATCGCTGCACCGACAGCTCCATCGTACATCCGAGGTCTCCAGACCTGGCATTTCCTGATCTACCTGGGAGACCCCCACTGGGTACGTACACGGCAAAATAGCGGCTCATGTCATCACTTTATAAGCCTCGTGATATCTAGTCATAACAAAGACGACCAGATTCTTTGACGTCAGCCTAGAGAATCTGAACCAGACACACACACACACACACACGCACCAACACAACATCCGAATCCATTTTCATTCATCACAGAGTTAGTCCTGGTAGATTGTTTAGAATTTATAATTCAGAAATTAAAGATTCTCAAACGATCCCATCTCTCTCTCTTTTATTGTCTCAAAGTCAATACAGAGTGTTTAATTAAACTCCCTGATGATAAAAACAGCCTATTCTTCTGTTTATAAAAAGTGAACTACTAACAGTGTATTAAAATACAACTTTAGATAGTTACATCACTTAAATTCCGTTACATCATGTTCTGCTGATCTTGAGTGTTCACACATACAGTACACTCACATGCTTTTTTTATAAACTATATCAGCACGATGCTTCAACATTTTATTCTATTTCTCATCTTCACATTCTGATCAAGTCAGTGATGCTGTCTTTAGATGAGTTTCAGACATAAATAGGGTCTTCAAATGTTTTAGTTTAACATAAAACACCATTAAATATTAGTTTATAAAATATGCCAACCTCAAATTAAAGCTGAAAATGCTTTATTTTGACCAACTGTGAGCATGTGACTGTACTTTTTCATTTTGTTATGTTGTTTTGTTGAGGTCATGTTCCTAAGGCCTGTAGTTACAGTTGGTGCTATTAGCAATAAACATTTCACACCCATCATGATGATGTCTGTTAATTTGTGAATGTAACTGTCTTGAAAAAAAGGAATCTTGCAGTGAAGCTCATTCCCAGGCAGTGGTCAGAAAAAAAGAGCTTTGACTTGAAGAAGGTATTTATATTTTGACTTCTGTTCTATGTTGTGTTAAAGTTTACACACCTTAACAATATCAACATTTTCTGTTAAGCTCTGGCAAGCAATTTGCACACTGGAGAGAGGAAGCCAAAGCTGTGCTTGAAGGACAACACGTGCCCATTTTCAGACTGAAAAAGCGCAAGTTCCAGGAAGTCAGTCAGGTCAGTATTCACTTTAAACAGTAGTATAATTACATGGTAAGTGACATTTTAGTAACTGTTAAAAAACTGTTCTGCAACAGAGAAATAGCTATGTTTTTATCCCCATTTGCCTGACACAGGAGCCAGCAGTTGTTGAAGATCTGCGTCCTGCTGTGCAGTGGGTTGTCTAAAAAAAGGCACTTTTCCGTGGACACGTAACAATGCCAAAATATCTGTCCTTAAATCAAGGGGACCAGCAGAGGGTCTTAAGAGACATGTCAGAGGAAGAAGACACTGGAGCAAGGGACATGTTCCTCTTTGTTTTTCAGTTTGCAGAGGACATGGAGCTCTTTTTTAAAGCATGTGCTGATGAGCAGGGACTCATCAGCACATGCCACATAGTACTGTTTTCCAAAATTCTGTTTTTTTTTTCTCTTTACTAATCACAATTCCTTATGGGTACATTCACATGAAGGGATTACTACCTACTGATTTACATTTTAGTACTGATTTACATTTCTGTTTTTTTTATAGTATCTTTGAAGTTGATTTAAAAGTGATTGTTATGATTATCAAGTTGATTTACCTTACGGGCCATAAACAATTTTGCCCCTATCCTGACAGTATGTATTCCCAGTGAGGATTCACTGATACCAGTTAGGGTTCTTTCATTTTCTGCTTTTCGCATCATCCTTTTTGCATCTTACACAGAGAGGGTTGCACCCATTTCTTCACTTAATGGTTAATTCACATAAAACTTACACATAGTACAACAGGTCCTCATAGAATTAGTTTTTTTTTTATTTCTTTGATGACATGAAATGCACTTTTGTCGTGTCTACATTGAAGTGCCTGCACTGTGCTCTCTCTCCTCTGCTGAGCTCGTGAGGATCCTGCTTCCTGGGGGTGGATCCGTGCCTAGTCATCTGCATCGACTACTCCTGGGTGGTGCTCCGGCTCGTTGGCCTTGGACGACCGTGGTTCCGGCATGGCTGCTGGGACACCGCATTCGTTGGGATTACTGTCTACTACTCTCCCCTTTTTGTGGATTACGATAAGTACTGTTGCAAAGTTCTATTTTTATTTGGAATATTACCCTGCCAGTGGATACAAAGTTCAATTTTTATGTGGAATAATTACCTGCTCGTGGATATACACAAGATTTGCTCCTGCTTTGCATTTTTGCCCGTGAGGATATACAGCTGCTGTTGCTTCAATTGTGGCTTCCCTGAGGCATAGTTAATAACCTGCTGACTTGTGTTCTTCCTGAGGAGTGTGCGAGACTGTTCTTCGGTGTGGGGTTCGTACCTCACCACAGTTGGCTGTTCCAGTGGGATCGCGTCCTGTCGGGTGTGAAGATTCTTCATAACTTGGGTTTGTTCAACGACCAAGTGGTCTCTTGCAGGACCACATTGACCTTGAAAAGGGGGGATGTGTAGCGTTATGAAGTTTATAATGGTCTGCCCCAAACAGCTGCCCCTTCACACAGTACCATCGCCAAGGTCGGACGCTTGGTTCAGTATGTTTACATTCCAGGAGAAAAGACAGAAGAACAGAAGAAGAACGCTTTTCATTGATTAATCAAAGTACTTTATTTGTGATAAGCTAATCAAAGCATTTGTTGATCATTAATAATCAGGTGAATGATCTGTGAAATAAAGATGTCATGAGTTATGTGTTTAAATGAATAAACAGGGCTGCACCAGACACACTGATTTGCATTACCATGGAAACGCATGACACATTGTTTTCAACCAATCAGAACTTTCGTCTGTCGTAGGGCAGAATCTGGTTTGTTTATGAAAGTAGTCCAATCCGGTTTACTAAGATTCTTAAACAACTGGGAGATATAAAAAGAAGGCAACGCCATTTTAAGGCAGTTCCACGTTAAGTTCCACTTTGACATCAGCTCTGCTCGATCCGAGCTCCAAGGAGTTACATCATACTCTCAACATTGTTTTCAACCAGCTCTCAACCACATCACCGCAAAGAGGAATACAGGCTGGCCATCTGTATTTCCTGTTTTAAGCTGAGATCTGTCAAGCTGGAGATTTTCCGTCGTTTGTACCAACGAGACGGCTTTCCTTCAAAATAAGGGTGAACTTGCTGACGCCTGCCGACTACGACCGGAGTTATCCTCAGACGGGCGTTGTGTGCTGCGACCGCTGTTTCAACCAGCTCCAGTACCCATGAAGGTCCGAGGACCTGGCAATTCCTGATCTACACGGGAGACTCCCTACGGTACGTGGTCACGGCACAAAATGGCGGCTCATGTCATCAGCTTCTGAAGCCTCGTGGTAGCCTAGTCATAACAAACCAGACTCGCTACGTCTGCCTAGAGATTCTAAACAAAACACAAATACACACACCAACACGAAACATCCAAATCCATATGCATTCATCATTGAGATAGTCCTGGTGGATTGTAAGAATTTATAATTATAGAAATTAAAGATAAACGATCCCAACTCTCTCTCTTTCTTGTCTCTCAGTCAATACAAAGTGTTTAAGTAAACTCCCTGATGATAAAAATAGCCACTTCTGATTGATTTAATTACAGTGTATAAATATACCAAAATCAGATAATTAAATTATCTAATTACAGTATATAACTATACCACTTCAAATCACAACAAAGGGTCAGTTTGACATGTAATGGACAAATGAAGGCACTGACTGTGTTTGTTTGTTTGTTTGTTTAATATGTTGTTGTTGTTGTTTTTGTTTTGTTTTTGTATAGTACAAAATTCCAATTAAATCTTTTTCAAAATGTTGTTCACTTGATTCTATGTCCATACTTATAAGAAAGGATTACAGTGTAACAGCATTAAATGTAAATGTAACAGCATTTTTTTATACTTGTAATTTCAAAATAAAAAGCTTATTGTTGATATTAACAGTAAAGAATTGTAATCAATAATATTTGTATACATTTTAAGCATTAGCACTCTGGGCTCTATCCTGGCTAGGGTTGTCACGGTATGAAAATTTAACCTCACGGTTATTGTGACCAAAATTATCACGGTTTTCGGTATTATCGCGGTATTTTTTAAACGGTGTTGCATATGTTCAGAAAGCATTGATAGTCCTGTTCTACACAAACTGAAATAGTTTTGAAAAGGTTTAATATTGTTTATTAAACCTAAAATAACACAAAGTCTTAGCAAAAGTGCAACTTTTCACAAGTAAAGGAACAAATAGCTTCTTTTTCTGGAACATGTTACAGTAGTCAGTGCAGGTTTAAATTATACAAATCCAAACATTCAAAACATAAACAATATGTAAACAAATCAAAGAAACACCACTTGTTTTCTCATATACTTGTTTTCTTCATTATCAAAATGAAAATCTAAAACTCCAGTCCACACTTGACTTGAGCGCTGTACAAGTCAACCTTAAAAAATATGTATTTAAAATAAATAGCCACTTTAAACAAATTACTAAAATAACTACTACACTATGTAATCAAATCCAAATGTTCAAGTATAAATGGCATTGAATAAGTAAACAAATCAATGACAAGGAACTAATCGTATATTTCTCTTCATCAACAAATAAGATGCTTCATCCAGCAACAGGGTGTCCGTGACACGGTTTAAATGCTGGCAGAGGACGCTGCGGCTGCAGTATATAGTGACTCGTTGTATTCTCCCTCAACCAAAAGTCCTCACGTCATGCATTTAAGCTAAAATGCTGATGTTAACTTACCTTGCACTGGCTGTAGAGACGTGGGTGATGGTCACGCAGATGTGCCGTTAGATTCGAAGTGTTGCTGCCTTCTGCAGACACTTTTTTCCTGCACGTTCTGCAAACGGGATAGCAGTCTTCTATTAACTGTCCCTCAGCATTTTTCAGAAATCCAAAATATGCCCATACTTCCGATTTAGTCTTCTTTGAGGGCTGATGGATGTCCTGGGCGCTGCCGTCTCCTCCTTCCGCCATTATTTCAGCTTCAAAGTTTTGGTGCCGTTGCAAACTAAAAAGTGCGTGTGCGCGCCGCGGGAACTTCAGCTGAAGCGACGGTGGCTGGTAAGGGTCACCGCGCCGAAAACGCGGCCACGGTAAACCAACCGAGATAATTTAGTTTTTTAAAAACTGGACGGTTATTTTTATTGTCAACTTTTTTACCGGGGTTTACCGCTATACCGGTTACCGTGACAACCCTAAATTTGTGGCCACTTCACTCAAGATTCACTTATTCTTTTTTTTTTTTTGACTGTTGCACTGCAGTGGACCAAAAGAATGACACAGGTTTGATCTTAAGGATCTAATAGTTGTGTGTGTTGTGCATGACATTGCCACACAAATATGTATTTGCAAGATAGAGTAGAATAAATTATGACGCATCAAATATTACATAGGCTGCAGTGAATTTCTGTTGATATAGACTATTGAGCTTTGAGTTTCCCAGTCAAACTTAGCTTTGAAGCACATGCTAAAAACACGTTTACTCTTGTACACTTCATAACAAGACAGCATAACCAAAATATTAACAAAATATATATTATTAAAAAATTCAAAGCTGCAGCACATACAGCAACAAACACTGTTAGTAAATGTGTCCTGGAGTTTATGCAGGTGCAGAAAGTGCTCCTGCTGTAAATTAGCCTAACAGCTTCCAGATCACTTATTTTTCTGGAAAGATGGTAGGAAGGGCATCACTGCTCATTTCTACAGTCTCCCAGATCTTGGAATACAATGCCTTTGTACCATGGAACCACTTCACAGTACTAGGAGTCCATTAAAACCTATAAAGAGAGTGATCCTGGAAGAAATGGGGCACACACTAGTGACCTAGACAATTGCAAGACAGCCTTTTCCCCGATTTTCAGATGGGGAAAAAAGGAACTATCATGAAGACATTAGGACTTTATCACCGTTGAACAAAAATAATAGTGCATAATAATCAATGTTGATGTTAATCAATTAGATGTCCCAGACTCTACTATTAATAATACAGCAGTCCCTCGTTTATTGCAGGAGTTACGTTCTAAAAACAACCCGCGGTAGGTGAAATCCATGAAGTAGCCAAATATATTTTTTACAATTATTATAGATGTTAAGACTGTAAAAAACCCTCACTACATGCTTTATACACTTTTCTCTGACGGGCAAGCTTCTTAATGCTCTCTGATCGCTATGGTAACGCGTAAATAGTTCTTTCGTGCTTCCGGTTACTGTGGAGGTCACGTGTTTCCGGTTGGTGTGGAGGTCACGTGTTTCCGGTTATTGTGGAGCTCCACAGCTAAGACACACTACTACAACCATATATTTCACACAGGAGCTTTTTATTTCTCAGCAGCATCAAAAGTAACAAAATCGCAATTTGGTCAAAGTCGATTTAAGTAAAGTTACGTGTTTCTGGTTACTGTGGAGGTCACGTGCTTCCGGCTACTGTGGAGGTCACGTGTTTCCGGTTCGTGTGGAGGTCACGTGCTTCCGGTTACTGTGGAGCTCCACAGCGGCCGCAGCCAGATCCTTTTGGAATTACTGCTCCTTGCAGAAGACCACAGACGAAGGACGAGGTTAAGAACGGGGGAAGTACTGCCGCCTACAGGTCTGGCATGTCCTTAACAACGTATTTATCCGGGTACGTGTGGACAGAGTTTGTTTTTAAAACCCGGTGGTGTGGATGCAAGTTTTTGGAGGGGCGGATATTCGTTTTTAAAAATCCCGGCTACGTGTGGACTAGGCCTGGGTTTCCAGGTTGCTGGAGGACTGGAGGAGCTGAGCACGGAATAGAGAGCAGGATCCGGTAAGGTAGGGTCAGTATGGAGTGGAGAGCCAGGGACCGGCTGGGAGACAGCGGGACTGGACCGGTAGGTAGGGTATGGAATGGAATATGATTTAAAATATAACTCGAGCAAAAGTGTTGTTCTAATCTACAGAACCACCCAGGATAAAAGGCTTAATTTTCCTGTGTTTACGTTGTCCAGCAACAGTCTTGCAGTCTGTGAAAAGATCAAATATCTTGGACACTTTATCACAGCCAATATGAGCGACGATGATGATATTGCAGTGCTGCAAGCTATATGTGCAAGCAGACACCATTGCACAGAAATTCAACTGTTGTTCCACACCTGTTAAAGTGGCATTATTTAAAGCATACTGCACACCACTATATACTGCACATCTGTGGTCATTCTATAAAAAGTCTAGCTTGCACAGGTTACAAGTGGCATACAATGATGCAATGAGAATCCTCCTCAAAAATCCCAGGGGAGGCAGTGCTAGTCAAACGTTTGTTTCTGTGAGAGTGTGTACATTTAAGGCACTTCTAAGACATTTAATGTTCAAGTTTATGAGACGGCTGGAAGAATCTTCCAATAGTATTATAGTTGCTCTCGTTATATGTCTAGGCTGGGAATGCACTGGTTAAAATGTTTGGGTGGATTTATCTCAACTAGTTAGTTTTGTTGTCCCTTACCTCCACTGTAGTTATATCCTGTGATTTTATATAGGCTTTTATTGGTATTAATGTTAATTGGTATCCTTTCTTTTCTTGTATCTTTTTCTTTTATCTGTATGTTTCTTTTAAAATGGACTTTAAGTCTGGCAATAAACATTAGGGATGAGTGAGTACACCGCTATCTGTATCTGTATCTGTTCAACCAAGTAAATTATCTGCATCTGTATCTGTACTCGGAATGGGCGTCGCATAACTGGGAAGTGGGTGTGGTTTAACCGGAAGTGGGTGTGGTTTACATCAATACATTATTTTAAGTCTGAAATTAATATGGAATGATCAGAAGTTGATATGTGTATTGTTTATTTGAAAACTATTTACAGAGCAGCCTCAGAATTTAGATTAAATATTTTTGATCACAATAGTAAAGGAACTATTTCAGAACAAGTGTTTCAATAAAATCAGAACATTAATATTTAAGTGCATGGATTAATACATCTGAACTCATGCAGTAGGAACTAGGAAATATGAAATGCTACAACCAGAAACAACTTTATGTAATGTTCATTAAAACATTAAAATCTTCATCAAAACGTTAAATTCTTCATTAAAACGTTAAAATGTTCATTAAAATGTTAAAATGTTCATTTTTAAAAACGTTAAAATGTTCATTAAAACATTAAAATGTTCATTAAAACGTTTAAATGTTCATTAAAACGTTAAAATCTTCATTAAAAAGTTAAAATCTTCATTTTTAAAAACGTTAAAATGTTCATGAAAACGTTTAAATGTCCATTAAAACGTTAAATTCTTCATTAAAACATTTAAATGTTCATTTTTAAAAACGTTAAATGTTCATTAAAACGTTAAAATTTTCATTAAACGTTAAAATGTTCATTACAATGTTAAAATCTTCATTAAAACGTTAAAATGTTCATTAAAACGTTAAATTCTTCATTAAAATGTTAAAATCTTCATTAAAACCTTTAAATGTTCATTTTTAAAAACGTTAAAATCGTCATTAAAACATTAAAATCTTCATTAAAACGTTAAAATCATCATTAAAATGTTTAAATGTTCATTAAAACGTTAAATTCTTCATTAAAATGGTTAAATGTTAATTTTTAAAAAATGTTAAAATCTTCATTAAAACATTAAAATGTTCATTAAAATGTTAAAATGTTCATTAAAACGTTAAAATCTTCATTAAAATGTTTAAATGTTCAGTTTTAAAAACGTTAAAATGTTCATTAAAATGTTAAAATGTTCATTGAAACATTTAAATGTTCGTTAAAACATTAAATTCTTCATTAAAACGTTTAAATGTTCAGTTTTAAAAACGTTTAAAGGTTCAATAAAACGTTAAAATCTTCATTTTTTAAAACATTAAAATGTTCATTAAAACGTTTAAATGTTCATTAAAATGTTAAAATCTTCATTCAAACATTAAAATGTTCATTAAAATGTTAAAATGTTCATTAAAACAATAAATTCTTCATAAAAACATTTAAATGTTCATTTTTAAAAACGTTAAAAGTTCATTAAAACGTTTAAATGTTCATTTTTAAAAACGTTAAAATGTTAATTAAAATGTTAATTAAAATGTTTAAATGTTCATTAAAACGTTAAATTCTTCATTAAAACGTTTAAATTTTCATTTTTAAAAACGTTTAATTAAAAAGTTAAAATGTTCTTTTTTGAAACAAGCAGTCTCCTTCTGATATCAAAAAGAAACAAGCAGTCTCCTTCTGATATCATACAGAAACAAGCAGTCTCTTTCTGATACCATGTAGAAACAAGCAGTCTCCTTCTGATATCATGTAGAAACAAGCAGTCTCCTGACATCATAAAGAAACAAGCAGTCTCCTTCTGACATCATAAAGAAACAAGCAGTCTGCATCTGACATCATAAAGAAACAAGCAGTCTGCATCTGACATCATAAAGAAACAAGCAGTATCTTTCTGACATCATAAAGAAACAAGCAGTCTCCTTCTGATATCATAAACAAGCAGTCTCTTTCTGATATCATGTAGAAACAAGCAGTCTCCTTCTGATATCATGTAGAAACAAGCAGTCTCCTTCTTATATCATGTAGAAACAAGCAGTATCTTGCTGACATCATAAAGAAACGAGCAGTCTCCTTCTGACATCATAAGAAACAAGCAGTCTCCTTCTGATATCATGTAGAAACAAAATATATATGTCATATGTATATTCAATATATATATATATATATATATATATATATATATATATATATATATATATATATATATATATATATATATATATATATATATATGCTTGTTGAATATAAATCTTCATTAAAACGTTTAAATTTTCATTTTTAAAAACATTAAAATCATCATTAAAATGTTTAAATCTTCATTAAAACATTTAAATTTTCATTTTTTTAAAACGTTAAAATGTTCATGAAAACGTTTAAATGTCCATTAAAACGTTAAATTCTTCATTAAAACATTTAAATGTTCATTTTTAAAAACGTTAAAAGGTTAATTGAAATGTTAAAATTTTCATTAAAACGTTAAAATGTTCATTAAAACTTTAAAATGTTCATTAAAACGTTAAATTATTCAATAAAACGTTAAAAATCTTCATTTTTAAAACGTTAAAATGTTCATTAAAATGTTAAAATGTTCATTAAAACGTTTAAATGTTCATTAAAATGTTAAAATCTTCATTAAAACGTTAACATTTTCATTAAAACGTTAAAATGTTCATTAAAACGTTAAATTATTCATTAAAACGTTGAAATGTTCATTAAAACATTAAAATGTTCATTTTTAAAAACGTTAAAATGTTCATTAAAACGTTAAATTATTCATTAAAACGTTGAAATGTTCATTAAAATGTTAAAATGTTCATTAAAACATTAAAATCTTCATTAAAACGTTAAAATCTTCATTTTTAAAACGTTAAAATGTTCATTAAAACGTTAAAATCTTCATTAAAACGTTAAAATGTTCATTAAAACGTTAAAATGTTCATTAAAACGTTAAAATATTCATTAAAACGTTAAAAATCTTCATTTTTAAAACATTAAAATGTTCATTAAAACGTTTAAATGTTCATTAAAATGTTAAAATCTTCATTAAAACGTTAAAATTTTCATTAAAACGTTAAAATGTTCATTAAAACGTTAAATTATTCTTTAAAACGTTGAAATGTTCATTAAAACATTAAAATGTTCATTTTTAAAAACGTTAAAATGTTCATTAAAACGTTAAATTATTCATTAAAACGTTGAAATGTTCATTAAAACGTTAAAATGTTCATTAAAACATTAAAATCTTTATTAAAACGTTAAAATCTTCATTTTTAAAAACGTTCAAATGTTCATTAAAACGTTAAAATCTTCATTAAAACGTTAAAATGTTAATTAAAACATTTAAATGTTCATTAAAACATTAAAATGTTCATTAAAACGTTAAAATCATCATTAAAATGTTTAAATGTTCATTAAAACTTTAAATTCTTCATTAAAACTGTTAAATGTTCTTTTTCTTAAAACGTTAAAATGTTCATTAAAACATTAAAATATTCATTACAATGTTAAAATATTCATTGAAACGTTAAAATCTTCATTAAAATGTTTAAATGTTCATTTTTACAAATGTTAAAATGTTCATTAAAACGTTAAAATCTTCATTAAAACATTAAAATGTTCATTAAAACGTTTAAATGTTCATTAAAACATTAAAATGTTCATTAAAATGTTAAAATCATCATTAAAATGTTTAAATGTTCATTAAAACGTTAAATTCTTCATTAAAATGGTTAAATGTTCATTAAAACATTAAAATGTTCATTAAAACGTTAAATTGTTCATTGAAACGTTAAAATCTTCATTAAAATGCTTAAATGTTCATTAAAACGTTAAATTCTTCATTAAAACGTTTAAATGTTCATTTTTAAAAACGTTTAAAGGTTCATTTAAACGTTAAATTTTTCATTACAACGTTTAAATGTTCATTTTTAAAAACATTTAAAGGTTCATTAAAAAGTTAAAATGTTCATTTTTTGAAACAAGAAGTCTCATTCTGATATCATGTAGAAACAAGCAGTCTCTTTCTGATATCATGTAGAAACAAGCAGTATCTTGCTGACATCATAAAGAAACGAGCAGTCTCCTTCTGATATCATGTAGAAACAAGCAGTCTCCTTCTGATATCATGTAACAAGATATATATGTCTGATATATATCAGATCATATATATGCTTGTTGAATATAAATCTTCATTAAAATGTTTAAATTTTAATTTTTAAAAACGTTAAAATCATCATTAAAATGTGTAAATCTTCATGAAAACGTTTAATTGTCCATTAAAATGTTAATTTCTTCATTAAAACGTTTAAATGTTCATTTTTAAAAACGTTAAAAGGTTCATTAAAATGTTAAAATTTTCATTAAAACGTTAAAATGTTCATTAAAATGTTAAAATCTTCATTAAAACATTAAAATGCTCATTAAACATTAAAATGTTCATTAAAATGTTAAAATCTTCATTAAAACGTTAAATTATTCATTAAAACGTTTAAATGTTCATTAAAACAATAAAATGTTCATTTTTAAAAATGTTAAAATGTTCATTAAAACGTTTAAAGGTTCATTAAAACGTTGAAACTTTCATTAAAACATTAAAATGTTTATTAAAACGTTTAAATGTTCATTAAAACATTAAAATCTTCATTAAAACATTAAAATCTTCATTTTTAAAAACATTAAAATGTTCATTAAAACATTTAAATGTTCATTAAAATGTTTCAATGTTCATTAAAACGTTAAAATCTTCATAAAAACGTTAAAATCTTCATTTTAAAAATGTTAAAAAGGTTCATTAAAATGTTAGCATGTTCATTAAAACGTTAAAATGTTCATTAAAACGTTGAAATGTTCATTAAAACGTTTAAATGTTCATTAAAATGTTTCAATGTTCATTAAAACGTTAAAATCATCATAAATACGTTAAAATATTCATTTTACAAATGTTAAAAAGTTTCATTAAAACGTTAAAATGTTCATTAAAACGTTTAAATGTTCATTAAAACGCTAAAATGTTCATAAAAACGTTACAAATCATCATTAAAATGTTTCAATGTTCATTGAAACGTTAAATTCTTCATTAAAACGGTTAAATGTTCATTTTTTAAACGTTAAAATGTTCATTAAAACATTAAAATGTTCATTAAAATGTTAAAATGTTCATTAAAATGTTTAAAGAAACAAGCAGTCTCCTTCTGATATCATGTAGAAACAAGTAGTACCTTGATGATATAAAGAAACAAGCAGTCTCCTTCTGACAACATAAAGAAACAAGCAGTCTGCCTCTGACATCATAAAGAAACAAGCAGTATCTTGATGATATCATAAAGAAACAAGCAATCTCCTTCTGATATCATGTAGAAACAAGATATATATGTCTGATATATATCAGAATATATATATGCTTGTTGAATATAAATCTTCATTAAAATGTTTAAATGTTCGTTTTTAAAAACATTAAAATCATCATTAAAACGTGTAAATCTTCATTAAAAAGTTTAAATGTTCGTTTTTAAAAACGTTAAAATCATCATTAAAACGTTAAAATCTTCATTAAAACATTAAAATCATCATTAAAATGTTTAAATGTTCATTAAAACGTTAAATTCTTCATTAAAACGGTTAAATGTTCATTTTTTAAAAACGTTAAAATCAGGGGCGGATTAAGGACTGAAGAACATCCGGGGCTTAACACACGCGAGCGCACACACGCGCGCGCACACGCACATGCACCCATGACACTCACTAGTCAACAAGGGCGTCAGTTTGTTTTCAGAATTGCTGGGGACAATAACCATACACTTGAGTGGGGTTTAAAAATTGCTGGGGACAATAAAGTAGGCTAGCACAGGGGTCGGCGGCTCCGGAGCCGCATGCGGCTCTTCCATCCATCTGATGCGGCTCTCTGTGCTTGTAAAATAATGAATGGATATTTAAATGAAAAGCTTTATATTTTACTGCATTAATTTTACATCTGTATGCCAATTCTAAATGTAAAGATTGTCTGCGTAAACCTGAACAGGTCCAACCCGGTCCTACTCTGAGACCGGGTTGACCCGTCACGCTTGTGCGTAATCATATGCGCTTCCTGAGCTGGAGGATGTCAGATTCTGGGCTTCTCCTCGGAGAGGTTCCTGGATGCGTCGTCACATTGGAGACAGGAACAAGCACTATTCAGCCAAAGTTTCATAATCAGGTGTGGCAGTGTGAGGGTCCTGTCACAGTGTCCCGATAGATAATGCGCCCTGGCTACTTGGCCAAGGGGTTGTCCCTTTGGCTGACTGGTTAGAGCGTATGACACTCACCCGGGAGTCTAGCGATCGAATCCCGCCCGGGCCTTCGTTTCTCCACCTTTCCACATATTGACGGATAAACTCAAGGATGCTGGTTGTTTTGAAAGAATTGCCCCGACGCACATGGATGAGCTGACATTTTAATCGTTGCGCACATCGCAGAGGTAACTTGATTCCCATCAGAACATCAGAGCTTTATACTGGACACTGTGTTCAGCGCGGCTCGGAGTGCCCACGGTGGACAGTGGGCTGAAGATCTGAGGGGTTCGCAGCGCAGTACAGAACCGCGGTGCGTGCAATAAGATTTCCTCCCACTGAAGCGTTCTGGAAACCCGGTCTCTCTGAGGGACGTGTTACTTGGAAAAATGTTCTTTTTATGAAATGATGAAACTTTGGCTGAACAGCGCTTGTTCCCGTCTCTAATATGGAGACGCATTACGCATCCAGTCTGAGGCAGAATCACCTCTTCAGCTCATAAAGCACCTGTAGAGACATTTGATTACGCACAAAGTTTATGTGGAGCAGAAGCGGTCGGGCCACGCCAGGTGAAATGTTCCTAGCCTACATGAAGTGTAACATTAATATGTTACTGGACACGCTGGTCTGGTTGGTTAGACCAGTTTTTGAAGTGGAAAACACACACACACACACACCAATTAAAATAATGCTGATAGCGTGGACTAGAAGCCAGGTGATGGTTTACGTATTTAAATGATGATCAGGCTGCTGTAAAATGTAATCTCCATCCACATCCAGACAGAATTATCCTCTATTCTTTCTCTAGTTGCTCTGCTATTGTCTGGGCTGACGTCGCTGATGGTGCGCGGCGCGCCTAACTAGCGGCTGATGCACATTTTACGCATTTGGAGAGGTGGGCTGGAAGCTTTGCTTTTACTGGAAGATGGTCCACTTAACGCACAGGTGTAGACTATACATATTAATGACAAATGAATGAAAATTAAATTGTGAGTTTTTACTTCATATTTTAGAAATTAAAATGACGGGGGAAAACATTTATGACATCTTTTTAAACGAAATTTTCTAGCGCGACCTGCCTGCTTCACTTAAGTCACTGCTTATTAAGGTCCGTCCAAAATTACCGTGGCCCACCCAAAAATGAAAACCTGGCGCTGCGCCTGTTACTCTGCAAATTATTGTTCTTCACTTTATCAAACTCAGACTTTGTACAGCTAATGTCAAGATGTAAAATTATGAATTCAGTCGAGCTCTTCCGTCCCTCCATCTCCTGCTCTCCTTGAACCCGACATCGGCTGTCAGAAGAGGGAGGTGAAGAAGGAGATGAGGCAAACAGAGTTAGTGCGACATAGAGAAACCAGACTGGTGTGGAGGTGAGCAAAACAGCTGGAAAAGTGTGGGTGTTGAATCCCCCACGGATGCGACGCCCATGCGAGCGACCGGTACTGGCTGCTGTCACCTGTTGTGGGCAGCTCTCTGCTGTCTGAGGGTAGGCCCCGCCCACAACGCTGCGGCCGCTGTGGCTCCCAGTGTTTTCTTTACTGTGGGAAACGGGTAATAATGGCTCTTTGATGGGAACAGGTTGCCGACCCCTGGTATAAGATCTGAGCTGGTAAAACAAAAATCCTCATCAGCAGGCTTTTTTTAGGGGGGGGGGGGGGGGGGTGAGACACAGCTGCCAATCACAAATTTTGCCGGGGACATGTCCCCGGCGTCCCCGGTTAAAATGACGCCTATGCTAGTCAACATCATATATGTCTTGTACCACATAATTTTTAATCTGAAGCTACATATTAAGCATTTTCAGGGCAGAGTATTGTTCCTGTTAGTGTTTAGTGTGAGATGATAGTAAATATTCCCGTTCTTTCTCCAACAACTTTGCCTGATAGTAAGCGAACTTTAGGCAAACCAGCAGCACAACAAATATTTTCAAATAAGACTCACAAACCTAAGTCAGCAGCACCAGTCTCATCAAAGCTGGGGTTCTGTCGCGGTACTTTTGGTCTAAAAAACGTCCTTATGTCCATCTTCACTCATGCGTTTCAGGCAGAGAGTGTAGAAGAAACCGGCTGCTGAGGGGCTTCTTTTTCAGTGGTGGAGGCTCAGGCAGGCTGTATACAAACTACTGCCAGCTGCTCCCTCTCTGTTGGACTTTGGTACTGCATGTTAGTCTAATGAGCTTTGAAAGAAACAGACGTACTGCATGTTACTTCCGCGATTTAGATCCGGGGCTTCCTATGAAACATCCGGGGCTTCAGCCCAAGTAGCCGGGCCTAACGCCGCCCCTGGTTAAAATCTTCATTAAAACATTAAAATGTTCATTAAAACGTTAAAATCTTCATTAAAACGTTAAAATCTTCATTAAAACATTAAAATCTTCATTAAAACATTAAAATCTTCATTTTTAAAAACGTTAAAATGTTCATTAAAACGTTTAAATGTTCATTAAAATGTTTAAATGTTCATTAAAATGTTAAAATCTTCATAAAAACGTTAAATTGTTCATTAAAATGTTAAAATCATCATTAAAATGATTAAATGTTAATGAAAACGTTAAGATCTTCATTAAAACGGTTAAATGTTCATTTTTTAAAAAACGTTAAAATGTTCATTAAAACATTAAAATGTTCATTACAATGTTAAAATGGCTGTATACAAACTACTGCCAGCTGCTCCCTCTCTGTTGGACTTTGGTATTGCATGTTAGTCTAATGAGCTTTGAAAGAAACAGACGTACTGCATGTTACTTCCGCGATTTAGATCCGGGGCTTCCTATGAAACATCCGGGGCTTCAGCCCAAGTAGCCAGGCCTAACGCCGCCCCTGGTTAAAATCTTCATTAAAACATTAAAATGTTCATTAAAACGTTAAAATCTTCATTAAAATATTAAAATATTCATTTTTAAAAACGTTAAAATGTTCATTAAAATGTTAAAATCTTCATAAAAACGTTAAAACCTTCATTTTTGAAAACGTTGAAATGTTCATTAAAACGTTAAAATGTTCATTAAAACGTTTAAATGTTCATTAAAATGTTGAAATGTTCATTAAAACGTAAAAATCATCATTAAAATGTTTAAATGTTCATTAAAACGTTAAATTCTTCATTAAAACGGTTAAATGTTCATTTTTAAAAACGTTAAAATATTCATTAAAACTTTTAAACGTTCATTAAAATGTTTAAATGTTCATTAAAATGTTTAAATGTTCATTAAAACGTTAAAATCTTCATAAAAACGTTAAAATCTTCATTTTTAAAAACGTTAAAAAGGTTAATTAAAACGTTAAAATGTTCATTAAAACGTTAAAATGTTCATTAAAACGTTAAAATCATCATTAAAATGATTGAATGTTCATTAAAATGTTAAAATCTTCATTAAAACGGTTAAATGTTCATTTAAAAAAAAACGTTAAAATGTTCATTAAAACATTAAAATGTTCATTGAAACGTTAAAATCTTCATTAAAATGTTTAAATATTCATTTTTAAAAACGTTAAAATGTTCATTCAAATGTTTAAATGTTCATTAAAACGTTAAATTCTTCATTAAAACATTTAAATGTTCATTTTTAAAAACATTAAAATGTTCATTAAAACATTAAAATTTTCATTAAAACGTTAAAATGTTCATTAAAACGTTAAAATCTTCATTAAAATGTTTAAATATTCATTTTTAAAAACATTAAAGTGTTCATTAAAATGTTTAAATGTTCATAAAACGTTAAATTCTTCATTAAAATGATTAAATGTTCATTTTTAAAAACATTAAAATGTTCATTAAAATGTTTAACTGTTCATTAAAACATTAAATTCTTCATTACAACGTTTAAATGTTCATTTTTAAAAATGTTTAAAGGTTAATTAAAACGTTAAAATGTTCATTTTTTTAAACAAGCAGTCTCCTTCTGATATCATGTAGAGACAAGCAGTATCTTGCTGATATCATAAAGAAACAAGCAGTACCTTGATGATATCATAAAGAAACAAGCAGTCTCCTTCTGACATCATAAAGAAACAAGCAGTCTGCCTCTGACATCATAAAGAAACAAGCAGTCTCCTTCTGATATCATGTAGAAACAAGATATATATTCTGATATATATCAGAATATATATATATGCTTGTTGAATATAAATCTTCATTAAAATGTTTAAATGTTCGTTTTTAAAAACGTTAAAATCATCATTAAAACGTTTAAATCTTCATTAAAAGGCAAGGGCGTCAGTTTGTTTTCAGAATTGCTGGGGACAATAACCATACACTTGAGTGGGGTTTAAAAATTGCTGGGGACAATGAAGTAGGCTAGCACAGGGGTCGGCGGCTCTGGAGACGCATGTGGCTCTTCCATCCATCTGATGCGGCTCTCTGTGCTTGTAAAATAATGAATGGATATTTAAATAAAAAGCTTTATATTTTACTGCATTAATTTTACATCTGTATGCCAATTCTAAATGTAAAGATTGTCTGCGTAAACCTGAACAGGTCCAACCCGGTCTTACTGTGAGACCGGGTTGACCCGTCACGCTTGTGCGTAATCATATGCGCTTCCTGAGCCGGAGGATGTCAGATTCTGGGCTTCTCCTCAGACAGGTTCCTGGATGCGTCGCCACATTGGAGACAGGAACAAGCACTATTCAGCCAAAGTTTCATAATCAGGTGTGGCAGTGTGAGTGTCCTGTCACAGAGTCCCGATAGATAATGCGCCCTGGCTACTTGGCCAAGGGGATGTCCCTTTGGCTGACTGGTTAGAGCGTATGACTCTCACCCGGGAGTCTGGGGATCGAATCCCCCCCGGGCCCTTGTTTCTCCACCTTGCCACATATTGACGGATAAACTCAAGGATGTTGGTTGTTTTGAAAGAATTACCCCGATGCACACTGATGCGCATGGATGAGCTGACATTTTAATCGTTACGCACATAGGCGTCATTTTAACCGGGGACGCCGGGGACATGTCCCCGGCAAAATTTGTGATTGGCAGCTGTGTCCCCCCCACTTTCAAAAACGCCTGCTGATGAGGATTTTTGTTTTACCAGCTCAGATCTTATCCAGGGGTCGGCAACCTATTCCCATCAAAGAGCCATTATTACCCGTTTCCCACAGTAATTCTGGACGGACCTTAATAAGCAGTGACTTAAGTGAAGCAGGCAGGTCGCGCTAGAAAATTTAGTTTAAAAAGACGTCATAAATGTTTTCCCCCGTCATTTTTATTTATAAAATATGAAGTAAAAACTCACAATTTAATTTTCATTCATTTGTCATTAATATGTAGTCTACACCCGTGCGTTAACCATCTTCCAGTAAACGCACAGCATCCAGCCCACCTCTCCAAATGCGTAAAATGTGCATCAGCCGCTAGTTAGGCGCACCATCAGCTGATCAGCCCAGACAAGAGCAGAGCAAATAGAGACAGAATAGAGGATGATTCTGTCTGGATGTGGATGGAGATTACATTTTACAGCAGCCTGATCATCATTTAAATACGTAAACCATCACCTGTCTTCTAGTCCATGCTATCAGCATATATTTTAATTGGTGTGTGTGTGTGTGTGTGTGTGTGTGTTTTCCACTTCAAACACTGGTCTAACCAACCAGACCAGCGTGTCCAGTAACGTATTAATGTTACAATTAAACAGTTTCCCTTCATGTAGGCTAGGAACATTTCACCTGCCGTGGCCCGACCGCTTCTGCTCCACACGAACTTTGTGCGTGATCAAATGTCTCTACGCATCATGCGTCTCCATATTAGAGACGGGAACAAGCGCTGTTCAGCCAGTTTCATAATTTCATAAAAAGAACATTTTTCCAAGTGACACATCCCTCAGAGAGACCGGGTTTCCAGACCGCTTCAGTGGGAGGAAATCATTGCATGCACCATGGTTCTGCACTGCGCTGCGAACCCCTCAGATCTTCAGCTCACTGTCCACCGTGGGCGCTCCGAGCCGCGCTGAACACGGTGTCCAGTATAAAGCTCTGATGTTCTGATGGGAATCTTTTACCTCCGCGATGTGCGTTAACGATTAAAATGTCAGCTCATCCATGTGCATCAGTGTGCGTGGGGGTAATTCTTTCAAACCAAGCAACATCCTTGAGTTCATCTGTCAAAATAAACAGTCAAATGGAAATATATGTAACCTGCCGTTTAACTGTTTTGCCTTCTTGTGAAGATTGTTGCAAAGAGAAACAATTAAACTTGATTAACCCCAGAGCCACCCAGAGCGCATGTGGGAAGGTTCCTCCCACTGAAGCGAGTGTTTTCCAAACCCGGTCTCTCAGAGAGACTTGTCACTTAGAAAATGTTCCCTGATGATGAAACTTTGGCTGAATAGCGCTTGTTCCCGTCTCCAATGTGGCGACACATCCAGGAGCCGTCTGAGGAGAATCCCAGAATCTCACATCGTCTTCAGCTAATAAAGCGCCTATGATTACGCACAAGCGTGACGCGTCAACCCGGTCTCACAGTAAGACCAGGTTGGACCTGTTCAGGTTTACGCAGACAATCTTTACATTTAGAATTGGCATACAGATGTAAAATTAATGCAGTAAAATATAAAGCATTTTATTTAAATATCCATTCATTATTTTACAAACACAGAGCCGCATCAGATGGATGGAAGAGCCGCATGCGGCTCCAGAGCCGCCGACCCCTGTGCTAGCCTACTTTATTGTCCCCAGCAATTTTTAAACCCCACTCAAGTGTATGGTTATTGTCCCCAGCAATTCTGGAAACAAACTGACGCCCGCACATCGCAGAGGTAACTTTATTCCCATCAGAACATCAGAGCTTTATACTGGACACTGTGTTCAGCGTGTAGCACACTGGAATATGTTCCATATGGTTTGTTTATTATGTTCCATATGTTGTGTTTATTTCATTAAGGGTTGAACAATTTAGGTCTCAGGATATATATATATATATATATATATATATATATATATATATATATATATATATTAGTTAATCTATAATGTTACCAGTTAGAATGTTATCCATAATGCTTACTGGTGTTAAACAGAAAAGAAAATGTTGTACTAGTCCTTTAAGAGAAGAAAAAGAAAGGTTGGACGAGGCTTTTGAAAAAAAAAATGAATGCTTGAGTTCTGAACCAGGGGCATTTTTCCAGTTAATAAAAGTTGCAAAAGTACGAAGAAGAACGTGTCGTCTGGCAGTTCGTTCAAAGGGGGCAACATAATCTTGGTGTTTCCGCCCGGTTCAAGCAAGTATTGATAGTGAACAACCTTTTTTTGTTTTTTTTTGGCCGAAGGACAAGGTGGCAATGCGAGGACGGGAGGTGAGCTAACTCCCGTCAGCGAGCTGCAGCTGTTAGCTTGTCAATTTAACAACCAAAGGACTACGGAACCAGAGATAAAAAAGACGGATAATATATGTGGATAAAAGCCAGTGAGTAGTGCAAACCGAATAATGGACGGGGACAATGAATGGGAATCGCTACTGGCAGATGTGGAAAGGAAGCTAACAACATTATCACTGACTGAGCTGAGGGCTGTGTGCACAGAGCTAAAACTGCAGGCCAGTGAGGATGTTACTTCATGCCGGCTGCTAAGGAGAGCCGTTCTGAGTCACCTGGAGAGTATGGACATTACAGGGTTGGAAGATGCAGGACTCTCAGAGTTGTTAGCCACAAATGATATTATTGACCATTTAGCAGCAGGAAAGGATCAAACTGAGCCGCTGGTGCCGGAGAAGAGGGAGACGACGGCGCTGACAAACACGCCGCCCCAGAGCCCTCTGGTGGACAGAAATGGTACTGCATCCGAATCAACACCACAGCGTTCAAGCAGCACTGCTGGCCCAGAAACAGACTCTCTGCCAACCAGAACCCATGTAAATATGTATCCTGTATACAGAAAAGACTTCAGAATTATTGGCCAAATTGGTGAAGTGGGACAAAAGGAGAGATTAAATTTCACAAGCCTTGAGAGACAAATTGAACGTGGATTAAAGAAAGGCTATGATGAAGGTGAGATTGTGGAAGCAGTAATCCAGTCCATCGCACCTGAAGTTAAACTAAAAAGTTATTTAGAAAGTAGACAAGAGCTGTCACTACAGTCTTTAAGGCAAGTTCTCAGGACACATTTCGTAGAGAAAGATGCTACTGAACTGTATCATTCATTGACACGTGCCATCCAAGAGCCACAAGAGACTGTTGTCCAGTTTGTAATACGTGCCATGGATCTTAGACAGAAAGTGCTCTTTGCCTCTGAGAGAGCAAAAGTTGGACTGAAGTATGACTCTGAACTCATTCAGACCCAGTTCTTGCAAACGCTGCTGACAGGAATCAGAGATGAGGCGATACGTGCTGATATCAAGCCCTACTTGCAGCAACCATCTATTGGAGATGAATTGCTACTGGAGAAAGTAAGTGCAGCACATACTGTGGAGACAGAGAGAAGAAATAAATTACAGTCTGCTTCCAAACAAAAAAACGTTAAAGTGGCCGTGGTTCAAGAAGAGGAAAATGTCGAAGTTCATAAAACTGACAATCCAAAACAAAATCAGGGCCCTTCCGCTAAGCCAAACCCCATTCTCGAGAAGCTTGACGCCAGTAATAAGGTGATCTGTGAAGCGCTGCAGAATCTTACAACACATGTTGCTAGTCTCAACCAAGTGCAAGCAAGAAGATGGGAGGACAGACTACCCAAAGACAAAAATAAAACACTAACTACTGCTAAACCAATGCCACGAAAGTGTAGTGAATGTGAAAAATCAAATCCTGAGGGGAGGTGCACACACTGCTACAAATGTGGGAGCAGCGAACACTGGGCTGTTGGCTGCCGCAAAAAGAAAAACTCCACCGCAAGCACCTGTAAAATAGAAGTGCACTCTGATCATTTGAAACCTGTCACCATGTCACCTTGTCAGACTTCCATGTCAAAGAAACAAGAGAGGACAGCAAAACTAGTGGGACATAAAAGCCTCGTCCAGTGCAACCTTGGAGGCATCTCATGTACAGTCTTATGGGATACGGGATCCCAAGTGTCCATAGTTGACATTGACTGGAAGAAGAAAAATCTACCAGATGCTGAGGTTCGACCTGTGAAAGAACTACTGGATGAGGGTGTCTTAAATCTCTCCACAGCAAATGGGACGCAAATGCCATATGAAGGTTGGATTCTAGTAAATTTCAGCCTGGCTGAAAATGAAGAAAGTGAGCTAGCAGTTCCCGTGTTGGTGAGCACATTTCCACTCACAAAACCAATCATAGGATTTAATGTCATTGAGGAGCTGGCACAGCCCAACATGTGTACTGACAGAAACATATCAAGCAAGTTTGTTTACAGCCTGGGTTCAGCGCTGGATGTTGGACATAGAAGGGCAAAAGCTGTCTACTCAGTTTTGAAAAAGCAGACAAGTAACCCAGAAGGCCAGATTGCAAGGGTGGGAAGACAGGATGTCATTGTCCCAAAATGCGAAACGCTGAAGATAAATTGTGGAAAGCTCAGAAAAGGCATCTTAAGGGAAAAGTATGCAATATTTGAGCCAAGTGAAGACACAACGTGGCCGACTGGATTACAAATACAGCCACAGTTGATACAGTTACCCACAGCTGACAAGGCACCCATCTCAGTTGTGGTGGAAAACTGCACCGATAAGGACATCAGGCTGCAGAACAGAACCATTATTGGCTGGCTATACACTGTGGATGCTGTAAAGGATGTTGAAGAAGCCACTTTGGCAGAAAATGAAAGAGTGAATGGAAATAAAAGTGACCAGCCCAAGCTAGGCCAGGATGCACCAGAGCAACTGGGTGAGAGGTCCCCACCTGTTGAGGAACCCTGGTGTCCACCTGTTGATCTTTCTCATTTAACACCAGAGCAGCAGCTCACGGTGAAACGGATGCTGTTGGAAGAAAGTGACGTGTTTGCCCGCAATGAGTGGGACACAGGCTGCATTCCTGATCTCCAGATGATGATACGTCTAAAGGATGACATCCCTGTGACAAAGACATATAACGCCATCCCTCATCATCTGTATCAGGAGGTGAAAAAGCACTTACAAGATCTACTCAGCAGAGGATGGATACAGAAATCAACATCTTCGTACTCGTCACCTATAGTGATTGTGAGGAAAAAGGATTTGTCAATTCGGCTCTGTATAGATTACAGACAACTAAATGACAAGACACATCCCGATCGCCACCCCATCCCCAGAATTCAGGAAATTTTGGAGAACTTAGGGGGGAACTCATGGTTCACAGTCCTTGATCAAGGAAAGGCTTACCATCAAGGCTTTGTCAGTGAAGAGAGTCGTCCGTGCACTGCCTTCATCACACCATGGGGTTTATATGAGTGGCTCAGAATCCCCTTTGGACTGTCAAATGCTCCAGCTGCATTTCAGCGGTATATGGAAGGGTGCCTCGGGGACTTGAGGGATGAGGTTTGTGTACCCTACCTTGATGATGTCTTAGTTTTTAGTAAGGACTTTGATCTTCATGTGGAAAATGTAAGGAAAGTGTTGCAGAAACAAAAGAGCTGTGGGATTAAACTCAGACCAGAAAAATGCAACTTTTTTAAGAGAGAAGTGTGTTATGTTGGACGTGTTATCTCAGAAGAAGGATATAAGATGAACCCAAAAGAAGTGGAGGTTATCCAAGCTCTAAAGGAAAGAAAACCAAAAACAGTCAGAGAAGTCAGATCCTTAGTTAGCTTTCTGGACTACTATAGATCCTTCATTGCTGACTTTTCTAGGATTGCTAAGCCACTTTACGACTTGCTATCCCGTCCAAAAGCTGAGAAACAACAAAGAAAATGGGACCACCGGTCTCCTCAGTTACCTCCCTCACAACCAGTGGAGTGGACATCAGTGCATCAGCAAGTGTTGGGGAGGTTGGTTGACGTGCTTTCAGATCCTCCAGTGATGGCGTATCCAGATCTTCAGAAGCCCTTTGTGTTGCACATTGATGCATCTGAGAAGGCTTGGGGGCTGTCCTGTACCAACGTCAGGAAGGAACACTGAGAGTGATAGGATATGGATCACGAACTCTGACACCAACAGAGAAAAATTACAGACTCCATTCTGGGAAACTGGAATTTTTAGCCCTCAAGTGGGCTGTAACAGAGCGATTCCGTGATTATCTCCTCCATGCTCCTCACTTTACAGTGTACAGTGATAATAACCCCCTCACCTATGTTATGAAGACGGCAAAACTAAACGCTGTGGGTCATCGCTGGGTGTCAGAGTTGGCAGATTTTCACTTTATTCTGAAGTACAGGCCAGGGTCTGTGAATCGTGATGCAGACTTCCTATCTCGCCAGCCCACAGAAATTGAAGAAATAATGGCAGGATGTACAGAAGAGTGCAAACCTCATGACTTTGCAGCCGTTGAGGAAGGCCTGAGTGCTCAGAACAATGGCGAAGCAAACTGGATCTCAGCCATTACCTGCAATGATAATGTACTAACTGAGATGAACGCTGGGGTTGAACCTATAGTCCAACCAATACCCATCAGTGACATCCAAGCCAGTCCAAGAGGAGATCCTGTGATAGGAAAAGTGATTGCTTTAAAGGAACAATATGAACACCTGCGATACAAAGATAAAATCAAGGAGCCACCAGCTGTGAAACGCCTCTTAAGGGAATGGCCACATCTTCAGTTGGATGAAGATGGAATCCTGTGGCGGAAAACAACTTCCCGGATGCAACTTGTTGTCCCGGAAAAATACAAACTGTTGGTCTATCAACAGCTTCACGAAGAAATGGGACATTTGGGAGGCGAAAAGATGGTGTCTTTAGCCAGAGAGAGATTCTTTTGGCCAAAAATGAGGGAAGAGATGGAACATTATGTGACAAAAGTGTGCCGTTGTTTAAAACAAAAGAGACCAAACCGGAAGACGAAGGCATGTTTGCAATCCATTACAACATCAACACCTTTTGAGATGATCTCCATTGATTATCTGCACCTAGAGAGAAGCAAAGGCGGCACGGAGTACATCCTAGTGATAGTGGACCACTTCACAAAGTTTGCACAGGCTTATTCAACATCCAATAAGTCTGGTAAAACGGCTGCACGTAAGATCTTTGATGACTTCATTCTCAGATTTGGCTTCCCAGCCAAAATTCATCATGATCAGGGAAGGGAATTTGAGAATGAGTTGTTTAAAAAACTACAAAGCTACACTGGGATTCAGCATTCAAGAATGACTCCATACCATCCACAGGCCAATCCAGCAGAGCGTTTTAACAGGACTCTGTTAAGCATGCTGCGTACGCTGGAGGAGAGACAAAAACCCACCTGGAAAGATTATCTGAACAAAGTGGTCCATGCGTACAATTGTACTGTCCACGAGTCAACAGGTTTCTCTCCATTCTTCCTGTTATTTGGAAGGGAACCCACATTACCGATTGACCTCATGTTTCCCAGAAACAGACCTTCTCAACAGTCTCCGGCTGGATATGCTGAGAAATGGCAAGAGTCAATGAGAGAAGCTTATAGCATTGCTCAGGAATACATGAGAAAGGCATGTGAGCATGGACAAAGACAATACAATCAAAAAGTGTGGGGCTCTGTGCTAGAACCAGGAGACCATGTACTGGTCAGGAACCTCACGGAAAGAGGAGGACCAGGAAAGATACGGGCTCACTGGGAGGACAAAATATATGCAGTAAAAGACAGAAGAGGAACTGAGGGTCCGGTGTATGTGGTGAGACAGCTGGACGGAGGAGGAAGAGACAGGATTCTACACAGGAATTTACTGTTACCATGCCCCTATCTTGTGGAGAAAAAGAACATCTCAGACATGAAAGACAGAAAAAAGGATCATATGAGAATCAGGAAAAGTACTCAAAACTCAAGGACAAAGGCTCCGGTTGTCCTACACCACACTGAGAGTTCCAGTGAAGAGGAGTATGAAATATGGGTGCCTCAGCAGAGGGAGGATGATCAACACACCACAGATGCTCGAGTTGCCAAACCTGCACTCTGCCCATCTCCAAAAGAAAAGAGTCAGCCACTGGATGAAGAGGATGATTCCCTCCACCATCATCAGATGGGAGAGCTCGTACCTCAAGAGGAGGAACTACAGGGACAGGAGATGTGTCAGAGTGATGACTCAGATTCTGAGGCTCAGACGCTAAAATCCCAAGTTACAGAAGAGGATGCGGCATCATCAGAGGATGACCAGGATGTGGGACATGTTAGAAGATCTACAAGGACTTGTCAGCCAAAAAGTATCCTTACCTATTGTGATGGACAGAAGACGGAAGCTGTCGAGCTCCGAGGGTGTGGTGATTGGACACCAGCTGGTCCTCGTTATGGATAACGAGGCCAGGGAGGATAAAAGGGTGACAGACCTACTGAGAGGTGCGCGTGGTCGACCTGTCATTGTGGCATCGGACTTTGGGGGGTGGGGTCGTTCGCAGCTGGTTAGGGCTGCCGGCGACGAAGATAGCTAAACAGGTGGTTAGAGTTCCAGCGTCAGGAGGGAAGGCTGGTCGCCTTCTTTAGACAGCAAGGGCTGGGCTTAGGTGGTGCCAAGACCACGCCGACATCTGCCGCTACGGACTCTGGCAGTGGATTTACTTGTGGATTTACCCGCCGTCCTCGCAAGCTACATCCCGGGGCGTTGGACGGTGCTGGAAGCTCAGACCCCGGGGAGGGGGGTCACACCATCTGTGACAGCTAAGTACCGCTGCTTGTGTGTCTTATGCCGGATTGTGATTTTAGGAGTGGAGACTTTGGCCACAGTATTTTAGTATAGGTTTTATGATTGGGGTTGATTTGTGTGTTTTAGCAGATTGTGTAATAAAGTATATCCTTTTATAAATCAGTGCCTACTGGTGGTGTGTTCAGGTTCTGACTGGAGGGCAAGATATTCTGCCCGTGCTGCCCACGGCTACTTTCATTACACTGGTGTCAGAAGTGGGATTTAGCAATCCAAAATGTCAGAACCTGAAAATAACACACCTCCTCTGTTGAGACCAGCTGAAAATCAGCCCGCGAGCACAGCAGCTCGGCCGATTTTTATGCCGGAGAGCTTTTCCGGTGTTGGCCGTGAATGGGCAGACTGGGTTGAACAATTTGAAATGGCAGCCGATATAAATAACTGGGATGAGCCCCTTAAGTTGAAGTTTCTGTGTCTCCTGTTGTCTGACAAAGCTCGAGAGGTTTATAATGGCTTGTCAGGGAGTGTTAAAGCAAATTATGCCATGTTGAAGGAGCAAATGGGGAAGTGTTTGGATCCGTGCGACAGCGCCGACTGGAGTAGAGCTGTTTTCTCCGCTCGACGTAGATGGCATAATGAAAGTGTCCGAGAATTTGGGATGGCATTACGACGATCTGCTGTTAAAGCTTACCCGACAGCGGATCCCAACACACAAGATTTGTTGGCTAAAGATCAGTTCATAGCTCATGTGGGGAACGGGGACATGAGAGTGTGTTTACGGAGTGCCAAACCCGTGTCACTTGAGGAGGCCATCAACCTAGCGGCGGAGCTTGAGCTCATTAAGGGTTTGGAGACCAGCTCAGTATCTGACACAAGAGTGAGAGGGATAACCGAGAAAGATGCTAATGATGGAAGCATTGCTTCGCTAGTGGGGGTGGTCGAGAGCTTGAGACAGGAGGTGAAATCCCTCCAGAATGTGGTGCACACACTTTCTGTACCTGTTGCATCGGGTCCCCACCATGACACTCAGAACACGAACTCGCAGCCTAGGCAAGAATATTCCCGGAAAAAGGGAAATGGGAGGTTGGGAGGCTGCTGGGAGTGTGGCTGTAACCGGCATTTACGTCGGGACTGCCCTTACGTGCAGGGAAACTAGAGGGGGCGTGTACAGTGGGTCAAATGCCCGCCCCCCTCTCTGTTGTTGAGACCCCTGTAAGAAGAGGAAATGCTGGGTACTTGAAAGCCAGGATAGGTGGGTGTGACTGCCAGGTTCTGGTAGATACAGGAGCTTCCCGTTCTGTGATTTCGCGAAAGCTGTGGTTGTCCTTCACTCGAGGGGTGGGTGAATTAACTCCATACGAGGGCAATGTTACAGCTGCGAATGGGGGAGGAATGTGCATTATGGGATGTTGGCAAACAACGTGTCAGCTGGGCCCCCTGGCTTTCGTGGCGGAATTCTTGGTATCAGACATCCCCTCAGATGAGGTGTTGTTAGGATTTGATTTTCTGTCCAAACATGGCATGGTGGTTGATCTGGGCACCAAAACGTGTAAGATCATGGGCAGAGTGTTCCCACTGCTTGACTTGGAACCTTCTTTAAACCCACAGGTCGTAGTGGTGCAAACGGATACCGTAGTTCCGCCGCGAAGCTATAATACCAGGACAAATTAAGGACAGCTGGGGTGATTATGCCCAGGGGTTGCTAGAGCCATCTGAACACCTTTCTAAGCGCTGTGACTTGCTTGTGGCGAGAGTTATTTGCAAGGTTGACCAGGGCCAACTCCCAGTGCGGGTGATAAATGTGAGCGACGACCCACTAATGTTAAAAGGCGGCATGAGAGTGGGCACGCTTTTCACTGATGTTGAGGTGGAAGACGAGCGGACAGATCGGGTGAATAAGGAGCAAGGCTCTCAGCCTTGGACCGTAGAATCTTTGATGACCCAGTTTAAAGTTGGTGAGAAAGGATTCGCCCCTGCGGAAGTCGCAGCAGTTAGACAGCTGCTCCTACAAAATCTGTCTCTATTCAGTCAAGGGGATACAGACTTAGGAAGAACACAGATCATCTCGCATGAAATTGACACTGGGGAGGCTGCACCCATAAAAATGCACCCCCGAAGGAGTCCACTTCATTTACAACAGGAAGTGACAGATAATTTGAGAGACATGTTGGCGAATGACATTATTCGCCCCTCATGTAGTCCGTGGGCTGCCCCAGTGGTTCTGGTTAAAAAGAAAGGGGGTGGATATAGGTTTTGTGTGGACTATAGGAAACTGAATGAGGTCACTAGAAAAGACGCTTATCCTCTGCCCCGAATCGATGATGCTTTGGACAGCTTGGTGCATGCCCAATGGTTTTCAACCTTAGACTTGGCTAGTGGTTATTGGCAGGTAGAAGTAGACCCTAGGGACCGGCACAAGACTGCTTTTATCACTCGCCAGGGATTGTTTGAATTTAATGTGCTAAGTTTTGGGCTGTGTAACGCCCCTGGTACATTTCAGCGCCTGATGGACCTGATTCTGGCTGATTTGCAGTGGACTGTTTGTCTAGTTTACCTGGATGACATTATCGTGTTCGGGCGTGATTTCCAGGAGCATCTAGCACGTCTGGGCACGGTTTTGGAGAAGTTGAGGCAGTCTAATCTAAAAGTAAAGCCTTCTAAGTGTGACCTTTTTTCTACACAGGTCCATTATCTAGGTCATGTGATTTCCGCTGAAGGTGTTAAACCAGATCCAGCTAAAATAGAGGCAGTAAGAGAGTGGCCCATCCCAGCTAATCAGACGGAGGTCCAGAGCTTTTTGGGCCTGGCGTCTTATTATAGACGGTTCGTGAAAGGCTTTGCGGACATTGCTCGCCCATTGCACCGGTTACAAGAAAGAGGAAAACGCTTTCAGTGGAGTGAAGAGTGTCAGGAGGCCTTTGAGAAACTTAAAACCTGTTTAATAACTGCTCCTGTATTGACCTACCCCGACCCCAAGAAATCGTTCTTTTTAGATACAGACGCTAGCGAGGTGGGGATTGGGGCTGTATTATCACAGGTTGAAGGGGAAACAGAGCAGGTTATAGCTTATGCTAGTAGGGCTCTTACAAAGCAGGAACGCAAATATGCCACGAAAGAAGGAGCTCTTGAGTCTGGTTACGTTTACTAAGCACTTCAAACATTATTTGTTGG
This sequence comes from Nothobranchius furzeri, assembly GCF_043380555.1. NCBI lineage: Eukaryota > Metazoa > Chordata > Actinopteri > Cyprinodontiformes > Nothobranchiidae > Nothobranchius > Nothobranchius furzeri. The sequence continues at coordinate 63,784,413 of NC_091744.1, read as the reverse complement.
GTAAAGAATTTGTGCTAAGGACAGACCACAACTCTCTACGATGGCTGCATAACTTCCAGGGTTTGGAGGGACAACTGGCTAGATGGGTAGAGCAGCTGGCCAATTTCCAATACAAAATCATTCATCGGCCAGGTAGACTGCATAGTAACGCGGATGCCCTTTCCAGACTGCCAAATTGGAAACCAGAAAACTTATCAGCTGACCAGGGAGCGCAGCCCTTGGGAGCTGAGTCGAGGGTGTGCTCGCTTCAAGAGGGAGGCTCAGGAGCTAGCCGGACTTCAGAGATGGACGAACTCAGCCAGGCGCAGCTAGATGATCCAGTGCTGAAGCGAATCAGGGATGCCAAACAGGGTGTAGAGTGTATAGGCCCCGATGACCCAGAACTAAAACCATTTGCACCTGTGTGGGATCAACTCGAAATTCGGGGTTCCCAGTTGGTGCGGGTAGCACCAGCGAATTCTGATGCTGCGCAGGTGATCCAGGTTGTTTTGCCTCGGGCTTTGGTGCCAGGGGTCCTGAAGCAGTTGCATAATGCCCCCACAGGAGGCCATCTGGGGGTTCAAAAACTGCAGGGCAAGATAAAAGACCGGTTCTATTGGCCCGATTGGTTTAAGGACGTAAGGGCTTGGGTTCGTGAGTGTGCGGACTGTGGCTCTGTTAAAATGCATGGAGGAACGCCACGTGCACCCTTGGAGCAGTCACTGACCTCTAGGCCCTTCGAGCGCATTGCCGTAGATATTTTGGGTCCACTTCCTGAAACTGGACTGAGAAATAAATACATCATGGTAGTAGGTGACTATTTCTCTAAATGGACAGAAGCCTTCCCACTCCCTAATCAAGAGGCTAAAACAATTGCGAGGGTGCTGACCGAGGAATGGGTGTGTCGGTTTGGGGTACCGCGGAGCCTCCATTCCGACCAGGGGAGGAATTTCGAGTCAAAACTGTTCCGAGAGCTATGTGAACTTTTGCAGATCCACAAAACGAGGACAACCCCCTATCACCCCCAGTCAGACGGATTAGTGGAGAGGTTTATTTGAACGTTGCTGACTATGTTGACCTTCTTTGTGGAAGACAACCAGCTTAACTGGGACGCCTTGCTGCCATATGTAATGTTGGCTTATAGAAGTAGTGTTCATGCTAGCACATCTGTCACCCCTTATAAGGTTCTGTTTGGGCGGAAGATCGTACTGCCTGTTGACGTTATGCTGGGCCTGGATCAGGGAGAACTCTTTGCCTCGGTAGATGAGTATGTGACGGGTTTGCAGGAAACCTTAACTTCGGTGGTAGAGGCAGTGAAACGCCATCAGAGCAGAGCCGCGGCGCAACAAAAGAGGGCCTATGATTTTAGGGCCACCTGCCAGTTCTACTCAGAAGGTGAATTGGTGTGGGTCCGAAATAAGCTGAGGAGGCGAGGGGTGTGTCCCAAGCTGCAGAGACGATATAAAGGACCATTTAGGGTCCTGGAGCGACTAACAGATGTGCTATACAGACTTATACCCGTTGAGGGGGGTCCTGAGAAGGTGATTCATTTCAACCGACTTAAGCCGTGCACTTCTCTTTCAGCAGTCGCAGCACCGCTGGCTGTGGGGTCCCGAGAGCGAGCGAGGCAGAGTCTGCGTCAGCAGGATGCTACCTGGGAGGACACCAGCAGGATTCATCATTGGTCTGCAGAGACGAGCAGGTCTGGCGGCGCAAGTGACCCGGCCCCATCACGTGGAGAGGCTGCTTGAGGAGGTGCTGTTGCAGGAGGACCGGAAGGACGTCCCCCTGGGGAGATCGACAGACGTGGAGCTGCGGAACAGCGGGTGGTTCATCAGCCGGATGCCACCTGGGAGGACATCAGCAGGAGCACTCAACGGTTTTCGGAGACGAAGGGCTCCGGTGATTCAAGCAACCCCGCCCCATTGCATGGAGAGGCTGCTCGAGGGGGTGTGGTTGGAGGAGGATCGGGAGGACGTATCCCTGGGACGGTCGAGGAACCTAGAGCTGTGGAGCAACGCGTGGTTCGTCAGAGGAAGCCCCCTGCTTGGTATAAGGATTATCAGGTGGAAATCTAGGACTCGAGTGCGAGTCCTTCAGGACAAAGAGGGGGAGAGTGTGATGGACAGAAGACGGAAGCTGTCGAGCTCCGAGGGTGTGGTGATTGGACACCAGCTGGTCCTCGTTATGGATAACGAGGCCAGGGAGGATAAAAGGGTGACAGACCTACTGAGAGGTGCGCGTGGTCGACCTGTCATTGTGGCATCGGACTTTGGGGGGTGGGGTCGTTCGCAGCTGGTTAGGGCTGCCGGCGACGAAGATAGCTAAACAGATGGTTAGAGTTCCAGCGTCAGGAGGGAAGGCTGGTCGCCTTCTTTAGACAGCAAGGGCTGGGCTTAGGTGGTGCCAAGACCACGCCGACATCTGCCGCTACGGACTCTGGCAGTGGATTTACTTGTGGATTTACCCGCCGTCCTCGCAAGCTACATCCCGGGGCGTTGGACGGTGCTGGAAGCTCAGACCCCGGGGAGGGGGGTCACACCATCTGTGACAGCTAAGTACCGCTGCTTGTGTGTCTTATGCCGGACTTCGATTTTAGGAGTGGAGACTTTGGCCACAGTATTTTAGTATAGGTTTTATGATTGGGGTTGATTTGTGTGTTTTAGCAGATTGTGTAATAAAGTATATCCTTTTATAAATCAGTGCCTACTGGTGGTGTGTTCAGGTTCTGACTGGAGGGCAAGATATTCTGCCCGTGCTGCCCACGGCTACTTTCATTACACTATGATGAACTGGGAAAGCCTAGTGTAAAATCATTAAGATGGTAGTTAAAATAGTTATTATTGTTAACAGATGTCAGCTATTGTTGATGGCCTGTTGTTTCTGGAGAGGCTAGAGCAATTAAGGTAACAAGTCATTTATTAGACAATAATTTGTTGGACTTGAAACTACACACAGAAAAAACTTTATTTTAAGAGAGTGTTGTGGTAAAAAGTGATAGTGTGACTGAAGTTAATCTTTATGTGAGGAGGCTACATGTCAAGGCACGAGTGTTGTAAGACACTGAGTAAGTTGGAATGGTAGCTATAGCCATATGTGACTCAATGGACTTGGGAGGCCTACCAATGTACCGCTATATTGTTAATACAACAAAGCAGGAAAGAGAATAGTTTTCTACCAATCCTGTGGTCAAGGTATTGTAGTCATCAGCAGTGGAGTCGATGACAAGTTGTTATTTAAAGACAGAAAATTGCTCAAACGGGTCTCATATGTTCTAAGGGTCGATTTATGTTAACAGATAATACAAAAAGGAAATGTTGGATCAACATTTTATTTTTTTTAGTGGGGGAGGGTGTAGCACACTGGAATATGTTCCATATGGTTTGTTTATTATGTTCCATATGTTGTGTTTATTTCATTAAGGGTTGAACAATTTAGGTCTCAGGATATATATATATATATATATATATATATATATATATATATATATATATATATATATATATATATATATATATATATTAGTTAATCTATAATGTTACCAGTTAGAATGTTATCCATAATGCTTACTGGTGTTAAACAGAAAACAAAATGTTGTACTAGTCCTTTAAGAGAAGAAAAAGAAAGGTTGGACGAGGCTTTTGAAAAAAAAAATGGATGCTTGAGTTCTGAACCAGGGGCATTTTTCCTGTTAATAAAAGTTGCAAAAGTACGAAGAAGAACGTGTCGTCTGGCAGTTCGTTCAAAGGGGGCAACAAGCGCGGCTTGGAGCGCACACGACGGGGGGTTCGCAGTGCAGAACCACGGTGCATGCAATAAGATTTCCTCCCACTGAAGCGGTCTTGAAACCCGGTCTCTCTGAGGGATGTCACTTGGAAAAGTGTTCTTTTTATGAAATTATGAAACTTTGGCTGAACAGCGCTTGTTCCCGTATCTAATATGGACACGCATGACGCAACCAGTCTGAGGCAGAATTGCCTCTTCAGCTCAGAAAGCTCCTGTAGAGACATTTGATTACGCACAAAGTTTATGTGAAATGTTCCTAGCCTACATGAAGTGAAACTGTTTAATTGTAATATTAATATGTTACTGGACACGCTGGTCTGGTTGGTTAGACCAGTGTTTGAAGTGGAAACACACACACACACACATACACACACACACACACACACACACACACACACACACACACACACACACACACACACACACACACACACACACACACACACACACCAATTAAAATAATGCTGAAAGCGTGGACTAGAAGCCAGGTGATGGTTTACGTATTTAAATGATGATCAGGCTGCTGTAAAATGTAATCTCCATCCACATCCAGACACAATTATCCTCTATTCTTTCTCTATTTGCTCTGCTCTTGTCTGGGCTGACGTAGCTGATGGTGCGAGCGGCACGCCTAACTAGCGGCTGATGCACATTTTACGCATTTGGAGAGGTGGGCTGGATGCTTTGCTTTTACTGGAAGATGGTCCACTTAACGCACGGGTGTAGACTACATATTAATGACAAATGAATGAAAATTAAATTGGGAGTTTTTACTTCATATTTTAGAAATTAAAATGGCGGGGGAAAACATTTATGACGTCTTTTTAAACAAAATTTTCTAGCGCGACCTGCCTGCTTCACTAAGTCACTGCTTATTAAGGTCCGTCCAAAATTACCGTGGCCCACCCAAAAATGAAAACCTGGCACCGCGCAAACCTCAGCAAATTGTTGTTCTTCACTTTATCAAACTCAGACTTTGTACAGCTAATGTCAATATGTAAAATTATTGTTGTGGGATGAGTCACCTGCCACCAAGTACTTTGACGACCTATCATTGAGGGAAGGCGCTCATATAAATAGGGCCTGAGGTGGCGCTACAGCGATCTTTTACTTTGGCTTAACTTCCGCTTCCTGTGTGAAAAGCCGTTGTGTACGGGACTCCGGCGTGTCGGACTGTGAGTACTATTTAAAAACGCTCCAGTAGTTGCATGGAGTCTGGTGTTTATTGGTTGCTCCTGCCACAGGAATTGTTGTATGTGGTCCTCCCAGAGTAATGGAAGGCTTCTCTTTTATCCTATGTGCTTCAAAGAAGTGGTATGTACATCTGCGCTCCTCTCCACTTAGCTGTGGCTTTAGGATAATACTAATTAATGTGTCTTCCAGATCCAGGAAGGGGTGTGTCTCCACAGGAGACTCTGTTGTTCTGCTGTTCTGCTGCTTTTCTGCACAGTTGCATGGGATCACTGTTAACCGGTTGTTGACCCGGTACTGGACCATCATCTGGCTCCAAGACCTCTCCACCCCGCTGCTCGGACTGGTTGACGGGATCAGCGGAGACCATCGGGAGCGGCTTTTGTCACTCGCTCCTCTGTACTGAATACTAGCGGAGGGCGTACACCCGCTGTGGGGTTGGGTATTCTAACGAGGGGCTGCGGGCCCTACCGGCAGTTGTCGTCAGCCCGGGAGCGACGGCTGAGGCGCAGGCTAATAGACTCGTGTGCAGGCGAGCTGCTCGCTCATTTCCTGACGGCCTGCCTGCTCAGTCGTGGCTGTGTTTTAGTGTGTGTGGATTTGGATTTTTACTGTGCTTTCTGTTTTCTTTTCATTTAGGCTGTGAGCTGACAGTGGTGGTCGAGCCCTGGTGGTGGTCCCTCTGATGGTGTGCGTGTGCTCCAGAGTCACTTCAGCCCCCGAATGCATGCATGTGTGATTGGGGTGAAATTACTTGTGGTTGGTATTTAGTTCCGGGCTCTCTTAGGCAGTCCCATTAGTCAGCCTCAGCCTAAGTTGATTTGGTTTTAATCTGTGTTTATCTGCAGGTGCATGGTGTGTTTTAGATTATTTTAAACACATTTTATTCTTTTAATAAAATCCCTGTTTATGTGGAATGGAACTCCGTCTCAAGCTTGATTTGCAAAAGTGAACTAATGTGCCTTTAGTTTCAGTCGTTTTAGTTCCTGATAATCAGGTGGCGTTGTGTTTCTAAATTGATAAGTGGCCCCGCTCGCCACATTATGAATTCAGTCGAGCTCTTCCGTCCCTCCCTCTCCTGCTCTCCTGGAAACCCGACATCGGCTGTCAGAAGCGGGAGGTGAAGAAGGAGATGAGGCAAACAGAGTTAGTGCGACATAGAGAAACCAGACTGGTGTGGAGGTGAGCAAAACAGAAGGAAAAGTGTGGGTGTTGAATCCCCCACGGGTGCGACGCCCATGCGAGTGACCGGTACCGGCTGCTGTCACCTGATTGTGAGCAGCTCTCTGCTGTCTGAGGGTAGGCCCCGCCCACAACGCTGTGGCCGCTGTGGCTCCCAGTGTTTTCTTTACTGTGGGAAACGGGTAATAATGGCTCTTTGATGGGAACAGGTTGCCGACCCGGTATAAGATCTGAGCTGGTAAAACAAAAATCCTCATCAGCAGGCTTTTTTTAAAGTGGGGGGGACACAGCTGCCAATCACAAATTTTGCCGGGGACATGTCCCCGGCGTCCCCGGTTAAAATGACGCCTATGTTAAAAGGTTTAAATGTTCACTTTTTAAAAGCATTAAAATCTTCATTAAAACGTTTAAATGTCCATTAAAACATTAAATTCTTCATTAAAAAATAAAAAAAAACTCGACCGGAGCGAAGGTAGTGAGTTAATGCAGCACGTCAACTCTGTCTTGTCAAATGCACCATGTAAGTTAGTTACGAAAAAAGTACCTTTAAATATTCAACTGAAAAAGAGGCGAGCTGAAGAAAACCTAGGGAACACTGAAGAAACGTGAGCAACAGTGAAGCAAGCACAGCGAGATCCGTTACTGTGTGCGCGAGTGTGTGTGTGTGTGTGTGTGTGTGTGTGTGTGTGTGTGTGTGTGTGTGCGCGTGGATGAGACGGACGGACTGCGCTCCCAGCCGGCTAGAGAGTTTTGTGTGTAGGGAGGGGCAGGCGCTCTATGTGACTGGCCAATCACAGAGCGTGAAGACAGTAAGTTACCCAATGAGGACTTTCCTTCAGCACGATTACAGATATTTCCGAGGTTTACTCGTCTCATGCTCATATTCATCAAAAATGCTTTATCCGTACCGGATACTCGTCTGAAATGAGTATCCGGCACATCCCTGATAAACATATTATAAATCAGCTGCGTTCGTGATTTAAAACATGCAGGAAATGTGCTGGAAGCAGACTGCAGCTCAAGGTATGTCAGCTCAATATTTTGTTAAAGAGCAAGTCAACCCCTACCTGAGTCTAACTCCACTCCCACTTCATGTTTGAAAAATGCAACACATGCTGTTGCCTGGCAGACCGAGAGGGCGGAGCCGCTAACAAATACACACACACTTAGGCTCACGACAGCATTGTGACATCATAATGTACCAGTTTACATCATAGCATACTTCTTAGCCAATAGCGGTGGCAGATTTAAATTAAAATACAGTGCAGAGTTTTTACCTGACAACGGCACAACACTGCCAGTTTTAGGCAGAATATTTAAATTTTAACTAAGATGCACTGAAGTGCCAAATTATTGACGACACGTGTCTGCAGCACGATTAGACACTCGTTTATTTAGTTTATCAGCAAAAAAAAGTTTATTTGGGAGTGACTTGCTCTTTAAGTCCCAACAAAGTGAACTGCCAGTCTGAAGTTGCAAGTAGAACATTCTGGCCAAAGGGGTGTGATATGGGCTAGGTGGCTGTTCATTAACCCTCTAAAACAGGAGTATTTGATTCCGGTCCTGGAGGGCCAGTATCCAGCAAGTTTTAGTGGTTTCTCTGCTCCAATGTGCTTGATTCTGTGGTTTAATCACCTGTGCAGCAGTTCAGGCTCTGCAGATGCTTAACCCCGTAAATTTCCAGGTTTAATTAACGCAATGGGGTTTTGTCCCTCGGGAGGGATGCTGGAATGCTAAGGAGTTAATCACCTGCTGGTTGAAATCAGGTGTGCTGAAACAGAGTTAAAACTAAAACGTGCTTGATACCGACCCTCCAGGCTGGGAACTTCATACCACTGCTGTTAACCGTCATTTTAGCACATACTGGCTCAAGAAAATTAAAAAATATGAAAACATTTCATATCATGGCTTTAAAATGTGTGTAGGACTCCAACATAGGGTTCAGACTTTTTGCTGTAACTGTAAACACAAATTTCTGTAATTATTGAATACGAAGTTGATTAAAATACAGCTAAACACGAGGTACTAGCGGCATAAGCTGCCCTGTAAGACATCTTTTTAGTGACGTATGACAAACAGCTCTTCACGGTTTAGAGGTGTTTAGATTTTTATGATGATTTATGACAAAATTCCTTAAAATGAATAACTGAACCTAGTTTATCTTTATGTAGATGGTAAAGTGTAGTGAAACAGCGTTAGTCTCAGTCGGCATAAGCAGCAGGGCCCTGCAGGGAATCGAACCCCGTCTCATTACTGAGAGTTCCGTTACCAGAGTCTTTTGCTTTGGGCGACCGGAGACGGTAAAGCAAAACCTGCATCAACACAGCATTTAATGTTGGTGGAACATAAATTCTGTCTTGAAGCAGGAAAAAAGAAACCGTCAGATTAAAAAATTATTTCTAATTAAATTCATTTTAATATTTTATAAGCGTTTTACAGATTTAGAGCCTCCTTTGACTTTTACGCTTTTCGTTAACTTCTCGTTCTTTTATGATGTTTATCCGTTCTTTATTCGCGGTCAAACGCATCGTAATTTTGTTCTGCGGTGAATCTTAAAGTTATGTCGAATGTAAATAATCTGAGTCTTTATTGCTTTAATTTAACAGCACAGTAACTTGTTAAAATATTAAAGTTAATTTAAATCATTTACATGTTTAATTAGACTATAGTTTATTAGCCTTTAATATTTTAGTATTTATTGTTGAACTTTTATAAAGAGCTATTTTTAAACGTGTGCACATTTAAACACTAAAACTTGCTCCATCTGTCAGAGCTCTGCTGTTCAGCTCCTTCCTGGTTCCTGCAGGACCACAAGGCCCAGAGAAGCTCAGTCCAGCAGGACGTGAGGACACGAACAGACACGCAGAGCTCCTCCTAAACCTGGAATCAAACTTTTCTACAGATGATTTAGAACAGTTCCTTGTGACAGAAGAGTTAGTGAAACAGAAAGGACATGATGAAGATGATGCTATCGTCCTTGTCTTTCATACAGATCAAAGATCACCCCAGCTTATGCTCATGTCACTAAGTAAACGTCCCATTTCTCACTAAGACCTGCTCTATCTGCTCTACCAGATTATCAGAAGCATCAATGTAGTTGTAGTTTTGCCTCCATCTTCCTGCCCTCCTTGGTCTCATGTTTGTCTTCTACTACCTCTCATCATCCATTTCAGGTGGGATCTTGTTTGCTCCGATGGCCTCTTGAGTTCCAGGCTTACATCTTTTAGTGAACGTTAAATCATATACTAATATATATGTATGTGTGTGTGTGTGTGTGGTATGATGCTAAACCAGACTGCCTGCTCCATCAGATGAAAAGGAAATCCTCTCAGGACCCAAATAAAATAGAAGATTTAGCAACCAGACACAGAAGCCCAGGTGAAACCGTCCACATCAGCATCTCCAGTTCTACCAGCTCTAAAAACACACTTCTGAAATAATAAAACACTAAACTCAGCCAACGGATGAAGACGTCCTGGTGCCAGATGCTACCTAAGACATCACCAGTTCAGCTGACTTGGTAAAACACTTGGTGACTAAAACAAACATCTGGTGACCTGGTAACAAACAGTCCTGGTGCAACAAGCTACCTGAGACAAACGTCTCCAGTCAACCAGTTCAAGAAAGAAAGAAAGAAAAAATCTTCACTGCACTGGAAAAAAAAGATATCTCTAGTCCGAGTCGGAGTCGTCCGAGTCGTCCCATCTTGGTCTCTTCGGTGGGATGTACGGGAAGCGCTCTCCAGTCCTCTTCTGGCTGGATCCAAGGACCGAGGTAGAAGGAGTGGGTTCTTCTACATCCTGGACCTCTTCAGCGCTCCCGTGGGCAGGGCTGGGATCTTCTGGAAGCTCTTCCGGCGGGGCCAGAGGAGCTACCGCCAGCCAGAGGTCTTCTGGTGGTGGAAGCTGCTGGTCTTCATCGCTATCCAGAATTGAGCTACCATAACCAGAGTCCACACTAGAAGCCAGAAAACCTTCTAAAGCTGACCAATCTGAGCTATTGTCAGTCTCCTCTGACTCCTCATCACTACTCAGACCCTCAACAGCAAACTCTGCCTCTTCTAGAGGAGCCTGACCATGATGACACACAAACACCACATCATCATCAGGAATGTGAAGGGCTGGGTACCCACCTTCATCTTCATCGAGAATCCGGATGACCTCAGGGGCCCCTGCAGTCACGGGACGCTCCACGATGAAGATGCCTGTGAGGACAAAACAAGACACATTAAATCTACTTGTCTCATAAAACAGTTATTAAAAAGCTACAGTGACTCATTTACAATACAAGAGATGTGTGTCTGCATCTGCATGTGTGCACAAGATACACTTTACTAATCTGGTTGTTTTTTAGGGTTTAACAGGTTAAAACCGATTTCTGCTTTTACTGAAAAAGTTTCCATTTTTAATTGATGTGATTGTTTATTATTTATGTTTCATGTTTATAGCTGATGTATTTCTAAAAAGATTTATTCTTTTAGTTTGTAGACACAACACTGCTCAAATAAAATTGTTTTAAAATGGGCTCTACAAAAATAAACAGAAGACTCATTAAACTGGTGAAAACTGTTTAAAAAATATTCAAACGGACAGAAATGCTTTTATAAACCTGAGAACCAACTCAGAGAACACGTCAAACTTTTTACTTGGATAAAACAGATGAAGTCCTTAAAGATCAAAGGTCTCTAGTTCACTCAGATTTATGAAAACAACTCATGTTCTCCGATGCTAACAGGCTGAAGCTAAAGCTAGCTGTACGTTCTAGCATGTTCTACGTCATGACGTTTCATACCTGGTTCATCCGTTTCTATGGTTACGAAAACAACATGTTATTGTTTGAAGCATTCATGTTTAGAATCGTACATGTCATTTTATTAGTTTTAAACATTTCGATGTAAAATTGAACTAAATGGATTTGCTGAAACCAAATTAGTGGTTCTCTTTTAACGGTTCTCTCTAATCTGATATAGTCATCCCACCGACCTGCTGGGACCCTCAAGATGCTGAGGCTGTGTGATGAGGTTGAGTCACAGGTCGGTGCTAATGTGAGAAACCTTTTGTCTCTATCCCGCTAAAAGAACCACATATTCAGCTTTTATTTTGCTTGCCCAGCTGACAAAAACCAACAGGCGCTCCTCGCGCTCACTCGCACCTCGCTGCTGCCCATCCTCTTTTATATCAATAACACAAAAGAAACCAAGACATGCCAGCACAAAACAAGTAAAAACATTTGATGTGTTCAAACTGGAGATTACAAAAGCACAACAGCGCCTAAAGTCCTCACTGTTCCAGGGGAATTTGAGCCTCACTTGTCCACAGAAAACATGTTTCACCTCCATAAAACACCAAATCTCGCCTCGTCTCCTTCCGCCTATCCGTGTCCGGGTCGCGAGGGCAGCATCCCAACTAGGGAGTTGTTCCACACCGTCTCCCCGGCCACCTCCACCAGCTCCTCCGGTAGGACCCCAAGGCGTTCCTGGGCCAGTTCGGATATGTACTTTCTCCAACGTGTCCTGGGTCGTCCGGGGGCCTCCTGCCAGCAGGACATGCCCAAAACACCTCACCAGGGAGGCGTGCAGGAGGCATCCTAACAAGATGCCCAAACCACCTCAACTGACTCCTCGATATGGAGGAGCAGCGGCTCTATTCCGAGTCTCTACCGAATATACGAGCTCCTCACCCTATCCCTATCCCTGACCCAGCCACCCCGCGGAGAAAACTAATTTCGGACGCTTGTATCCGCGATCGTGTCCTTTCTGTCATTACACAAAGCTCATGACCATAGGTGAGGACTGGGCGGTAGTAGATCGACAGCTCTTGCTGGGGAGGTTCGCAGCCGAGTGTGAAGAGGCTGGGATGAGGATCAGCACCTCCAAGTCTGAGACCATGGTTCTCGATCGGAAAAGAGCGTTTGTCAACTCCATGTCGGTGGAGAGGTCCTGCATCAAGTGGAGGAGTTCAAGTGACTCGGGGTCTTGTTCACGAGTAAAACACCAAATGTGGTTTTAAAACACACCTTCAGTCTCTCAAATACACAAATTTAACATTATAATAATGTTTCAGTAGTTTGTCCTTTAGGAAACATGAAATAAGTCAGATGGAGAATTTAACTGATGTTAGCTTACCGTGCTCCTCCCGGAAGGCAAACATCTCTCTGGTAGGTTGGTTCTCGGGTCTTCTTCAGCTAGCCACAAACTTCTTCAGTGATTTCTGCTCTGCAGAGTCTCTCCAAGCTTGTCCAAGGACTATTATTGAAGCAATTCTCCAGAGGCTCTCTCGACCAAGTGCTGCTCTAGTGCAAGTTCGAAAGAAAGACTTTTAAAATTCGATGAGCTTTTATATACGAGCAACGTTCTAATTCTATGACGTATACACGCACATGCGTGCAACTGATTCCTAACCCGTCTCTTTGCAGCAGGTGCACCCGAGGGGTCTCTCAGCCCTCTGGTGGACAGAAGCTATTACTGCAGCTGTTTTAGAACTGTCAGTTAATAACCAGAGGTGGAAAGAGTACTAAAATGTCCTACTTAAGTACAAGTTAAAGTACTTGCCTGAATTTTTACTCAAGTAAAAGTAAAAAGTATTGTAAATAAAATGTACACAAAGTAAAATTTACTTAGTTACATTTTTGTCAGCGTAAAGATGGTTACATCAGTGCAAAACCACAACGTTCACAACACACTCGTGTATGCACGCACACACACGGACACACACACAGTTTGATGGAAGGATTTCTATCCTATCAGTGAGAACAGGACGTGCACATTGATTGGACAAGTTTTTTTTTTAGGATTGTATGTTTCAATTGTGATTAAAATTATTCTTTATTTTGAAAAAAAAAAGTAAATTTTTAGATGCCATCAGCATGTGAGGTATCTCAATGTTCTCATGACAAAACTCTAACATGAGATTGTGCTCTAACCTGTCACACAACAAGCTAAATGAAAGTCAAACATTTCAAAATGGACCGTATGACAGCCGTTAACGTTGGCCCTGCCCAACTTTATTCTCTCTTTATTCTGCTCTCCCCACCTATTCCACCTTCCTCAGGATCCACTGGTTTCCCTCTTTCCTATTCACTCTCTCTCTTTCTTGACATTTTTTCTTTTAAATCGCAATTACTTATTCTTTCTCATTTTAAATATATTTTTAAACATTTTCGAAATGCTTTTTTATATTTTTACAATTTTTATATTTTTGTTTTTGTGAAGCGCCTCGTGATTTTTATCTTGAGAGGCGCTATATAAATGATATTTTCTTCTTCTTCTTCTTTTTTTTAATTAGTGAACATCAATCACATTACATTGTAACAACAACCAAAACTCAACAAAAACAAAAAGAACAATTCAGTAGATAAACCCAAACCCTTATAGCTAGACCATTAGAAATATTCTAATCAGCAGAAACAACCGGATTTATAAAATTAACAAGACACGATAAAGAAATAAAAATAAAATAAAATAAATACAATATTAATATTAATACTGCTAATAATAACACAATAATAATAATACATATTTAAAGACAGAGGACCTTAGTTCACAGGATCTTCACTAAATCTGACAAGTGTAACAGCCTGTACAGTCTTTACTTTTTTAAGAGATTTGCAAAATAGCATAAAATCGTTTAGAAAAAAGGAAAGTTTGGCTTCACTTTCATAAAACGGCATTTGTGAATAAAAAATTTCCCAAAAATTATCAAATTGTTAACAACGAATTGAATCTGATTATTTTTTTCTATACACCCAAATTGAATAGTATTATATGTGAATAAGGGGATGTTGTAACTCTTTTTGAATAAAAGCCAATTGTATAAATCTAACCAAAATATATTTACCGATTTGCAATCATAGAAAAGGTGTTTCTGAGTTTCAATTTCACTATTACATAGGACACATAAATTATCTTGTATATTAAATCTGATATTTAAAAATTATTTACATGGATATATATTATTAATCGTTTTAAAGTGAACTTCCTTCATTTTGGGGAGAAGAGGATAAAAAAGAAACTCTGTTCTTATGACTTTAGTATCTGTAATTGAGAAAATCGGAGAAAGAACTTTCCTTCTGACAGGAATAGGGAATAACTTGTCTGACAAGACTGCTCTTAGGTAAGAGTTATTACATCTACGGTCTGTAAAACTCTAATCACCTATAGATAATTTAGGAAGCTTAGGTGTATTTGTTCCATGCTGAATACTTTGACTGACCATCTGGCCAACAGCTGGAGAAATAGCCTTTATAACTCTAGAGTATTCCAATACAGAACAGTCTATATTATACTTAATTTTGAACTCGGTATGCTCCAGAAACTTACCCTTACTGTCCATCAGCTGCATTATGGCCCAAACTCCTTTATCCATCCAACTTTTATAATACATGGATTTCCGTTTATACAGAACAAATCTGTTATTCCATATAGAGGAGGAATGTGGGCTAAAGTTGTGTGAGTAGATCATTTTCCAGTACATCAACACTTCTTTAATATAGTTAGAAAGTTTGATGGGTAATTTAAGAGGATCAAAATCACATTTTAACAGAAAATCTATACCTCCAATCTTCTCAAACAGAAATGAAGGAATACAAAACCAGATAGAATCTTTCTTACTTAAAATTTTTTTTTAGCCATTTTAATTTAATAACTCCATTCATTACTTCAAAGTCAATGACTTTCAGACCTCCTTCTTCTATAGGTTTTACTAGATCGTTTTTCCTAATCAAATGTTGTTTATTATTCCAAATAAAGTCATATTGTGTTTTATTTATTCTCTTAACATATTGGTCAGGGATAGCCACTGAAAAAGCTGGATCGATTAATCTAGATGTACTCTCCATTTTTGTTAAGAGTATTCTACCAAAAATTGATATATTTCTTTGGAGCCAACTATTTAGAATCTTTTGATTTTTATTAATTATCGGTTGGATATTGTTATCCACTCTCTCCTTAAAGATTTTATTAATCTTCATACCCAAATACTTAATTTCATTCTTAATAGGGATATCGCAAATTTGAAATTCCTCAGTGTCATGAATTGTTAATATTTCACATTTGTTAGCGTTCAACCTTAAACCTGAGGCTTGCGAGAACAAAGACAGCATTTTCATGGCATTAGGAATTTCCTTGGTACTATTCAACAATAATGCAGTATCATCTGCTAGTTGAATTATTTTAAGCAAGTGTCCTGCCACTGTTAACGGTTTAATTGATTGGTCATTTTGAATAAGTAAAGTCAGCATTTCTGTTGCTATAATAAAAAGAAGTGGACTAATAGGATCTCCTTGTCTAACTCCTCTATTAACTGGAAATCTGGTTGTCGTACCCGAAGAAAGCAGAACTGCACTCGATATATCTTTGTATAGGAATGTAATAATATCAATGAATTTTTTACCAAATCCAAAGTGCTGACGTGACTTTATAATAAAATGATGTTCGAGGCTATCAAAAGCTTTAAAAAAATCTAAGAACAGTATAGCCCCATCCTCTTCTACCAAATTTTCATAATCTAATAAATCAAGAATCAAACGGATGTTGTCATGAATATGTCTATTTGGAAGAAAACCTGATTGAGTTTCACTAATGAAATCATTTATTCCATTTTTTAATCTGTTAGCCAGTGTATGAGTGAATAATTTATAGTCCACATTCAGCAACGTAATAGGTCTTAAGTTATCAATATTAGATTTATCTTTGTTGGGTTTAGGTATCAGTATTATTACTCCTTGTTTCATCTTAGTTAAGAGTGAATTATTTCGAATACATTCTTGTAAAACTTCAAATAGTAGCTCTCTAATATCTTTCCAAAAGTATTTATAAAAGTTTGTGGTTAGACTGTCCTGGCCAGGAGACTAACCCAGTGCTACCTTTTGAATCACCTTGTCAAGTTCAGAAATATTCAAATCCATATCACATTCTTCTTTAAATTCTAAATTAATTTGAGGGATAAACCTTTCAATGTAGTTAAAGAATTTTACGGAATCTAATTCTTTAAAGTGAGAAGAGTATAACTGACGGTAAAAATTATAAATACTAACTGAAATTTCTCTTTGATCTTTAATTAACTTACCATTAATATTTAGTGAATTTATCGCATTTTTTGTCTGTCTATTTTTCTCTAATTTACTAAAATATGAGCTATTCCTCTCTCCATCTTCTATCCATTTTGCCCTTGACCGAATGAAAGCTCCTTGAGCCTTATTTAAATAAAGCTCGTCCAGTTTTGATTGAAGTTGTAAATATTTCTCTCTATTCGTATCTGAAAGTGTACAATCTCCGCAAAGTTTATTCAAATCCCTCAACAATTGTCTTTCTGTTTCTTTATTGTTTTTCCTCCTTTCTTTACCATACTTAATAGAATATTTTCTGACTTCATATTTGAAGAATTCCCATTTCTTCCCTGCAGAATCAAGATGAGGATTTTCTATGACAGACAATAATAGTTTCTTAATCATTTTACAGTATTCCTCATCATTCAAAAATAATGCATTAAATTTCCAGTATCCGTTTCTACTTATTTCCTGTCTTAGGAATTAAGTTTATAGAAACTACACAATGATCCGTAACAGGGGCTGCCGATATTTCAGCAAGAGAGATATGGTCTAAAATAGCTTGAGATACTAGCCATAAATCAATTCTTGACTTATTATTACCATTTGTACGTATCCATGAAAATTGTCTAACACACGGGTTAATATTTCTCCAAGCGTCTGACAGCGAGTTGTTTACACAAAAACTTTTCAATGTCGGATTATAAACATGTGTAGAGAATTTAGTGGGATATCTATCCATCCATTCATCAGGAACACAATTAAAGTCCCCTCCAACCAATATATTATCTGTTGGATATTTAACTTTAGATTCTCCAATAATTTTTGAAATTTCATTTAAGAATATTTTGTTTTCTGTAGTCAAATTATATCTGTAAACATTACAAATAATCCACAAAACACCCTCACAATTCAAAACAGCAACTATCCAATGACACTTTGAATCTGCTTTATATTCCACAAGCTTACCCGGATAGTTGTTAAAACAGATCGCCACCCCTCCAGATTTGTTGGATTCATGACTAAGAAGGATGCTGTATCCCCATTGAGTCTTCCAGAACGCCTTGTCGTCTTCACACGAATGAGTCTCTTGAAGAAATATAACTTGTGCTTTTTGTTCCTTACAGAATAGAAATAATGCCTTTCTTTTGGTAATGTCCTTTAGTCCTCTTGCGTTTAATGAAATAAAAGATATTCTTGAACTCATAAGGAATTCAAAACAGATCTAAACCCAAAAAGCAAAAACGTGAAAAAAACAAACAAACAAATAATTAGATAAACAACAAACAAACCCTAAATTAGATATAACAGGAATGTAAGATTTCACCAAAGAAAACTAGCTTAGTGACTAGTAGAACTGTCCCTCTAAATGACTTCGCCACTCATTCGGAAAGCCGTCCCCATCTCCTTCTTCAGGGGAAGATCTGGGTGTTTTCAATAAATGCAAACGGTCCTCTGAAGTATGCTCTCTTGTTCTTCTCCCGCACCTCCTTCACCTTCGGCCACAGCAGCCTTCTCGCTTCTCTTTCTTCCTGAATCAGATCTTCTGCAAATCTTAGACCATTTTTCTTGCAGACATCACAGTTCTTGGAAAGCTTCCAGATGAGGTCTCTGCACTCTCTCTTCACGAACTGAATAATTACTTGCCTTGTATGGAGAGCATCTTTTTTCCTGATACGATGCACCGTGTCCACCATATCCTGGAAGCTCCACGGGACTCCCGGGGCGATTTTGTTCAGAATAGCAGTTACAGTGCCTTTTATGTCTTCGTTGTCTTTTTCACTTACACCCTTAAGTCGTAGGTTCCATCTCCTCTTATATCTTTCTTGTTCCTTACACTTTTCTTTTGTTGCAAGCAACTCCTCTCGTACTTTAACCAGTTCACTTTCCAGCAGCGTTGTTTTGCTCTTATTCTCCGCTACTTCTTTCTTTAGCTCCGTTAGCATGCTATGCTGTTCCTCCATCTTGGTGGCTAAACTTTCCAGTTTGTTTTCTTGCATATCAAATCGGTCAGACAGGTTGGTTACCGCATTTAGAATCTTTATCAGTGTAGAGTCCCCATCTTCTGCTTCTTTATCCTCCTCTGCCCTATTTTTCTTCTTGGACTGCACCTGAGGCTTGTTAGGAGTAGTCGGCGGCGCAACACGTTTGCTCCCGCTCACGGACTTTTCACCCGACATTTCCACACAGTAAGCGTGATCCTTTAAGCTCATAAATGCATAAGATGACTTCACTCCTCAAGCGACAATATTTTAGCCAACTGAATGAGAGTAAAAAGGCGATTTACTTTGCAATTTCGAGGGAAACAGTGAGAGCTCCTAGACGGACATGCTACTCAGAGCGCCATCTTTCGCCCCCCCTCTTCTTCTTCTTCTTCTTCTTCTTCTTCTTCTTCCAACTTTACCTCTACATTCAGTTCCTTTATCCATGTCCATCCTAGAGCTCCTCTCTGACCTTCATGCTTATTTAGAGCAGCTGATTTTAAAAGTTAGCGGAGTTCATCCTTGGTAGTGGGTTCACTCACTCATTTAAAGATATCGGCCAGAGGCAAAATTCGTTTGAACAGCATGTGTAAATGTGTATTAAAACCTCAGATGAAAAAGGTTTTTGGATTTTGACGGCTGGAATTGTAAGATAATCTGATGTTTGTGACCGGCGGGGGAAAAACAGAAACTAATTTCCGGACTAAGCCCTGGGCAGCTGCTGATGTTTCACAATGAGCTCTGCTGAAACAGCTGTAGTACACAACGCCTGACTCCGGTGTTTCTGCGTTAGTGTTATAGCAGAGAACAATGTGTCATCAATCAGATGTAGCTTCTGAAGCCTCTGCTAGTCGGTCAGATTTGTTTTTTTCTCTGGGACACGGCCACGAGAACGGATATTGGATTACCAGAGAAGTTCAACCGAGTTCCGACCCCGCCAGCTGGATATCACTACCAGAGGTGCAGACATGTTTTAGACCGTTTGACTCAGAAGACCTGCGACCCGAAATGGACATAGAGGAGGATTCTGTTCATCTTCAGAACCAAAACTGATACAGTTTGTTTACTTTTCTTAAATATTTCATTTCTGTGCTCCACTGGGAGCTCTAAGCTGACGAGTTTTCAGCTGGTTTTAGCTCCATCATGTGTCCCAATATAGTTCAGCAATCTACAGTTTTACTGCTGTGTGTATTTATTGATATAACTCTGGAAAATATTTAACCAACAATTTACCAGAATAAATCTTCCTGATGCTGGAGTAACTCCTTAGCTCAACTCGTTGTTTTCACTAATCCAGGATGTCATGGAGGTTCTAATGTTGAAATATAGAGATCATCTTTTAGATTATAACTGTGTGTGTGTGTGTGTGTGTGTGTGTGTGGTAGCTTTCCTAAAGGACTTGTTCTTTCCTTACTGGAGCGAACACAGTTACCAGTTTTGCTGCAGTCATGCTAACGGGACTCGTCTAGAGTCCAGAAGTAGCGGTGCGGTTCTAGATGGATTTATAGATGTAGGTTATTTGAGATCAGACCTGTTATTTAAAAATGTGTGTAGGACACATGGCTCGGACCTTTTGCTGCAGCTGTAAACGCAATTTTACGTAATAATTAGGAGCATGAAAGTAAACAAGTAACAGTGATTCACAATATTAGCATCAGCAGCTACCTTGTTTTACGTGCTGGAGTGACGTATGCGAAACACAGTTCTTCACTGTCTGGAGGAGAGGATTTGGATTTTCTGTAATGATTTATGACAAAAGTCCTTAACAAAATAAAAAACTGAACCCAGTACATGTTTATATAGATGGTAAAGTGTACATATTTTCATTTCTACAATTTTAATGCCGAGCTAATACTTTTAACCCTTCAGCACTGAAATCAGTTTGTTCATTCGAATCCTCCTGAATAATCCTCCAATCATCCAACTGGAATCCTTAAGGGTCCCATAATGTCCATCCTGTCGGAATAGGCCTTGGGAGCCCAGGTGTTACTAGAACTAACGGTGTCTCCTCACCAGCCTGAGCCTCCAAACTGAAGGTTTGTCTCCAAACATGAACTTTAAATTTATGCATTTATCTCAATTTGTAACACTTTAACATGTTTTAAAAGGCTTGCATCATGATATGTTACACCTCCCAGACCAAAGACAGGTCCAATATAAGATAAAATATTATCATGAACACTGCAGAGGTCATTTATGAAATATATGTTATTATCCTGAGCCATTACTTCAGCCAAGAAATAAGATGCATGGATTTGATTAAACCCTGCTGTCTCACGCAGTCCTATATGTGTAACACACACACACACACACACACACACACACACACACACACACACACACACACACACACACACACACACACACACACACACACACACACACACACACACACACACATACGCTGTACAGAGCTGTTTTAGGCTGAGTAGTGCTCCTGGGAAACCACCTTTAGTGTCTGCATGAGTGATTCATGACTAAATTGAACAAATCAGCAGCAGCAGCTCCTAGATGTTAGTACTGGGTATGGAATGGTGTCAGAGTCCAAGCCCCCAGGCCGGGCTCTCCCAGCTGACCGGCTTCCATCTTGGACCACATTACCCAGCATGCCCCTCGCGGGGATTCCCTCCACGTTGCACCTGCGTCAATCCATGTCTATATATGGATAAAAGTCTTAATTTTCCTTTGTTTAAGTTGTCCAGCAACAGTCTTGCAGTCTGTGAAAAGATAAAATGTCTTGGACACTTTATCACAGCCAATATGAGTGACGATGATGATATTTACAGGCAGTGCTGCAAGCTATATGTGCAAGCAGACACCATTGCACAGAAATTCAACTGTTGTTCCACACCTGTTAAAGTGGCATTATTTAAAGCATACTGCACACCTGTGGTCAGTCTATAAAAAGTCTAGCTTGCACAGGTTACAAGCGGCATACAATGATGCAACGAGAATCCTCCTCAAAATTCCCAGGGGAGGCAGTGCTAGTCAAACGTTTGTTTCTGTGAGCGTGTGCACATTTAAGGCACTTCTAAGACATTTAATGTTCAAGTTTGTGAGACGGC
Organism: Nothobranchius furzeri; assembly: GCF_043380555.1. Lineage (NCBI taxonomy): Eukaryota > Metazoa > Chordata > Actinopteri > Cyprinodontiformes > Nothobranchiidae > Nothobranchius > Nothobranchius furzeri. Next base: position 63,763,184 of record NC_091744.1, on the reverse strand, counting down.
TGGAAGAATCTTCCAATAGTATTATAGTTGCTCTCGTTATATGTCTAGGCTGAGAATGCACTGGTTAAAATGTTTGGGTGGATTTATCTCAACTAGTTAGTTTTGTTGTCCCTTACCTCCACTGCAGTTAGATCCTGTGATTTTATATAGGCTTTTATTGGTATTAATGATATTTGGTATCCTTTCTTTTCTTGTATCTTTTTCTTTTATCTGTATGTTTCTTTTAAAATGAACTTTAAGTCTGGCAATAAACATTAGGGATGAGCGAGTACACCGCTATCTGTATCTGTATCTGTATGTGTTCAACCAACTAAATTATCTGCATCTGTATCTGTACTCGAAATGGGCGTGGCATAACCCGGAAGTGGGTGTGGTTTAACCGGAAGTGGGTGTGGTTTACATCAATACATTATTTTAAGTCTGAAATTAATATGGAACGATCAGAAGTTGATATGTGTATTGTTTATTTGAAAACTATTTACAGAGCAGCCTCAGAATTTAGATTAAATATTTTTGATCACAATAGTAAAGGAACTATTTCAGAACAAGTGTTTCAATAAAATCAGAACATTAATATTTAAGTGCATGGATTAATACATCTGAACTCATGCAGTAGGAACTAGGAAATATGAAATGCTACAACCAGACACAACTTTATGTAATAATCATTAAAACGTTTAAATGTTCATTAAAACGTTAAAATGTTCATTAAAACATTAAAATCTTCATTAAAACGTTAAATTATTCATTCAAACGTTAAAATGTTCATTAAAATGTTAAAATGTTCATTTTTAAAAACGTTAAAATGTTCATTAAAACGTTTAAAGTTTCATTAAAACGTTAAAATGTTCATTAAAACATTAAAATGTCCATTAAAACGTTTCAATTCATTAAAACGTTAAAATCTTCATTAAAACGTTAAAATGTTCATTTTTAAAAACGTTAAAATGTTCATGAAAACGTTTAAATGTCCATTAAAACGTTAAATTCTTCATTAAAACGTTTAAATGTTCATTTTTAAAAACATTAAAAGGTTCATTAAAATGTTAAAACGTTATTAAAACGTCATTAAAACGTTAAAATATTCATTAAAATGTTTAAATGTTCATTAAAACGTTAAAATGTTCATTAAAACGTTAAAATCATCATTAAAATGTTTAAATGTTCATTAAAACGTTAAATTCTTCACTAAAATGGTTAAATGTTCATTTTTTCAAAACGTTAAAATGTTCAATAAAACATTAAAATGTTCATTAAAATGTTAAAATGTTTATTAAAACGTTAAAATCTTCATTAAAATGTTTAAATCTTCATTTAAAAAACGTTAAAATGTTCATTAAAATGTTTAAATGTTCATTAAAACGTTAAATTCTTCATTAAAACGTTTAAATGTTCATTTTTAAAAACGTTTAAAGGTTCATTAAAACGTTAACTTTTTCATTACAACGTTTAAATGTTCATTTTTAAAAATGTTTAAAGGTTCATTAAAAAGTTAAAATGTTCATTTTTTTAAACAAGCAGTGTCTTTCTGACATCATAAAGAAACAAGCAGTCTGCCTCTCACATCATAAAGAAACAAGCAGTCTGCCTCTCACATCATAAAGAAACAAGCAGTCTCCTTCTGATATCATGTAGAAACAAGATATATATGTCTGATATATATCAGAATATATATATATATATATATATATATATATATATATATATATATATATATATATATATATATATGCTTGTTTAATATAAATCTTCATTAAAACGTTTAAATGTTCGTTTTTAAAAACGTTAAAATCATCATCAAAATGTTTAAATCTTCATTAAAAGGTTTAAATGTTCATTTTTTAAAAACATTAAAATGTTCATTAAAACATTAAATTCTTCATTGAAACGTTTAAATGTTCATTTTTAAAAACATTAAAATCTTCATTAAAACATTTAAATGTTCATTAAAACATTAACTGGGGGTTAACTGTAAAAATAAAATGTTTTGTCTCAAAATTTGTGTGATGTCTAATGTTTGTCCCAGAGAAAAGTGGGCACTGTCATACATTCAGTGTGTAATTCATTGTGTTCCATTTAGACAACTGTGTTTTCAGTTTTGCTCTTCAGTGTTCTTTCCATGCTTGGTAGTGTTCACCCAAAGGCTACTTGTGTGAGGTTCTGTGTGTGTGTGTGTGTGTGTGTGTGTGTGTGTGTGTGTGTGTGTGTGTGTGTGTGTGTGTGTGTGTGTGTGTGTGTGTGTGTGGTTCCTCACCTCTTCTCCTCAGGTGTGACAGGCAGGCCGCACCAGGCTCCATTGATCAGAGGCAATCAAGGTGGAGCACTTAAAGCTGGCCGGAGGAGGAAAGCAGATGCCAGATGATTAAGCCACACAGCTTGGTAATCAGGTCAGCTCTGTGTTTCCTTGCGCTTCCCAGTGTTTCGCTCACAAGTAATGTTTTGTCTCGCAGTAGTCCCGACCTTCTGAGTTCCCAGGATCTCCCAGCGTCTTCCCTGAACCGTGGTGTCTGCTTCACCCAGTGCTCCTCCTGGCTGCGGTGCTTCAGCCTTTTCATCCACGCCCTGTTGGATCCTCCTCTTCTCCACCTGCCTGTCCACCCTCGAGCCTCCAGCAAAATCTCAACCTCAGCCTGCCACACTCCCACACTGGACCTCACCTCCTCTCCAAACACTCCTCGCCACGCAGACCAGTAAGCTCACCCCCTTCAATTCTTTTATCGGAACAGTCTCCTTGCTCCTCGACTCACCTTCTGTTTCCCCTTCAGAACCGCCTCTGCAAACCCGTCCAGAGTTCCTCCACCATTTTGAGAACCCGCTGAACTTTTCAATAAAACTGTTAAACTTTCTCCTGTGTCCGGGTGTGTTCGCTCCAGAGTCTCCTAGAATCATGACAGAATCATCTGGCCATTCAGACTCTGCGGCACACCTGCGCACTGCTCTGTCCGAACAAGGCATCCTGTTGGGCCGACACGAAACGGCTCTCCAGAACATGTCTCAGCAACAGGATACGTTACTCCAAGGAATGAATCATCTCACTAAACTCTTTCATGATCTGAGTTCTAGGCTCCCCTCATCTGATCCACAACCGTCGGCACCAGTCCCGGTCCGCCGTGATCCTTCAGCATCGTCCGGTTTCCGTGATGCGGTTTCTCCAACTCCTAATCCGTTCTCTGGCGAGTTAGGTAAGGCAAAGGGCTTTCTATTGCAATGTTCCTTAGCTTTTGACCGCAGTCCCCACTCTTTTCAGACAGATGAGAGTAAAATTTCATATGTCATCTCCCTCCTTAATGACAAGGCTCTGCTTTGGGCCCAGGCTACTCTTGGCTCCGACAGTCTTTCAGATCACTCATTTGACTATTTTCTCGAACAATTTAAGCAGACTTTCTGCCCAAAAATTAGCGAGGAACAAGCCACCAAGAGATTATGGAATCTAAGACAGGGTAGTAGATCAGTAGCTGAGATGACAGTCGATTTCCGCATTTTGGCTGCGGAATCAGGTTGGAACGGTCCCGCGCTGAAAGGGGCGTTTCAACATGCGCTTAATGAGAATCTGAAAGACGAGTTGGCCAGCAGAGACGAGCCCGACACCTTGGATGAATTAATCAATCTCGCTATAAGGATCGACAACCGTCTTAGAGAGCGAGCAAAACTTAGAGGTCCGGGTCCCCGATTCCCTGCTCCGCGTCGGGCTGAACTAACTGCATCGCCGTCTCCTCTCGGGGTTTCGGCTCCGCCCCTTGTGTCCAGCGCACCGCCAAACTTGCCTCCCTCTGAGCCCATGCAGATCGGCCGTGCTCGGCTTTCTCCGGCGGAGAGACAGCGTCGTATGGAAGCTCGTTGCTGCCTATACTGCGGTTCCCCTGACCATTTCATTGCAGCCTGCCAGCTCCGCCCAAAAGAGTTTGCTCGTCAGTAAAAGTGGGGGTACTGACGGGCAACCTAAATAAAAGTAATCTTCGCCTCACGCTTTCCGCCACCATCCAAATTAATTGTCTTCAGGTCCAAACTAGTGCCCTCATAGATTCTGGTTCAGAGCAAAATTTAATTAGTGCTGGTTTTGTTCAACAACATTGCATTCCCATCCTAGAGCTCGATCATCCAGTGCAGGTTTCTGCATTAGATGGTTGTTCTCTTACTACAATCACCCATCAGACTGAAACGGTTAACCTAGTGGTTTCTGGTAACCACTGTGAAAAAATTACATTTTTGGTTTTCCCAGTCAATGATTCACCTGTAGTTTTAGGTTACCCCTGGTTGTCCCAGCACAATCCCTCCATCAATTGGTCCCAGGCCCGTGTGGAATCTTGGAGCCCTACCTGCATTCGCGAATGCCTCCATTCTGCCGTTCCCATTCAGGTTTCCTCCGTCCCAGAACATTCTGAGCCCACTGATCTCACTAACGTCCCCACAGAATACCATGATCTTCACAGGGTTTTTAGTAAGGAGCGTGCCCTCTCCCTTCCGCCTCATCGGCCCTATGACTGTTCCATAGACCTTCTCCCAGGGGCCCCTCTTCCCTCCGGTCGTCTGTTTAGCCTCTCAAAACAAGAACGTGAGACTATGGAGGAATACATTAACGATTCATTAAAAGCAGGCATCATCCGACACTCCACTTCCCCCATGGGAGCAGGCTTTTTCTTCGTGGGGAAAAAAGATGGAACCCTGAGGCCCTGCATTGACTATCGTGCCCTGAACAACATCACCATAAAGAACAGGTACTCCCTCCCTTTAATTGCTTCTGCTTTCGAGCCTGTCCAGGAAGCTCTATTTTTTACCAAGCTTGATCTCAGGAACGCTTACCATTTGGTCCGGATCAAGGAAGGGGATGAGTGGAAAACAGCGTTTAAAACACACATTGGACATTTTGAGTACCTGGTCATGCCCTTCGGCCTTTGCAACGCCCCAGCAATATTCCAAAATCTGATAAATGATGTACTCCGGGATTTTTTGAATGTCTTTGTTTTTGTCTATCTGGACGACATTCTAATCTTCTCCAAATCATTCTCAGACCACCAGGTCCACGTCCGCCGAGTCCTACAACGCCTCCTGGAAAACAACCTCTTTGTGAAAGCTGAGAAATGTGAGTTTCACACACGTTCCATCACTTTCCTTGGTTACGTCCTCGGGGGTGGGCAGGTGAAGACAGATCCAGAAAAGATCAAGGCAGTAAAGGATTGGCCCATTCCAGAGTCGAGAAAACAACTGCAGCGATTTTTGGGTTTTGCTAATTTTTATAGGCGGTTCATTCGCAATTTCAGCATTCTGGCAGCCCCATTAACTGCTCTCACCTCCACTAAGCAGATTTTCCGTTGGACCAAAGACGCAGACCAGGCTTTTCTGTCCCTTAAGCAGAAATTTGTTGATGCTCCCATTCTGGTTACACCTGACGGCAAGGCCCAGTTCATTCTGGAAGTGGATGCCTCCAACACTGGCGTGGGAGCAGTCCTGTCTCAACGTTCATCTGCTGATCAGAAGCTCCACCCCTGTGCCTTCTACTCCAAGCGTTTCACCCCCACTGAAGGCCGGTATGACATAGGGGATCGAGAGCTTCTGGCCATCAAGCTTTCCTTTGAGGAGTGGAGGCATTGGCTCGAAGGTACCGAGTTACCAGTAATCGTTTGGACTGACCACAAAAATTTGTCATATCTACAATCGGCCAAGCGTCTAAATCCCCGACAGTTTCGTTGGTCACTGTTCTTCTCCCGTTTTAATTTTGTTATCACTTACAGGCCAGGCACCCGAAATGTCAAGCCAGACGCTCTTTCACGCCAGTTTTCACCCGACGATCCCTCTGAAGCCCCAGAACCCATCTTACCGGCCACATGTTTGGTGGGCAGTCTCACCTGGGACATTGAGAGACAGATCCACAAGGCCCAGGAGACTGAACCAGACCCGGGTGGGGGTCCCCCTAACCGACTCTATGTCCCCGCAAGTGTCCGGTCCCAGGTCATCCGGTGGTCGCACTGCTCCAGGTTCTCCTGCCACCCAGGGGTGAGTCGTACCATAGCCTTTGTTCGCCGTTACTTCTGGTGGCCTGGCCTGAATAAGGATGTCACGAGCTATGTTACTGCCTGCACTACTTGCATTCGTAGTAAGAACTCTCACCGTCCACCTGCTGGGCTCCTGCAGCCTCTTCCACTTCCAGCCCGACCATGGTCCCACATCGCGCTGGATTTTGTAACAGGTCTCCCCATCTCCAAAGGCAAGTCAGTCGTCCTCACTATAGTAGATCGTTTTTCTAAGGCATGTCACCTGGTCCCGCTGTCCAAACTACCCTCAGCTGCTACTACCGCTCGACTTTTGTTTCTCCACGTGGTCCGACTACATGGCATCCCATCTGAGATCCTTTCAGACCGCGGACCCCAATTCATCGCCAAAGTGTGGAAGGACTTCTGTCGCTCCATTGGGGCTGAACCCTGTTTGTCTTCTGGCTTTCATCCCCAGACAAACGGCCAATGTGAGAGGCTCAACCAGGAAGTCGAGGACACCCTCCGTTGCCTCTGTGCCGATAACCCTACATCATGGAGCCTCCACCTTCCTTGGGTTGAGTACTCTCACAATACTCACGTCTCTGCCGCCTCAGGTCTGTCTCCATTTGAGGCCTCACTCGGGTATCAACCACCTCTCCTTCCTGGGACCTTCCCCGATTCCATCACTCCCTCTGTCCGTTCTCACATGATGGCCTGCAAACGAGTTTGGAACCATACTCGGTCCGCCCTGCAGCGCACCTCAGCCCAAAACAAGAGGTATGCTGACCGGCGTCGCATTTCAGCCCCCGCATACTCCGTTGGTCAGGAGGTCTGGCTGTCATCCCAGCATTTCCCGCTCAAGGGCGCTCCCAGGAAATTGTCTCCCCGGTTTCTGGGCCCTTTCCCTATTGCTGCTATCATCAGCCCTTCAGCTGTCCGTCTGAGACTCCCTAGCCACCTTCGTGTTCACCCAGTTTTTCATGTTTCCCAGATCAGACCGGTATCCTCGAGCCCCCTGTTCCCTCCTGCCGATCCCCCTCCGCCCGCCCGGGTTGTTGATGGCCATCCCGCCTTCTCTGTGTCCCGGATCCTGGACGTCCGACCTCGGGGACGTGGTCGCCAATACTTGGTCGACTGGCTGGGTTATGGTCCTGAGGAACGCTCCTGGGTTCCTCGTTCTGCTATCCTGGATCCGTCCCTCATCCGTGACTTTGAGCGGTCTGTTGCCTCGACCTCTCGGGGTCGGCCGCCGGGTGGCGTCCGTTGAGGGGGGGGGTACTGTGAGGTTCTGTGTGTGTGTGTGTGTGTGTGTGTGTGTGTGTGTGTGTGTGTGTGTGTGTGTGTGTGTGTGTGTGTGTGTGTGTGTGTGTGTGGTTCCTCACCTTTTCTCCTCAGGTGTGACAGGCAGGCCGCACCAGGTGCCATTGATCAGAGGCAATCAAGGTGGAGCACTTAAAGCTGGCCGGAGGAGGAAAGCAGATGCCAGATGATTAAGCCACACAGCTTGGTAATCAGGTCAGCTCTGTGTTTCCTTGCGCTTCCCAGTGTTTCGCTCACAAGTAATGTTTTGTCTCGCAGTAGTCCCGACCTTCTGAGTTCCCAGGATCTCCCAGCGTCTTCCCTGAACCGTGGTGTCTGCTTCACCCAGTGCTCCTCCTGGCTGCGGTGCTTCAGCCTTTTCATCCACGCCCTGTTGGATCCTCCTCTTCTCCACCTGCCTGTCCACCCTCGAGCCTCCAGCAAAATCTCAACCTCAGCCTGCCACACTCCCACACTGGACCTCACCTCCTCTCCAAACACTCCTCGCCACGCAGACCAGTAAGCTCACCCCCTTCAATTCTTTTATCGGAACAGTCTCCTTGCTCCTCGACTCACCTTCTGTTTCCCCTTCAGAACCGCCTCTGCAAACCCGTCCAGAGTTCCTCCACCATTTTGAGAACCCGCTGAACTTTTCAATAAAACTGTTAAACTTTCTCCTGTGTCCGGGTGTGTTCGCTCCAGAGTCTCCTAGAATCATGACAGAATCATCTGGCCATTCAGACTCTGCGGCACACCTGCGCACTGCTCTGTCCGAACAAGGCATCCTGTTGGGCCGACACGAAACGGCTCTCCAGAACATGTCTCAGCAACAGGATACGTTACTCCAAGGAATGAATCATCTCACTAAACTCTTTCATGATCTGAGTTCTAGGCTCCCCTCATCTGATCCACAACCGTCGGCACCAGTCCCGGTCCGCCGTGATCCTTCAGCATCGTCCGGTTTCCGTGATGCGGTTTCTCCAACTCCTAATCCGTTCTCTGGCGAGTTAGGTAAGGCAAAGGGCTTTCTATTGCAATGTTCCTTAGCTTTTGACCGCAGTCCCCACTCTTTTCAGACAGATGAGAGTAAAATTTCATATGTCATCTCCCTCCTTAATGACAAGGCTCTGCTTTGGGCCCAGGCTACTCTTGGCTCCGACAGTCTTTCAGATCACTCATTTGACTATTTTCTCGAACAATTTAAGCAGACTTTCTGCCCAAAAATTAGCGAGGAACAAGCCACCAAGAGATTATGGAATCTAAGACAGGGTAGTAGATCAGTAGCTGAGATGACAGTCGATTTCCGCATTTTGGCTGCGGAATCAGGTTGGAACGGTCCCGCGCTGAAAGGGGCGTTTCAACATGCGCTTAATGAGAATCTGAAAGACGAGTTGGCCAGCAGAGACGAGCCCGACACCTTGGATGAATTAATCAATCTCGCTATAAGGATCGACAACCGTCTTAGAGAGCGAGCAAAACTTAGAGGTCCGGGTCCCCGATTCCCTGCTCCGCGTCGGGCTGAACTAACTGCATCGCCGTCTCCTCTCGGGGTTTCGGCTCCGCCCCTTGTGTCCAGCGCACCGCCAAACTTGCCTCCCTCTGAGCCCATGCAGATCGGCCGTGCTCGGCTTTCTCCGGCGGAGAGACAGCGTCGTATGGAAGCTCGTTGCTGCCTATACTGCGGTTCCCCTGACCATTTCATTGCAGCCTGCCAGCTCCGCCCAAAAGAGTTTGCTCGTCAGTAAAAGTGGGGGTACTGACGGGCAACCTAAATAAAAGTAATCTTCGCCTCACGCTTTCCGCCACCATCCAAATTAATTGTCTTCAGGTCCAAACTAGTGCCCTCATAGATTCTGGTTCAGAGCAAAATTTAATTAGTGCTGGTTTTGTTCAACAACATTGCATTCCCATCCTAGAGCTCGATCATCCAGTGCAGGTTTCTGCATTAGATGGTTGTTCTCTTACTACAATCACCCATCAGACTGAAACGGTTAACCTAGTGGTTTCTGGTAACCACTGTGAAAAAATTACATTTTTGGTTTTCCCAGTCAATGATTCACCTGTAGTTTTAGGTTACCCCTGGTTGTCCCAGCACAATCCCTCCATCAATTGGTCCCAGGCCCGTGTGGAATCTTGGAGCCCTACCTGCATTCGCGAATGCCTCCATTCTGCCGTTCCCATTCAGGTTTCCTCCGTCCCAGAACATTCTGAGCCCACTGATCTCACTAACGTCCCCACAGAATACCATGATCTTCACAGGGTTTTTAGTAAGGAGCGTGCCCTCTCCCTTCCGCCTCATCGGCCCTATGACTGTTCCATAGACCTTCTCCCAGGGGCCCCTCTTCCCTCCGGTCGTCTGTTTAGCCTCTCAAAACAAGAACGTGAGACTATGGAGGAATACATTAACGATTCATTAAAAGCAGGCATCATCCGACACTCCACTTCCCCCATGGGAGCAGGCTTTTTCTTCGTGGGGAAAAAAGATGGAACCCTGAGGCCCTGCATTGACTATCGTGCCCTGAACAACATCACCATAAAGAACAGGTACTCCCTCCCTTTAATTGCTTCTGCTTTCGAGCCTGTCCAGGAAGCTCTATTTTTTACCAAGCTTGATCTCAGGAACGCTTACCATTTGGTCCGGATCAAGGAAGGGGATGAGTGGAAAACAGCGTTTAAAACACACATTGGACATTTTGAGTACCTGGTCATGCCCTTCGGCCTTTGCAACGCCCCAGCAATATTCCAAAATCTGATAAATGATGTACTCCGGGATTTTTTGAATGTCTTTGTTTTTGTCTATCTGGACGACATTCTAATCTTCTCCAAATCATTCTCAGACCACCAGGTCCACGTCCGCCGAGTCCTACAACGCCTCCTGGAAAACAACCTCTTTGTGAAAGCTGAGAAATGTGAGTTTCACACACGTTCCATCACTTTCCTTGGTTACGTCCTCGGGGGTGGGCAGGTGAAGACAGATCCAGAAAAGATCAAGGCAGTAAAGGATTGGCCCATTCCAGAGTCGAGAAAACAACTGCAGCGATTTTTGGGTTTTGCTAATTTTTATAGGCGGTTCATTCGCAATTTCAGCATTCTGGCAGCCCCATTAACTGCTCTCACCTCCACTAAGCAGATTTTCCGTTGGACCAAAGACGCAGACCAGGCTTTTCTGTCCCTTAAGCAGAAATTTGTTGATGCTCCCATTCTGGTTACACCTGACGGCAAGGCCCAGTTCATTCTGGAAGTGGATGCCTCCAACACTGGCGTGGGAGCAGTCCTGTCTCAACGTTCATCTGCTGATCAGAAGCTCCACCCCTGTGCCTTCTACTCCAAGCGTTTCACCCCCACTGAAGGCCGGTATGACATAGGGGATCGAGAGCTTCTGGCCATCAAGCTTTCCTTTGAGGAGTGGAGGCATTGGCTCGAAGGTACCGAGTTACCAGTAATCGTTTGGACTGACCACAAAAATTTGTCATATCTACAATCGGCCAAGCGTCTAAATCCCCGACAGTTTCGTTGGTCACTGTTCTTCTCCCGTTTTAATTTTGTTATCACTTACAGGCCAGGCACCCGAAATGTCAAGCCAGACGCTCTTTCACGCCAGTTTTCACCCGACGATCCCTCTGAAGCCCCAGAACCCATCTTACCGGCCACATGTTTGGTGGGCAGTCTCACCTGGGACATTGAGAGACAGATCCACAAGGCCCAGGAGACTGAACCAGACCCGGGTGGGGGTCCCCCTAACCGACTCTATGTCCCCGCAAGTGTCCGGTCCCAGGTCATCCGGTGGTCGCACTGCTCCAGGTTCTCCTGCCACCCAGGGGTGAGTCGTACCATAGCCTTTGTTCGCCGTTACTTCTGGTGGCCTGGCCTGAATAAGGATGTCACGAGCTATGTTACTGCCTGCACTACTTGCATTCGTAGTAAGAACTCTCACCGTCCACCTGCTGGGCTCCTGCAGCCTCTTCCACTTCCAGCCCGACCATGGTCCCACATCGCGCTGGATTTTGTAACAGGTCTCCCCATCTCCAAAGGCAAGTCAGTCGTCCTCACTATAGTAGATCGTTTTTCTAAGGCATGTCACCTGGTCCCGCTGTCCAAACTACCCTCAGCTGCTACTACCGCTCGACTTTTGTTTCTCCACGTGGTCCGACTACATGGCATCCCATCTGAGATCCTTTCAGACCGCGGACCCCAATTCATCGCCAAAGTGTGGAAGGACTTCTGTCGCTCCATTGGGGCTGAACCCTGTTTGTCTTCTGGCTTTCATCCCCAGACAAACGGCCAATGTGAGAGGCTCAACCAGGAAGTCGAGGACACCCTCCGTTGCCTCTGTGCCGATAACCCTACATCATGGAGCCTCCACCTTCCTTGGGTTGAGTACTCTCACAATACTCACGTCTCTGCCGCCTCAGGTCTGTCTCCATTTGAGGCCTCACTCGGGTATCAACCACCTCTCCTTCCTGGGACCTTCCCCGATTCCATCACTCCCTCTGTCCGTTCTCACATGATGGCCTGCAAACGAGTTTGGAACCATACTCGGTCCGCCCTGCAGCGCACCTCAGCCCAAAACAAGAGGTATGCTGACCGGCGTCGCATTTCAGCCCCCGCATACTCCGTTGGTCAGGAGGTCTGGCTGTCATCCCAGCATTTCCCGCTCAAGGGCGCTCCCAGGAAATTGTCTCCCCGGTTTCTGGGCCCTTTCCCTATTGCTGCTATCATCAGCCCTTCAGCTGTCCGTCTGAGACTCCCTAGCCACCTTCGTGTTCACCCAGTTTTTCATGTTTCCCAGATCAGACCGGTATCCTCGAGCCCCCTGTTCCCTCCTGCCGATCCCCCTCCGCCCGCCCGGGTTGTTGATGGCCATCCCGCCTTCTCTGTGTCCCGGATCCTGGACGTCCGACCTCGGGGACGTGGTCGCCAATACTTGGTCGACTGGCTGGGTTATGGTCCTGAGGAACGCTCCTGGGTTCCTCGTTCTGCTATCCTGGATCCGTCCCTCATCCGTGACTTTGAGCGGTCTGTTGCCTCGACCTCTCGGGGTCGGCCGCCGGGTGGCGTCCGTTGAGGGGGGGGTACTGTGAGGTTCTGTGTGTGTGTGTGTGTGTGTGTGTGTGTGTGTGTGTGTGTGTGTGTGTGTGTGTGTGTGTGTGTGTGTGTGTGTGTGTGTGTGTGTGTGTGGTTCCTCACCTTTTCTCCTCAGGTGTGACAGGCAGGCCGCACCAGGTGCCATTGATCAGAGGCAATCAAGGTGGAGCACTTAAAGCTGGCCGGAGGAGGAAAGCAGATGCCAGATGATTAAGCCGCACAGCTTGGTAATCAGGTCAGCTCTGTGTTTCCTTGCGCTTCCCAGTGTTTCGCTCACAAGTAATGTTTTGTCTCGCAGTAGTCCCGACCTTCTGAGTTCCCAGGATCTCCCAGCGTCTTCCCTGAACCGTGGTGTCTGCTTCACCCAGTGCTCCTCCTGGCTGCGGTGCTTCAGCCTTTTCATCCACGCCCTGTTGGATCCTCCTCTTCTCCACCTGCCTGTCCACCCTCGAGCCTCCAGCAAAATCTCAACCTCAGCCTGCCACACTCCCACACTGGACCTCACCTCCTCTCCAAACACTCCTCGCCACGCAGACCAGTAAGCTCACCCCCTTCAATTCTTTTATCGGAACAGTCTCCTTGCTCCTCGACTCACCTTCTGTTTCCCCTTCAGAACCGCCTCTGCAAACCCGTCCAGAGTTCCTCCACCATTTTGAGAACCCGCTGAACTTTTCAATAAAACTGTTAAACTTTCTCCTGTGTCCGGGTGTGTTCGCTCCAGAGTCTCCTAGAATCATGACAACTTGTGTTTAAGCAATGAATGATATGTGTGTGTCATGTGAAAATGCGGCTGTGTTTACCAAATGAAAACACGTGTTACATTTTGAGAACATGTTACGATATGTGATGGCAGAGTTTTGTTGCAAAGGGAAGCCACGGTTTAGGAATTTGTGTGTTGTGTTTGGGGTTTTGTGAGTGCAGTTTTGAAAGAAACGTACAGTTTTGAAAAACGCGTTTTAGCAATCGAAAAAAACCTGTAAAATGTTCATTAAAACGTTAAAATGTTCATTAAAACGTTAAAATGTTCATTAAAACGTTAAAATGTTCATTAAAATGTTTAAATGTTCATTAAAACGTTAAAATCTTCATTAAAATGTTAAAATCTTAATTAAAACGTTAAAATGTTCATTAAAACATTAAAATGTTCATTTCTAAAAATGTTAAAATGTTCATTAAAACGTTAAAATGTTCATTAAAATGTTTAAATGTTCATTAAAACGTTAAAATCTTCATTAAAACGTTAAAATCTTAATTAAAACGTTAAAATGTTCATTAAAACATTAAAATGTTCATTTTTAAAAATGTTAAAATGTTCATTAAAACGTTTAAAGGTTCATTAAAATGTTGAAATGTTCATTAAAATGATTAAATGTTCATTAAAACATTAAAATCTTCATTAAAACGTTTAAATCTTCATTTTTAAAAAAATGTTAAAATGTTCATGAAAACGTTTAACTGTCCATTAAAATGTTAAATTCTTCATTAAAGCGTTTAAATGTTCATTTTTAAAAACGTTAAAAGGTTCATTAAAACGTTAAAATTTTCATTAAAACGTTAAAATGTTCATTTTTAAAACATTAAAATGTTCACTAAAACGTTAAAATCTTCATATTTAAAACGTTAAAATGTTCATTAAACCGTTAAAATCTTAAATAAAACATTAAAATGTTCATTAAAACATTAAAATGTTCATTTTTAAAAATGTTAAAATGTTCATTAAAACGTTTAAAGGTTCATTAAAACATTGAAATGTTCATTAAAACGTTTAAATGTTCATTAAAACATTAAAATCTTCATTAAAAAGTTTAAATCTTCAGTTTTAAAAAAATGTTAAAATGTTCATTAAAACATTTAAATGTTCATTAAAATGTTAAAATGTTCATTAAAATGTTTAAATGTTCATTAAAACGTTAAAATCTTCATAGAAACGTTAAAACCTTCATTTTTAAAAACGTTAAAATGTTCATTAAAACATTAAAATGTTCATTAAAATGTTCAAATGTTCATTAAAACGTTAAAATGTTCATTAAAACGTTGAAATGTTCATTAAAACATTAAAATCATCATTAAAATGTTTAAATGTTCATTAAAACGTTAAATTCTTCATTAAAACGGTTAAATGTTCATTTTTTTTAAAATGTTAAAATGTTAATTAAAATGTTTAAATGTTCATTAAAACGTTTAAATGTTTATTTTTAAAAATGTTAAAATGTTCATTAAAACGTTAAATTCTTCATTAAAACGTTTAAATGTTCATTTTTAAAAACGTTTAAAGGTTCATTAAAATGTTTTTTATTACAACGTTTAAATGTTCATTTTTAAAAACGTTTAAAAGTTCATTAAAAAGTTAAAATGTTCATTTTTTGAAACAAGCAGTCTCGTTCTGCCAGTCTCTTTCTGACATCATAAAGAAACAAGCAGTCTCCTTCTGACATCATAAAGAAACAAGCAGTCTCCTTCTGATATCATGTTGAAACCAGCAGTCTCTTTCTGATATCATGTAGAAACAAGCAGTCTCTTTCTGATATCATAAAGAAACAAGCAGTATCTTTCTGACATCATAAAGAAACAAGCTGTCTCCTTCTGACATCATAAATAAACAAGCAGTCTCCTTCTTATATCATGTAGAAACAAGCAGTCTCCTTCTGACATCATAAATAAACAAGCAGTCTCCATCTTATATCATGTAGAAACAAGCAGTCTCCTTCTGACATCATAAAGAAACAAGCAGTATCTTGCTGATATAAAGAAACAAGCAGTCTCCTTCTGACATCATAAATAAACAAGCAGTCTGCCTCTGACATCATAAAGAAACAAGCAGTATCTTTCTGACATCATAAAGAAACAAGCAGTCTCCTTCTGATATCATAAAGAAACAAGCAGTCTCTTTCTGATATCATGTAGAAACAAGCAGTCTCCTTCTGATATCATGTAGAAACAAGCAGTCTCCTTCTGGTATCATGTAGAAACAAGCAGTCTCTTTCTGTTATCATAAAGAAACAAGCAGTCTCCTTCTGATGTCATGTAGAAACAAGCAGTATCTTGCTAATATCATAAAGAAACAAGCAGTATCTTGATGATATCATAAAGAAACAAGCAGTCTCCTTCTGACATCATAAAGAAACAATATATATATGTCTGATATATATCAGAATATATATATGCTTGTTGAATATAAGTCTTCATTAAAACGTTTAAATGTTCGTTTTTAAAAACGTTAAAATCATCATTAAAACGTTTAAATCTTCATTAAAACGTTTAAAATTTCATTTTTTTAAACATTAACATGTTCATTAAAACATTTAATTCTTCATTAAAACATTTAAATGTTCGTTTTTAAAAACGTTAAAATGTTCATTTAAACGTTTAAATGTTCATTAAAATGTTTAAATGTTCATTAAAACGTTAAAATGTTCATAAAAACGTTAAAATCGTCATTTTTAAAAATGTTAAAAAGGTTCATTAAAACGTTAAAATGTTCATTAACACGTTTAAATGTTCATTAAAACGTTAGAATGTTCATTAAAATGTTAAAATCATCATTAAAATGTTTAAATGTTCATTGAAACGTTAAATTCTTCATTAAAGGAGACATAACATGAAAAACCCACTTTTTTATCCATTAACACAGTGTGTTTCACATTTTAAGTGAGCAAAAAGGCTTATATTATTCACTGGAGTTGCTATTTAGATATTTAATAATTAAGTTTTGGGCATATTTGTCCACCCGTTCAGTTTTTCAAATTATCTATTACACCAGTAATTTATTTCGTCAGGATAACTACCAAATATGGTAATGGGCCTCGGCTAAACACAGATCCAATCCGCCATTTTTTCTTCTCGCTAAGATTTTTTGTAGTCCTATTGGAAAAATGCAGAATGTCTGGTTATTTTAGCCACACACAGCTCAAAACTGTTCCTCGTTTTAAGGAAGGGTGGTGTGGCAGTATTTAAACCCAGGAGCTGATGACACTACTGCTAAAAAACAAAGAAGAAAAAGTAGTGTGTGTGTGTGTGTGTGTGTGTTTGTGTGTGTGTGAGCGCGTGGTCAGTTCGTTAAATAAAAGCACAAAATTCTACATAAAAAGCACTGAATTCTAATTAAAAAACACTAAATTCTAAATAAAAAAGAACTGAAATCTTAAAAATCACTGAATTCTAAATAAAAACACTGAATTCTAGATAAACAAACTGAATTCTAAATAAAAAAGACAGAATTCTAAAAAAGCACTGAATTCTAAATAAAAAATCACTGAATTCTAAATAAGAATACACGAAATTCTAAATATAAACACTGAATTCTAAAAAAACCCACTGAATTCTAAATAAAAAACACTGAAATCTAAATAAAAAACACTGAATTCTAAATAAGAAACACTGAATTATAAATAAAAAGCACTGAATTCTAAATAAAAACAGCAAAATCTAAATAAAAACACTAAATTCCAAATAAAAAAACACTGAATTAAAAATAAACACTGAATTCTAAAAAAACACTGAATTCTAAATGAAAATACACTGAAATATAAATAAAAAGCACTGAATTCTAAATAAGAAACACTGAATTCTAAAAAAACCCACTGAATTCTGAATAAAAAACTTTGACTTCTAAAAAAATCACCAAATTCTAAATAAATAACACCGAATTCTAAATACAAAACACTGAATTCTAAATAAAAAACATCAAATTCTAAAAAAAAAAACGGAATTCTAAATAAAAAACACTGAATTCTAAATTCAAAACACCAAATTCTAAAAAAAAACCCCCACTGAATTCTAAATAAAAATACACTGGAATCTAAAAAAACACTGGATTCTAATTAAAAAACACTGAAATCCGAATTAAAAGTACTGAATTCTAAATAAGAAACACTGAATTCTAAATAAAAACACTGAATTCTAAATAAAAATACACTTAATTCTAAATAAAAAACACTAAGTTCTAAATAAGAAACAGTGAATTCTAAATTAAAAACACTGAATTTTAAATAAAAAGCACACAATTCTACATAAAAAGCACCGAATTCTAAAGAAAAAACACTTCATTCTAAATAAAATACACTGAAAGCTAAATAAAAAACACAGAATTCCAAATTAAAAAACACTGAATTCTAAATAAAAAACACTGAATTGTAAGTAAAAAACACCGAATTCTGAATAAAAAACACTGAATAAAAAAAAAAACACTGAATAAAAACCCACTGAATTCTAAATAAAAACCCTTAATTCAAAATAAAAAAAGAATTCAAAATAAAAATACACCGAATTCTAAATAAAAAACACTGAATTTTAATTAAAAAACCCTTAATTCTGAAAAAATCACTGAAATCTAAATAAAAAACACTGAATTCTAAATAAAAAACAAAGAATTCTAAAAAAAAGCACTGAATTTTAAATAAAAATACACTGAATTCTAAATAAGAATTCACCAAATTCTAAATATAAACACTGAATTCTAAAAAAAACACTGAATTCTAAATGAAAAACACTGAAATCTAAATAAAAAACACTGAATTCTAAATAAGAAACACTGAATTATAAATAAAAAGCACTGAATTCTAAATAAAAACAGAAAAATCTAAATAAAAACACTGAATTCCAAATAAAAAAAACACTGAATTCAAAATAAACACTGAATTCTAAAAAAACACTGAATTCTAAATGAAAATACACTGAAATCTAAATAAAAACACTGAATTCTAAATAAAAAACACTGACATCTTAATTAAAAGCACTGAATTCTAAATAAGTAACACTGAATTCTAAAAAAAACACTGAATTCTGAATAGAAAACTTTGACTTCTAAAAAAAAACACCAAATTCTAAATAAATAACATTGAATTCTAAATACAAAACACTGAATTCTAAATAAAAAACATCAAATTCTAAAAAAACACAGAATTCTAAATAAAAAACACAGAATTCTAAATTCAAAACACCAAATTCTAAAAAAACCCACTGAATTCTAAATAAAAATACACTAGAATCTAAATAAAAACACTGAATTCTAAATAAAAAACACTGAAATCTAAATAAAAATACACCCTAACCCTTTTATTTGGAATTCTGTGTTTTTCATATAGAATTTGGTGTTTTTTTTATTTAGAATTTGGTGTTTTATATTTAGAATTCAGTGTTTTGTATTTAGAATTTAGTGTTTTTTATTTAGAATTCAGTGTTTTTTAATTAGAATTCAGTGTTTTTCTATTTAGAATTCAGTGTTTGTATGTAGAAATCACTGTTTTTTTGAATACAGTGATTTTTATTTAGAATTCAGTGTTATTTTTATTTACAATTCCGTATTTTATATTTAGAATTCAGTGTTTCCTATTTAGAAATCAGTGTTTTTTATTTAGAATTCAGTGTTTTCATTTTGAATTTGGTGTTTTTTATTTAGAATTCTGTGTTTTTCATTTAGAATTTGGTGAATTTTTTATTTGAGATTTCAGTGTTTTTATTCAGAATTCAGTGTTTTTAAATTAGAAATCAGTACTTTTTATTTAGAATGAAGTGATTTTTATTTAGAATGTGGTGCTTTTTATTTAGAATTCAGTGTTTTTCATTTAGAATTCAGTGTATTTTGTTTAGGAATTTGTGTATTTTATTTAGAACTCAGTGTTTTTTATTAAGAAGTTGGTGTTTTTTATTTAGAATTCAGTGTTTTATATTTAGAATTTGGTGTTTTTTATTTAGAATATGGAGCTTTTTATTTAGAATTCACAGTTTTTTATTT
Organism: Nothobranchius furzeri; assembly: GCF_043380555.1. Taxonomy (NCBI): domain Eukaryota; kingdom Metazoa; phylum Chordata; class Actinopteri; order Cyprinodontiformes; family Nothobranchiidae; genus Nothobranchius; species Nothobranchius furzeri. Next base: position 63,744,098 of record NC_091744.1, on the reverse strand, counting down.
AGATTTCAGTGTTTTTCATTTAGAATTCAGTGTATTTTGTTTAGAAATTTGTGTATTTTATTTAGAATTCAGTGTTTTTATTAAGAAGTTGGTGTTTCTTATTTAGAATTCAGTGTTTTATATTTAGAATTCAGTGTTTTTTATTTAGAATTTCGTGTTTTTATTTAGAATTTGGTGGTTTTATTTAGAATTCAGTGTATTTTATTTAGAATTTTGTGCTTTTTCATTAGAATTCAGTGTTTTTATTTAGAATTTAGTGTTTTTTATTTAGAATTTGCTGTTTTTTATTTAGAATTCAGTGTTTTTTATTTAGAATTTGGTGCCTTTTTAGAATTCTGTGTTTTTTATTCAGAATTCAGTGAGTTTTTATTTAGGATTCAGTGTCATTTTTATTTACAAACCAGTGTTTTTATTTAGAAATCAGTGTTTCTTATTTAGAATTCAGTGTTTTTTTATTTAGAAATCAGGTTTTTTTATTTAGAATTTTGTGTATTTTATTTAGAAGTCAGTGTTTTTTCTTTAGAATTTGGAGTTTTTTATTTAGAATTCAGTGTTTTTTATTTAGAATTTGGTGTTTTTATTTAGAATTTGGTGGTTTTATTTAGAATTCAGTGTATTTTATTTAGAATTCAGTGCTTTTTATTTAGAATTTGGTGTTTTTTATTTAGAATTTGGTATGTTTTTATTTGAGAATTCAGTGTTTTTTATTCAGAATTCAGTGTTTTTTAATTGGAAATCAGTGTTTTTTATATAGAATGATGCAATTTTTATTTAGACTTAGGAGCTTTTTATTTAGAATTCACTGTGTTTATTTAGAATTCAGTGTTTTTCATTTAGAATTCCGTGTATTTTGTTTAGAAATTTGTGTATTTTATTTAGAATTCGGTGTTTTTATTAAGAAGTTGGTGTTTTTTATTTAGAGTTCAGTGTTTTATATTTAGAATTTGGTGTTTTTTTTATTTAGAATTTGGTGTTTTTTATTTAGAATTCAGTGTTTTTTTTATTTAGAATTCAGTGTTTTTTATTTAGAATTGAGTGTATTTTATTTAGAATCAAGGTATTTAAAATTTTGAATTCAGTGTTTTCTATTTTGAATTTGGTGCTTTTTTAGAAATCAGTGTTATTATTCAGAAATCAGTGATTTTTATTTGGAGCTCAGTGTGTTTTATTTAGAATTTGGTGCTTTTTATTTAGAATTCTGTGCTTTTTATTTAGAATTTGGTACTTTTTTTTAGAACTCAGTGTTTTTTATTTATAATCTGGTGTTTTATATTTAGAATTAAGGGTTTTTTATTTAGAGTTCAGTGTTTTTTATATAGAATTCAGTGTTTATTTTATTTAGTATTCAGTGTTTTTTATTTAGAATTTGGTGCTTTTTTATAGAATTCTGTGTTTTTTTTTAGAATTTGGTGTATTTTATTTAGAATTTGGTGTTTTTTATTTAGAATTTGGTGTTTTTTATTTAGAATTTGGTGTTTTTATGTAGAATTCAGTGTATTTTATTTAGAATTTGGTGCTTTTTCTTTAGAATTCAGTGTTTTTATTTAGAATTCAGTGTTTTTTATTTAGAATTTGGTGCCTTTTTAGAATTCTGTGTTTTTTATTTAGAATTCAGTGATTTTTATTTAGGATTCAGTGTCATTTTTATTTACAAACCAGTGTTTTTATTTAGAAATCAGTGTTTCTTATTTAGAATTCAGTGTTTTTTATTAAGAAATCAGTTTTTTTAATTAGAATTTTGTGTATTTTAATTAGAAGTCAGTGTTTTTTCTTTTGAATTTGGTGTTTTTTATTTAGAATTCAGTGTTTGTTAATTAGAATTCATTGTTTTTCTATTTAGAAATCAGTGTTTTAATGTAGAAATCAGTGTTTTTTTAAGAATACAGTGATTTTTATTTAGAATTCAGTGTTATTTTTATGTACAATTCCATGTTTTTTATTTAGAATGCAGTGTTTCCTATTTAGAGATCAGTGTTTTTTATTTAGAATTCAGTGTTTTTATTTAGAATTTGGTGTTTTTTATTTAGAATTCTGTGTTTTTCATGTAGAATTTGGTGTTTTTTTTAATTAGAATTCAGTGTTTTTTATTCAGAATTCAGTGTTTTTTAATTAGAAATCTGTGTTTTTTATTTAGAATAAAGTGATTTTTGTTTAGAGTTTGGTGCTTTTTATTCAGAATTTCATGCTTTTTATTTAGAATTCACTGTTTTTTATTTAGAATTCAGTGTTTTTCATATAGAATCCAGTGTATTTTGTTTAGAAATGTGTGTATTTTATTTAGAATTCAGTGTTTTTATTAAGAATTTGGTGTTTTTTATTTAGAATTCTGAGTTTTTTACTTAGAATTCTGTGTTTTTTATTTAGAAATCAGTGTTTTTTATTTAGATTTGAGTGTATTTTATTTAGAATTAAGGTTTTTTAAATTTTGAATTCAGTGTTTTTTATTTTGAATTAAATGTTTTTTTATTTAGAATTTTTTTTTTTTAGAATTCAGTGTTATTATTCAGAATTCAGTGATTTTTATTTGGAGCTAAGTGTTTTTTATTTAGAAATCAGTGTTTTTTGATTTAGCAATCATTGTTTTTTGTAGAATGCAATGTTTTTATTTAGAATGAAGTGTTTTTTTATTTAAAATTTGGTGTTTTTTTATTTGGAATTCAGTGTTTTTGTTTAGAAATATGTGTTTTTTATTCAGAATTCAGTGTTTTTTAATTAGAAATCAGTGTTTTTTATTTAGAATGAAGTGATTTTTATTTAGAATTTGGTGCTTTTAATTCAGAATTTCATGCTTTTTATTTAGAATTCACTGTTTTTTATTTAGAATTCAGTGTTTTTCATATAGAATCCAGTGTATTTTGTTTAGAAATGTGTGTATTTTATTTAGAATTCAGTGTTTTTATTAAGAATTTGGTGTTTTTTTATTTAGAATTCTGAGTTTTTTACTTAGAATTCTGTGTTTTTTATTTAGAATTCAGTGTTTTTTATTTAGATTTGAGTGTATTTTATTTAGAATTAAGTTTTTTTAAATTTTGAATTCAGTGTTTTTTATTTTGAATTAAATGTTTTTTTTATTTAGAATTTAGTGCTTTTTTTTAGAATTCACTGTTATTATTCAGAATTCAGTGATTTTTATTTGGAGCTAAGTGTTTTTTAGTTAGAAATCAGTGTTTTTTGATTTAGCAATCATTGTTTTTTGTAGAATGCAATGTTTTTATTTAGAATGAAGTGTTTTTTTATTTAAAATTTGGTGTTTTTTTATTTAGAATTCAGTGTTTTTGTTTAGAAATATGTGTATTTTATTTAGAATTCAGTGTTTTTTATTTAGAATTCAGTGTGTTTTATTTAGAATTTGGTGTTTTTATTTAGAATTCAGTGCATTTTATTTAGAATTCAGTGCTTTTTATTTAGAATTTGGTGCGTTTTATTTGGAATTTGGTGCTTTTTCTTTAGAATTCAATGTTTTTATTTAGAATTCAGTGTTTTTTATTTATAATTTGCTATTTTTTATTTAGAATTCAGTGTTTTTTATTTATAATTTGGTGCCTTTTTAGAATTCTGTGTTTTTTATTCAGAATTCATAGATTTTTATTTAGGATTCAGTGTCATTTTTATTTACAAACCTGTGTTTTTATTTAGAAATCAGTGTTTCTTATTTAGAATTCAGTGTTTTTTATTAAGAAATCAGGTTTTTTTCATTTAGAATTTTGTGTATTTTATTTAGAAGTCAGTGTTTTTTCTTTAGAATTTGGTGTTTTTTATTTAGAATTCAGTGTTTTTTAATTAGAATTCAGTGTTTTTCTATTTAGAAATCAGTGTTTTAATGTAGAAATGAGTAGGGTTTTTTCAATCAATCAATCAATCAATCAAATTTTATTTCTAAAGCGCTTTTCAAACAAAGTGTGATTCAAAGTGCTTTACAAAATGACCCCAGATTCCCATAACAGGTTAAAAACATTTCCAAACATATGCAAGCACACGCACACACAGACTCACACACACACACACACACACACACACACACACACACACACACACACACACACACACACACACACACACACACACACACACACACACACACACACACACACACACACACACAAGTAAAAATTATATTAGGCTGAGTCCAGATGTGCCAAGTATGGTAACGCAAAGAAACACCATCAGAGGAGCCGTCTGCCCTGGCAGCATCAGGTCTTCCACACTAAGTCAGGGCGCTCAGTGGAGGGGGAGCATAGACCCCCACCTATAGAGCGCCCAGGAAGCTACAGTCCACTACCGCTCCCGGGGCAGAGGGCCCCCACAGAGGAAACACTGGATTAAAATGAGTAAAAATGTAACAAAAGAGGTAATATAAATGACAAAAATTAGAAAATAAGTAATAAATAAAATGATATAGACAGTAAAATAATAATTTAATAATAAAAATGTGCTAAAATATAATTATATAGAACATACAAAGCAAGTAATAATATATAATCATGTAAAACGAGAAAAAAACTGTAGAAAATATTTAGATAAAAGCTAACCTAAAAAGATGGGTCTTGAGTCTTGACTTAAAAACATGAACGTTCTCTGCGGCCCTGAGGTCCTCTGGCAGCTCGTTCCAGAGGCGAGGGCCATAACACTGGAAGGACGCCTCGCCGTGAGTTTGTGTCCTGACTTTAGGGATGACCAGGAAACGCCTGCCAGAGGAGCGCAGAGGCCGCGAGGGTTCATATTGTAAAAGCAGTTCTGATAGATAAGATGGCCCAAGACCGTTAAGACACTTAAAAACCATTAGAAGAACCTTAAAATGGATCGTGAAACATACGGGGAGCCAATGCAATGATTCTAAAACCGGTGTCATGTGCTCCTGCCTCCTGGTTTTCATCAGGACACGTGCTGCCGAATTTTGTAGACGTTGTAAGCCTGAGATGCTCTTTTTGGGAAGACCAGAAAGCAGGGCATTGCAGTAGTCTATTCTACTGGTGATAAAAGCATGAAGCATTTACAATACAGTGATTTTTATTTAGAATTCAGTGTTATTTTTATTTACAATTCCGTGTTTTTTATTTAGAATTCTGTGTTTCCTATTTAGAAATGAGTGTTTTTTATTTAGAATTCAGTGTTTTTATTTAGAATTTTGTGTTTTTTATTTAGAAATCTGTGTTTTTCATTTAGAATTTGGTGTTATTTTTATTTAGATTTCAGTGTTTTTTATTCAGAATTCAGTGTTTTTTATTAGAAATCAGTGTTTTTATTTGGAAAGAAGTGATTTTTATTTAGAATTTGGTGCTTTGTATTTAGAAATTGGTGCTTTTTATTTAGAATTCACTGTTTTTTATTTAGAATTCAGTGTTTTTTATGAAGAATTCAATGTATTTTGTTTAGAAATTTGTGTATTTTATTTAGAATTCAGTGTTTTTATTAAAAATTTGGTGTTTTTTTATTTAGAATTCTGTGTTTTGTATTTAGAATTTGGTGTTTTTTTATTTAGAATTTGGTGTTTTTTATTTAGAATTCAGTGTTTTTAATTTAGAATTCAGTGTTTTTTATTTAGATTTGAGTGTATTTTATTTAGAATTAAGGTTTTTTAAATTTTGTATTCAATGTTTTTTATTTTGAATTCAGTGTTTTTTTTATTTAGGATTTGGTGCTTTTTTTAGAATTCAGTGTTATTATTCAGAATTCAGTGATATATATTTGGAGCTAAGTGTTTTTTATTTAGAAAGAGGGAGAAAAAGAATGTGAGAGAGAAAGAGAAAAACAAAAGTGAGAGAGAAAGAGGGAAAAAGAAAGAAAGAGTGAAAGAGAGAAAGAGAGAGAGAAAGAAAGAAAGAAAGAAAGAAAGACAGACAGAAAGAAAGAAAGAAGGAAAGAAAGAGAGAAAAAAAGGGAGAAGAAAGAAAGAAAGAAAGAGAATAAAGAAAGAGAAAAAAGAAAGTAAAAAAGAGAAAAAAGAAAGTAAAAAGAAAAAAAGAATCTGAGATAGATAGAGAAAAAGAATGAGAGAGAGAAAGAGTGAAAAAAAGAAAGAGAGAAAGAGAGAGAAAGAGAAAAAGAAAGAGAGAGAGAAAAGAGAAAGAAAGAGAAAAAGAAAGAAAGAGAGAGATACAAGAAAGAAAAAGAGAGAAAAAGAAAGAAAGACAGATAAAAAGAAAGAGAGAGAAAGAGAAAAAAGAAAGAAAGAAAGAGAAAAAAGAATGTTATAGAGAAAGAGAAAAAGAAAGAGAGAGAGAAAGAGGGAAAAGTAAGAAAGAAAGAAAAAAACAAAGAAAGAAACAAAGAAACAAAGTGAGAAAAAAGAAACAAAGAGAGAGAAATACAAAAAAGAAAGTAAGAAACAGAGAGAAAGAGAAAAACATAAACAAAGAGAGAGAAAGAGAAAAAAGAAAGAGAGAGAGAGAGAAAAGAGAAAGAAAGAGAAATAGAAAAAAGAAAGAAAGAGAGAGAAAGACAAAAAAGAAAGAAAATAGAGAAAAAATAATCTGAGAGAAAGAGAAAAAAGAAAGAAAAAAAGAGAAAAAATAATCTGAGAGAAAGAGAAAAAAGAAAGAGAGCAAGGAAGAGGGAAAAAGAACGAAAGAGAGAAAGAAAAAAAGAGAAAATGAAAGAAAGAAAAAAGAAAGAGAGAGAAAGAATGAGACAGAGAGAGAAAAAAGAAAGAGACAGAGAGAAAGAAAGAAAGACAAAAAAGAAAGAAAGAGAAAGATAAAAAAGAGAGAAAGAGAGATAGAAAGAGAAAAAAGAAAGAGAGAAGAAAGAAAGAAAGAGAGAAAGAGAAAAACAAAGAAAGAGAGAGAAAGAGAAAATATGAAAAAAGAGAGAGAAAGAGAAGAAAGAAAGAAAGAAAGAAAGAAAGAAAGAGAAAAATGAATGTGAGAGAGAAAGAGAAAAAAGAAAGAAAGAAAGAAAGAAAGCGAGAAAGACAGAAAGAAAGAGAGAAAGAGAGAGAAAAACAAAGAAAGAGAAAGAGAAAAAAGAAAGAAAGTGAGAGTAAGAGAAAAAATGAAGAAAGAGTGAGGAAGAGAAAATAATGAATGAAAGATAGAGAATGAAAAAAGAAAGAAAGATTGAGAGAGAAAGAGAAAAAATAAAGAGAGAGAAAAAAGAAAGAAAGAAAGAGAGAGAATGAGATAAAAGAAACAAAGAGAGAGAAAGAGAAAAAGAAAGAAAAGTAGAGAATGAGAAAAAGAAAGAAAGAGAAAAAGAAGGAAAGAGAGAGAAAAATGAATGTGAGAGAGAAAGAGAAAAAAGAAAGAGATAGAGATAGAGGGAAAAGAAAGAAAGAGAGAAAGAGAGAGAAAAAGAAAGAAGGAAAGAAAGACAGAAAGAGAAAAAGAAAGACAGAGAGTAAAAAGAAAGAAAGAAAGACAGAAAGAGAAAAAAAAGACAGAAAGAGAACAAATGAAAGAAAGAGAGAGAAAGAGAAAGAGAAAAAAGAAACAAAGAACAAAAGAAAGAGAAAAAGGATCTGAGAAAGAGAAAAAAGAAAGAGAGAGAAAGAGGGAAAAAGAAAGAAAGAGAGAAAGAGAGAGAGAGAGAAAGAGAAGAACAAAAGAAAGAAAGAAATATAGAAAGAAAGAGAGAGAGATAAAGAGAAAAAAGAAAGAGAGAGAGAGAAAAGAGAAAGAAAAACAAAGAGAAAAAAGAAAGAGAGAGAAAGAGGGAAAAAGAAAGAAAGAGAGAAAGAGAGAAAGAAAGAAAGAGAGAGAAAGAAAAAGAAAGAAAGAAAGAAATATAGAAAGAAAGAGAGAGAGAAAGAGAAATTAGAAAGAAAGAGAAAGAGAAAAGAGAAAGAAAGAAGGACAAAAAAGAATGTGAGAGAAAGAGGAAAAAAGAAAGAGAGAGAGAAAGAGGGAAAAGAAAGAAAGAAAGAAACAAAGAAAGAAAGCGAGAAAAAAGAAACAGAGAGAAAGAAAGAGAAAAAAGAAAGAGAGAGAGAAAGAGAAAAAAGAAAGAAAGAAACTGAGAAAGAGAAAAAACATGAAGAAAAAAAGAGAAAGAGAAAAAGAAAGAGAGGGAGAAAAAAGAAAGAAAGAGAAAGAGAAAAAGAAAGAAAGAGAGAGAAAAAAGGAAGAAAGAGAGAGAAAAAGAAAGAAAGAGCGAGAAAGAGACAAAAGAAAGAGAGAGAAAGAGGGAAAAAGAAAGGAAGAAAGAAAAAGAAAAGGAAAGAAAGAAAAAGAAGAAAGAGAGAGAAAGAATGAGACAGAGAGAAAGAGAAAAAAGAAAGAAAGAAAGAGAAAAAAGAGAGAAAGAGAGAGAAAGAGAAAAGGAAAGAATGAGAGAAAAAAGAAAGAAAGAGAGAAAATGAGAAAAAAGAAAGAGAGAGAGAGAGAAAAGAGAAAGAAAGACAAAGAGAAAAAAGAAAGAAAGAAAGAGATAAAAGAAAGAAAGGGAGAAAATAGAAAGAAAGAGAGAGAGAACGTGAAAAAAGAAAGAAAGAAAGAGAAAAAAGAATGTGAGAGAAAGAGAAAAAAGAAAGAGAGAGAGAGAAAGAGGGAAAAAGAAAGAAAAAAAGAAAGAAAGAGAGAAAAAAGAAACAAAGAGAGAGAAAGAGAAAAAAGAAAGAAAGAAAGAAAGAAACAGAAACAGAGAAAAACATACAGAAAGAGAGAGAAAGAGAAAAAGAAAGAGAGAGAGAGAGGAGGAGAAAGAAAGAGAAAGAGAAAGAGAAAAAAGAAAGAAAGAGACGGAAAAAAGAAAGAAAGAGCGAGAAAGAGACAAAAGAAAGAAAAAGAGAAAAATGAATCTGGGAGAGAAAGAGAAAAAAGAAAGAGAGAGAAAGAGGGAAAAAGACAGAAAGAAAGAAAGAAAGAAAGAAAGAAAGAAAGAAAGAAAGAAAGAAAGAAAAAGAAATAAAGAAAAAGAAGAAAGAGAGAGAGAAAGAATGAGACAGAGAGAAAGAGAAAAAATAAAGAAAAAAGAGAGAAAGAGAAAATGAAAGAGAGAAGAAAGAAAGAAAGAGAGAAAGAGAAAAACAAAGAAAGAGAAAGAGAAAAAATGAAAAAAGAGAGAAAGAGAAAAAAGAAAGAAAGAAAGAAAGAAAGAAAGAGAAAAATGAATGTGAGAGAGAAAGAGAAAAATGAAAGAAAGAAAGAAAGAAAGAGAGAAAGACAGAAAGAAAGAGAGAAAGAGAGAGAAAAACAAAGAAAGAGAAAGAGAAAAAGAAAGAAAGTGAGAGTAAGAGAAAAAATAAAGAAAGAGTGAGGAAGAGAAAATAATGAAAGAAAGATAGAGAATGAAAAAAGAAAGATAGATTGAGAGAGAAAGAGAAAAAATAAAGAGAGAGAAAAAAGAAAGAAAGAAAGAAAGAAAGAAAGAGAATGAGATAAAAGAAACAAAGAGAGAGAAAGAGAAAAAGAAAGAAAAATAGAGAACGAGAAAAAGAAAGAAAGAGAAAAAAGAAGGAAAGAGAGAGATACAATAAAGAGAGAGAAAAATGAATGTGAGAGAGAAAGAGAAAAAAGAAAGAGATAGAGACAGAGGGAAAAGAAAGAAAGGGAGAAAGAGAGAGAAAAAGAAAGAAAGAAAGAAAGACAGACAGAAAGAGAAAAAGAAAGACAGAGAGTAAAAAGAAAGAAAGAAAGAAAGAAAGAAAGAAAGAAAGAAAGAAAGAAAGAAAGAAAGAAAGAAAGAGAAAAACAAAGAAAGAAAGAGAACAAATGAAAGAAAGAGAGAGAAAGAGAAAAAAGAAAGAAAGAACAAAAGAAAGAGAAAAAAGGATCTGAGAGAGAAAGAGAAAAAAGAAAGAGAGAGAGAAAGAGGGAAAAAGAAAGAAAGAGAGAAAGAGAGAGAGAGAGAAAGAGAAGAAAGAAAGAAAGAAATTTAGCATAGCATAGCATAGTTTATTTATATAGCACATTTAAAATGCAGCATGGGAGCTGCCCAAAGTGCTGCACAGGCTAAAACAAAACACACCATTACAAGGAGCTAAAACAAAGGATAAAAATCTCAATCAAAAGCAGATAAAACATGATGAATACTAAGAACACATTAAAACAATGACACAATAAAACACTAAAACGAGTCACTGTCTAAAAGCCAAAGTGTAAAAGTGGGTCTTTAAACGAGATTTAAAAACCGCCAGAGATGGAGCCTACCGAAATCCAATGGGCAATGAGTTCCATAGCTTTGGGGCAGCATGGACAAATGCTCGTTCACCCCGCGATTTGAGCCTCATCCGCGGCGTGTGTAGCAGCAAAAGGTCAGCCGACCTCAACGAGCGGGTGGGCACATATGGAGTGAGAAGGGCAGAGAGGTAGGAAGGTGCCAGGTCACTGAGTGCTTTAAAAACAAAAGTCAGTAACTTAAACTGCACTCTGAAAATGACAGGGAGCCAGTGAAGAAGTGCCAGGATAGGGGTAATGTGGCTACGTCGGTGTGTACCCGTCAAGAACCTGGCAGCAGCGTTCTGAACAACCTGCAGCCGATTCAGGGCAGAGTCCGGAACACCAATGAGGAGGGTGTTTGCGTAGTCCAGGCGAGAGGTAATGAATACATGAATGACTGACTCCAAATGCCTCCGTTTCAGGATTCGTCTGAGGTGAGTAAGGCGGCGAAGCTGATAAAAACAAGACCTCACTACAGAGTTTATCTGTGGGGCCATTGTGAGTCCAGCATCCAGCTTGACCCCGAGACTCGTCACACAGTGTTTGGGGTTTAGGGTTAAAAGGTCACAAACAGGGTGAGAGCCATGGTGGTTGCGGGGGTCAAAAACAATAAACTCAGACTTCTTTTCATTCAGTTTTAAGAAGTTGGATGCCAGCCAGCCCTTCACGTCATCCATACATGCAGCCAATTTCGAGCCCGCATTTTTCTCGTCCATTTCCACGTATAGCTGACAGTCATCTGCGTAGATGTGGTAGCTCAGGCCATGCTGATTCAGGATATTGCCCAGAGGCAGAAGGTAGATTGAAAACAGCAATGGCCCAAGAACGGAACCTTGCGGCACCCCCCAAGGCAGTGGAAGACTGGAGGATGCACAGTCACCAATATGTACAGAGATGGTACGGTTTGATAGGTAGGAGCGGAACCATTTAAGCGCCACCCCCGTCACCCCAACCCAAGACCCAAGCCGATTCAGTAAAATTTGGTGATCGACCGTATCAAAAGCCGCTGAAAGGTCCAGTTGGAGCAGCAGTACCATAGACCCAGAGTCAGATGCCACCAGAATGTCATTTAGCACCCCAATCAAAGCAGACTCTGTGCTATGGTTTGGTCTAAAGGCTGACTGAAATACATCCAGCAACGAGTTGCTATTCATATGGGCAGAGATCTGGCCATGCACAATTTTCTCAAGGACCTTCGAGAGAAACGGGACTTTCGATATAGGGTGAAAGTTCTCATAAGTGGAGGGATCCAAACCAGATTTTTTCAATATCGGCTGAACAACCGCATCTTTAAAAACCTTAGGGAACACTCCAGTGCTGAGGCTAATGTTAAAAACGTTCATGAGTGCCGGGCTCAGCGCAGACACCGAGTCACGTACCAATTTAGCCGGGAGGCATTCCACCGAAGAGCCAGCTGGCTTTATGGAGCTAATCGGTTTCATCAAGTCAGCAAGCTGAACTGGAGCAAAGTCTGAGAAGGCAGGTGGGTCCGGCGGTTCCACATGGATAGTGTGTATTTGAGGCTGGAGGCTAAGCCTAATACCAAGGATCTTGTTGAGGAAAAAGCTCTGTAGCTCTGTGCATAAAGCAACAGTGGGATTTAGACCATCAGACTCATTTAACAGTAGCAGGGAGTTAACTGTGCTGTACAGCCTGGACTGGTCTCCATGATGCTGTGAAATGATAGCAGAAAAATAGTTATTACGAGCAGATCTAACTGCTCTCTGGTAGCGTGAAAGTGCATCAACCAGGAGCAGCCGAGAGCATGACAGTCTGTCTCTCCTCCACCTCCGTTCCAGCACCCTACACTGTCGCCTGAGGCTACGGGTGTAATCATTCAGCCAAGGGTCAGATGTTGTCTGTTTCCACCTCGGTCTCAGAGGGGCTACAGCGTCCAGAGCAGCAGAGCAGGTCACACTGAACCAATGCAGAAGGCCATCTACATCCATGCAGGAAACCGACAAGGGCGGAGCGAGGGCATCAGTGTCCAAAACCGACAGAAAGTTGGAAGTCGTACTCGGAGATAAGCGCCTGGAGTAACGAGCAGACCGTCGCCGGGCTGGAGGAAGGAGACGTGAGATGCTGAACGTGATCACAGCATGGTTGGAAAATGCCACAGGATCCACAGATAAATCATGCAAATCCAGTCCAAAAGATAAAACCAAATCCAGGGTGTGAGAAGCCGCATGTGTGGGGACATTTACCAATTGCTGTAGTCCAAATGAGTCTAAAACATTCATAAAATCCCTCACCAGTGGTTTCAGAGGGCAGCAGACGTGGATATTAAAATCACCCAAAATAATCCCCTGTTCATATTTTGGGAGCACATCAGCTAAAAGGTTGGAGAATTCATTTATAAAATCCTTATTGTATCGTGGTGGCCTGTAGCACAGTAAAACGAGGATGGGAGGAGAGAAGCCCAGCTCTAATACTGAGACTTCAAAAGTGGTTGGAGCCATCAGCCCAGCAAGAGGTTTAAGTGGTAGATTTGAACAGTACAGGGACAGCAAGCCCCCCCCCCCCCCCCCCCCCCCCCACGGCCAGAGAGTCTCGGTTCATTAACAATGTTACAGTCAGGAGGACAGAGTTCGACCAAGGAAGCCGTCTCACCTGGCAGAGCCCACGTCTCCGTCATGCAGAACAGGCTCAAAGAAAGAGAGAGAGAGAAAGAGAAAAAAGAAAGAGAGAGAGAGAGAGAGAAAAGAGAAAGAAAGACAAAGAGAAAAAAGAAAGAGAGAGAGAAAGAGAGAAAAAGAAAGAAAGAGAGAAAGAGAGAAAAAAGAACAAAAGAGAGAGAAAGAAAAAGAAAGAAAGAAAGAAATATAGAAAGAAAGAGAGAGAAAGAAAGAGAAATTAGAAAGAAAAAGAGAGAAAGAGAAAAGAGAAAGAAAGAAAGACAAAAAAGAATGTGAGAGAGAAAGAGAAAAAAGAAAGAGAGAGAGAAAGAGGGAAAAAGAAAGAAAGAAAGAAAGAAAGAAAGAAAGAAAGAAAGCGAGAAAAAAGAAACAAAGCGAGAGAAAGAGAAAAAAGAAAGAGAGAGAGAAAGAGAAAAAAGAAAGAAAGAAACAGAGAAAGAGAAAAAACATAAAGAAAGAGAGAGAAAGAGAAAAAGAAAGAGAGAGAAAAAAGAAAGAAAGAGAAAGAGAAAAAGAAAGAAAGAGAGAGAAAAAAGGAAGAAAGAGAGAGAAAAAGAAAGTAAGAGTGAGAAAGAGACAAAAGAAAAAAAGAGAAAAAAGAATCTGAGAGAGAAAGAGAAAAAAGAAAGAGAGAGAAAGAGGGAAAAAGAAAGGAAGAAAGAAAAAGAAAAGGAAAGAAAGAAAAAGAAGAAAGAGAGAGAAAGAATGAGACAGAGAGAAAGAGAAAAAAGAAAGAAAGAAAGAAAGAGAAAAAAGAGAGAAAGAGAGAGAAAGAGAAAAGGAAAGAATGAGAGAAAAAGAAAGAAAGAGAGAAAACGAGAAAAAAGAAAGAGAGAGAGAAAAGAGAAAGAAAGACAAAGAGAAAAAAGAAAGAAAGAGAGAGATAAAAGAAAGAAAGGGAGAAAATAGAAAGAAAGAGAGAGAACGGGAAAAAAGAAAGAAAGAAAGAGAAAAAGGAATGTGAGAGAGAAAGAGAAAAAAGAAAGAGAGAGAGAGAAAGAGGGAAAAAGAAAGAAACAAAGAAAGAAAGAGAGAAAAAAGAAACAAAGAGAGAGAAAGAGAAAAAAGAAAGAAAGAAAGAAACAGAGAAAGAGAAAAACATACAGAAAGAGAGAGAAAGAGAAAAAGAAAGAGAGAGAGAGGAGGAGAAAGAAAGAGAAAGAGAAAAAAGAAAGAAAGAGACAGAAAAAAGAAAGAAAGAGAGAGATAAAGAAAGAAAGAGCGAGAAAGAGACAAAAGAAAGAAAAAGAGAAAAATGAATCTGGGAGAGAAAGAGAAAAAAGAAAGAGAGAGAAAGAGGGGAAAAGAAAGAAAGAAAGAAAGAAAAAGAAAAGGAAAGAAAGAAAAAGAAGAAAGAGAGAGAGAAAGAGTGAGACAGAGAGAAAGAGTAAAAAAGAAAGAAAGAAAGAAAGAAATAAAGAAAGAAAGAGAAAACAGAGAGAACGAGAGAGAAAGAGAAAAAATGAAAGAAAGAGAGAGAGAAAAAGAAAGAAAGAGAGAGAAAAGAAAAAAGAGAGAAAATAGAAAGAAGAGGAGAGAAAGAGAAAATAGAAAGAAAAAGAGAAAAAAGAATCTGAGAGAGAAAGAGAAAAAAGAGAGAGAGAAAGTGGGAAAAAGAAAGAAAGAAAGAGAGAAAGAAAGAAAGAAAGAAAGAAAGAAAGAAAGAAAGAAAGAAAGAAAGAGAAATGCAAAGAAAGAAAAAGAAGAAAGAGAGAGAAAGAATGAGACAGAGAGAAAGAGAAAAAAGAGACAGAGAAAGAGGAAAAATGAAAGAAAGAAAGAAAGAAAGATAGATAGAAAGAGAGAAAGAAATAGAGAGAAAACAAAGAAAGAGAAAGAGAAAAAGAAAGAAAGTGAGCAAAAGAAAAAATTAAGAAAGACTGAGGAAGAGAAAATAACGAAAGAAAGATAGAGGACAAAAAAAGAAAGAAAGATTGAGAGAGAAAGATAAAAAATAAACAAAGAGAGAGAAAAAAGAAAGAAAGAATGAGAGAGAAAGAGATAAAAGAAACAGAGAGAGGAAGAGAGAAAAGGAAGAAAGAAAGAGAAAGAGAAAAAGAAAGAAAGTAAAAAAGAAAGAAAGAGAGAGATAAAAGGAACAGAGAGAAAAAAGAATGTGAAAGAGAAAGAGAAAAAAGAAAGAGAGAGAGAAAGAGGGAAAAAGAAAGAAAGAGAGAAAGAAAGAAAGAAAGAAAGAAAGAGAAAAAAGAAAGAAAGAGAAAGAGAAAAAGAGAGAAAGAGAAAAAGAAAGAGAGAAAAACAAAGAAAGAGAAAAACAAAGAAAGAGAAAGAGAACAAATGAAAGAAAGAGAGAGAAATATAAAAAAGAAAGAAAGAAATAGAAAAAAGAATCTGAGGGAGAAAGAGTTAGAGAGAGAGAAAGAGGGAAAAGAAAGAAAGAAAGAAACAAAGAAAGAAAGCAAGAAAAAAGAAACAAAGAGAGAGAAAGAGAAAAAAGAAAGAGAGAGAGAAAGAGAAAAAGAAAGAAAGAAACTGAGAAAGAGAAAAAACATAAAGAAAGAGAGAGAAAGAGAAAAAGAAAGACAGAGAGAAAAAAGAAAGAAAGAGAAAGACAAAAAAGAAAGAAAGAGAGAGAGAAAAAGGAAGAAAGAGAGAGAAAAAAAGAAAGAGAGAGATAAAAGAAAGAAAGGGAGAAAATAGAAAGAAAGAGAGAGAACAGGAAAAAGAAAGAAAGAAGGAGAAAAAAGAAAGAGAGAGAGAGAAAAGAGAAAGAAAGACAAAGAGAAAAAAGAAAGAAAGAGAGAGATAAAAGAAAGAAAGGGAGAAAATAGAAAGAAAGAGAGAGAACGGGAAAAAGAAAGAAAGAAGGAGAAAAAAGAATGTGAGAGAGAAAGAGAAAAAAGAAAGAGAGAGAGAGAAAGAGGGAAAAAGAAAGAAACAAAGAAAGAAAGAAAGAAAAAAGAAACAAAGATAGAGAAAGAGAAGAAAGAAAGAAAGAAAGAAAGAAAGAAAGAAAGAAACAGAGAAAGAGAAAAACATACAGAAAGAGAGAGAAAGGGAAAAAGAAAGAGAGAGAGAGAGGAGGAGAAAGAAAGAGAAAGAGAAAAAAGAAAGAAAGAGACAGAAAAAAGAAAGAAAGAGAGACATAAAGAAAGAAAGAGCGAGAAAGAGACAAAAGAAAGAAAAAGAGAAAAAAGAATCTGGGAGAGAAAGAGAAAAAAGAAAGAGAGAGAAAGAGGGAAAAAGAAAGAAAGAAAGAAAGAAAGAAAGAAAAAGAAAAGGAAAGAAAGAAAAAGAAGAAAGAGAGAGAGAAAGAATGAGACAGAGAGAAAGAGAAAAAAGAAAGAAAGAAAGAAAGAAAGAAAGAAAGAGAAAACAGAGAGAAAGAGAGAGAAAGAGAAAAGGAAAGAAAGAGAGAGAAAGAGAAAAAATGAAAGAAAGAGAGAGAGAAAAAGAAAGAAAGAGAGAGAAAAAGAAAAAAGAGAAAAAATAGAAAGAAGAGGAGAGAAAGAGAAAATAGAAAGAAAAAGAGAAAAAAGAATCTGAGAGAGAAAGAGAAAAAAGAGAGAGAGAAAGTGGGAAAAGAAAGAAAGAAAGAGAGAAAGAAAGAAAGAAAGAAAGAAAGAAAGAAAGAAAGAAAGAAAGAAAGAAATAAAGAAAGAAAGAAAGAAAGAGAAAAGCAAAGAAAGAAAAAGAAGAAAGAGAGAGAAAGAATGAGACAGAGAGAAAGAGAAAAAAGAGACAGAGAAAGAGGAAAAAGGAATTAAAGAAAGAAAGAAAGATAGAAAGAGAGAAAGAGAGAAAGAAATAAAGACAAAACAAAGAAAGAGAAAGAGAAAAGAAAGAAAGTGAGCAAAAGAAAAAATTAAGAAAGACTGAGGAAGAGAAAATAACGAAAGAAAGATAGAGAACAAAAAAAGAAAGAAAGGTTGAGAGAGAAAGAGAAAAAATAAACAAAGAGAGAGAAAAAAGAAAGAAAGAATGAGAGAGAAAGAGATAAAAGAAACAGAGAGAGGAAGAGAGAAAAGGAAGAAAGAAAGAGAAAGAGAAAAAGAAAGAAAGTAAAAAAGAAAGAAAGAGAGAGATAAAAGGAACAGAGAGAAAAAAGAATGTGAAAGAGAAAGAGAAAAAAGAAAGAGAGAGAGAAAGAGGGAAAAAGAAAGAAAGAGAGAAAGAAAGAAAGAGAAAAAAGGAAGAAAGAGAGAGAAAAAGAAAGAAAGAGCGAGAAAGAGACAAAAGAAAAAAAGAGAAAAAAGAATCCGAGAAAGAAAGAGAAAAAAGAAAGAGAGAGAAAGAGGGAAAAAGAAAGGAAGAAAGAAAAAGAAAAGGAAAGAAAGAAAAAGAAGAAAGAGAGAGAAAGAATGAGACAGAGAGAAAGAGAAAAAAGAAAGAAAGAAAGAAAGAAAGAAAGAAAGAAAGAAAGAGAAAAGAGAGAGAAAGAGAGAGAAAGAGAAAAGGAAAGAATGAGAGAAAAAAGAAAGAAAGAGAGAAAACGAGAAAAAAGAAAGAGAGAGAGAAAAGAGAAAGAAAGACAAAGAGAAAAAAGAAAGAAAGAGAGAGATAAAAGAAAGAAAGGGAGAAAATAGAAAGAAAGAGAGAGAACGGGAAAAAGAAAGAAAGAAGGAGAAAAAAGAATGTGAGAGAGAAAGAGAAAAAAGAAAGAGAGAGAGAGAAAGAGGGAAAAAGAAAGAAACAAAGAAAGAAAGAAAGAAAAAAGAAACAAAGATAGAGAAAGAGAAAAAAGAAAGAAAGAAAGAAAGAAACAGAGAAAGAGAAAAACATACAGAAAGAGAGAGAAAGAGAAAAAGAAAGAGAGAGAGAGGAGGAGAAAGAAAGAGAAAGAGAAAAAAGAAAGAAAGAGACAGAAAAAAGAAAGAAAGAGAGAGATAAAGAAAGAAAGAGCGAGAAAGAGACAAAAGAAAGAAAAAGAGAAAAAAGAATCTGGGAGAGAAAGAGAAAAAAGAAAGAGAGAGAAAGAGGGAAAAAGAAAGAAAGAAAGAAAGAAAGAAAGAAAGAAAGAAAGAAAGAAAGAAAGAAAGAAAGAAAGAAAGAAAGAAAGAAAGAAAAAGAAAAGGAAAGAAAGAAAAAGAAGAAAGAGAGAGAAAGAGTGAGACAGAGAGAAAGAGAAAAAAGAAAGAAAGAAAGAAAGAAAGAGAAAACAGAGAAAGAGAGAGAAAGAGAAAAGGAAAGAAAGAGAGAGAAAGAGAAAAAATGAAAGAAAGAGAGAGAGAAAAAGAAAGAAAGAGAGAGAAAAAGAAAAAAGAGAGAAAATAGAAAGAAGATGAGAGAAAGAGAAAATAGAAAGAAAAAGAGAAAAAAGAATCTGAGAGAGAAAGAGAAAAAAGAGAGAGAGAAAGTGGGAAAAGAAAGAAAGAAAGAGAGAGAGAGAGAAAGAAAGAAAGAAAGAAAGAAAGAGAAAAGCAAAGAAAGAAAAAGAAGAAAGAGAGAGAAAGAATGAGACAGAGAGAAAGAGAAAAAAGAGACAGAGAAAGAGGAAAAATGAAAGAAAGAAAGAAAGATAGATAGATAGAAAGAGAGAAAGAAATAAAGAGAAAACAAAGAAAGAGAAAGAGAAAAGAAAGAAAGTGAGCAAAAGAAAAAATTAAGAAAGACTGAGGAAGAGAAAATAATGAAAGAAAGATAGAGAACAAAAAAAGAAAGAAAGATTGAGAGAGAAAGAGAAAAAATAAACAAAGAGAGAGAAAAAAGAAAGAAAGAATGAGAGAGAAAGAGATAAAATAAACAGAGAGAGGAAGAGAGAAAAGGAAGAAAGAAAGAGAAAGAGAAAAAGAAAGAAAGTTAAAAAAGAAAGAAAGAGAGAGATAAAAGGAACAGAGAGAAAAAAGAATGTGAAAGAGAAAGAGAATAAAGAAAGAGAGAGAGAAAGAGGGAAAAAGAAAGAAAGAGAGAAAGAGAGAAAGAAAGAAAGAAAGAAAGAAAGAGAAAAAAGAAAGAAAGAGAAAGAGAAAAAGAGAGAAAGAGAAAAAGAAAGAGAGAAAAACAAAGAAAGAGAAAAACAAAGAAAGAGAAAGAGAACAAATGAAAGAAAAAGAGAGAAATATAAAAAAGAAAGAAAGAAATAGAAAAAAGAATCTGAGAGAGAAAGAGAAAAGAGAGAGAGAGAAAGAGGGAAAAAGAAAGAAAGAAAGAAACAAAGAAAGAAAGCAAGAAAAAAGAAACAAAGAGAAAGAGAAAAAAGAAAGAGAGAGAGAAAGAGAAAAAGAAAGAAACTGAGAAAGAGAAAAAACATAAAGAAAGAGAGAGAAAGAGAAAAAGAAAGAGAGAGAGAAAAGAAAGAAAGAGAAAGAGAAAAAAGAAAGAAAGAGAGAGAAAAAAGGAAGAAAGAGAGAGAAAAAGAAAGAAAGAGCGAGAAAGAGACAAAAGAAAAAAAGAGAAAAAAGAATCCGAGAGAGAAAGAGAAAAAAGAAAGAGAGAGAAAGAGGGAAAAAGAAAGGAAGAAAGAAAAAGAAAAGGAAAGAAAGAAAAAGAAGAAAGAGAGAGAAAGAATGAGACAGAGAGAAAGAGAAAAAAGAAAGAAAGAAAGATAGAAAAAACGAAAGAAAGAAAGAAAGAAAGAAAGAAAGAAAGAAAGAAAGAAAGAAAGAAAGAAAGAAAGAAAGAAAGAAAGAAAGAAAGAAAGAAAGAAAGAAAGAAAAAAAGAAAGAAAGAGAAAAGAGAGAGAAAGAGAAAAGGAAAGAATGAGAGAAAAAAGAAAGAAAGAGAGAAAACGAGAAAAAAGAAAGAGAGAGAGAAAAGAGAAAGAAAGACAAAGAGAAAAAAGAAAGAAAGAGAGAGATAAAAGAAAGAAAGGGAGAAAATTAAAAGAAAGAGAGAGAATGGGAAAAAAGAAAGAAAGAAGGAGAAAAAAAAATGTAAGAGAGAAAGAGAAAAAAGAAAGAGAGAGAGAGAAAGAGGGAAAAAAAGAAACAAAGAAAGAAATTGAGAAAAAAGAAACAAAGAGAGAGAAAGAGAAAAAAGAAAGAAAGAAAGAAAGATAGAAAGAAAGAAAGAAAGAAAGAAAGAAAGAAACAGAGAAAAAGAAAAACACACAGAAAGAGAGAGAAAGAGAAAAAGAAAGAGAGAGAGAGAGAGGAGGAGAAAGAAAGAGAAAGAGAAAAAAGAAAGAAAGAGACAGAAAAAAGAAAGAAAGAGAGAGATAAAGAAAGAAAGGGCGAGAAATAGACAAAAGAAAGAAAAAGAGAAAAAAGAATCTGGGAGAGAAAGAGAAAAAAGAAAGAGAGAGAAAGAGGGAAAAAGAAAGAAAGAAAGAAAGAAAGAAAGAAAGAAAGAAAGAAAGAAAGAAAGAAAGAAAAAGAAAAGGAAAGAAAGAAAAAGAAGAAAGAGAGAGAGAAAGAATGAGACAGAGAGAAAGAGAAAAAAGAAAGAAAGAAAGAAAGAAAGAAAGAAAGAAAGAAAGAAAGAAAGAAAGAAAGAGAAAACAGAGAGAGAAAGAGAAAAGGAAAGAACGAGAGATAAAAGAAAGAAAGAGAGAAAGAGAAAAACAAAGAAAGAGAGAGAAAGAGAAAAAATGAAAGAAAGAGAGAGAGAAAAAGAAAGAAAGAGAGAGAAAAAGAAAAAAGAGAGAAAATAGAAAGAAGAGGAGAGAAAGAGAAAATAGAAAGAAAAAGAGAAAAAAGAATCTGAGAGAGGAAGAGAAAAAAGAGAGAGAGAAAGTGGGAAAAAGAAAGAAAGAAAGAAAGAAAGAAAGAGAGAAAGAAAGAAAGAAAGAAAGAAAGAAAGAAAGAAAGAAAGAAAGAAAGAAAGAAAGAAAGAAAGAAAGAAAGAAAGAGAAAAGCAAAGAAAGAAAAAGAAGAAAGAGAGAGAAAGAATGAGACAGAGAGAAAGAGAAAAATGAAAAAGACAGAGAAAGAGGAAAAATGAAAGAAAGAAAGATAGATAGAAATAGAGAAAGAAATAGAGAGAAAACAAAGAAAGAGAAAGAGAAAAAGAAAGAAAGTGAGCAAAAGAAAAAAATTAAGAGTGAGGAAGAGAAAATAACAAAAGAATGATAGAGAACAAAAAAAGAAAGAAAGATTGAGAGAGAAAGACAAAAAATAAACAAAGAGAGAGAAAAAAGAAAGAAAGAAAGAGAGAGAAAGAGATAAAAGAAACAGAGAGAGAAAGAGAAAAGAGAAAGAAAGAAAGAGAAAGAGAAAAAGAAAGAAAGTGAAAAAAGAAAGAAAGAGAGAGATACAAGGAACAGAGAGAAAAAAGAATGTGAAAGAGAAAGAGAAAAAAGAAAGAGAGAGAAAGAGGGAAAAAGAAAGAAAGAAAGAAAGAAAGAAAGAAAGAGAAAGAGAAAAAGAGAGAAAGAGAAAAAGAAAGAGAGAAAAAGAAAGAAAGAGAAAAACAAAGAAAGAGAAAGAGAACAAATGAAAGAAAGAGAGAGAAAGATAAAAAAGAAAGAAAGAAAGAGAAAAAAGAATCTGAGAGAGAAAGAGAAAAAAGAAAGAGAGAGAGAAAGAGGGAAAAAGAAAGAAAGATAGAAAGAAAGAGAGAAAGAGAAAAAAGAAAGAGAGAGAGAGAGAAAAGAGAAAGAAAGACAAAGGGAAAAAAGAGAAAGAGCGAGATAAAAGAAAGAAAGAGAAAATTAAGAAAAAGAGAGAAAGAGAAAAAATGAAAGAAAGAGAGAGAAAGAGAAAAAAGAAAGAAAGAAAGAAAGAAAGAAAAAAGAATGTGAGAGAGAAAGAGAAAGAAAGAAAGAGAGAGAAAGAGAACAAAGAAAGAAAGAAAGAAAGAAAGAGTGAAAGAGAGAGAAAGAGAAAAAAGAAAGAGAGAGAGAAAGGAGAAAGGAAGACAAAGAGAAAAAAGAAAGAAAGAGAGATAAAAGAAAGATAGAGAGAAAGAGAAAAACAAAGAAAGAGAGAGAAAGAGAAATAATGAAAGAAAGAGAGAGAAAGAGAAAAATGAAAGACAGAAATAAAGAGAAAAAAGAATGTGAGAGAGAAAGAGAAAAAGAGAGAGAAAGAGAAAAAAGAAAGAAAGAACGAAAGAAAGAAAGAAAGAAAGAAAGAAAGAAAGAAAGAAAGAAAGAGAAAAGAGAGAGAGAAAGAGAAAAGGAAAGAATGAGAGAAAAAAGAAAGAAAGAGAGAAAACGAGAAAAAAGAAAGAGAGAGAGAAAAGAGAAAGAAAGACAAAGAGAAAAAAGAAAGAAAGAGAGAGATAAAAGAAAGAAAGGGAGAAAATTAAAAGAAAGAGAGAGAATGGGAAAAAAGAAAGAAAGAAGGAGAAAAAAGAATGTAAGAGAGAAAGAGAAAAAAGAAAGAGAGAGAGAGAAAGAGGGAAAAAAAGAAACAAAGAAAGAAAGAGAGAAAAAAGAAACAAAGAGAGAGAAAGAGAAAAAAGAAAGAAAGAAAGAAAGATAGAAAGAAAGAAAGAAAGAAAGAAAGAAAGAAAGAAAGAAACAGAGAAAAAGAAAAACATACAGAAAGAGAGAGAAAGAGAAAAAGAAAGAGAGAGAGAGAGAGGAGGAGAAAGAAAGAGAGAGAGAAAAAAGAAAGAAAGAGACAGAAAAAAGAAAGAAAGAGAGAGATAAAGAAAGAAAGGGCGAGAAAGAGACAAAAGAAAGAAAAAGAGAAAAAAGAATCTGGGAGAGAAAGAGAAAAAAGAAAGAGAGAGAAAGAGGGAAAAAGAAAGAAAGAAAGAAAGAAAGAAAGAAAGAAAGAAAGAAAGAAAGAAAGAAAGATAGAAAGAAAGAAAGAAAGAAAGAAAAAGAAAAGGAAAGAAAGAAAAAGAAGAAAGAGAGAGAGAAAGAATGAGACAGAGAGAAAGAGAAAAAAGAAAGAAAGAAAGAAAGAAAGAAAGAAAGAAAGAAAGAAAGAAAGAAAGAAAGAAAGAAAGAAAGAAAGAAAGAGAAAACAGAGAGAGAAAGAGAAAAGGAAAGAACGAGAGATAAAAGAAAGAAAGAAAGAAAGAAAGAGAAAAACAAAGAAAGAGAGAGAAAGAGAAAAAATGAAAGAAAGAGAGAGAGAGAAAAAGAAAAAAAGAGAGAGAAAAAGAAAAAAGAGAGAAAATAGAAAGAAGAGGAGAGAAAGAGAAAATAGAAAGAAAAAGAGAAAAAAGAATCTGAGAGAGGAAGAGAAAAAAAGAGAGAGAGAAAGTGGGAAAAAGAAAGAAAGAAAGAAAGAAAGAAAGAAAGAGAGAAAGAAAGATAGATAGAAAGAAAGAAAGAAAGAAAGAAAGAAAGAAGGAAAGAAAGAAAGAAAGAAAGAAAGAAAGAAAGAAAGAAAGAAAGAAAGAAAGAAAGAAAGAAAGAAAGAAAGAAAGAAAGAAAGAGAAAAGCAAAGAAAGAAAAAGAAGAAAGAGAGAGAAAGAATGAGACAGAGAGAAAGAGAAAAAAGAAAGAGACAGAGAAAGAGGAAAAATGAAAGAAAGAAAGAAAGAAAGATAGATAGAAATAGAGAAAGAAATAGAGAGGAAACAAAGAAAGAGAAAGAGAAAAAGAAAGAAAGTGTGCAAAAGAAAAAAATTAAGAGTGAGGAAGAGAAAATAACAAAAGAATGATAGAGAACAAAAAAGAAAGAAAGATTGAGAGAGAAAGAGAAAAAATAAACAAAGAGAGAGAAAAAAGAAAGAAAGAAAGAAAGAAAGAGAGAGAAAGAGATAAAAGAAACAGAGAGAGAAAGAGAAAAGAGAAAGAAAAAAAGAGAAAGAGAAAAAGAAAGTGAAAAAAGAAAGAAAGAGAGAGATACAAGGAACAGAGAGAATAAAGAATGTGAAAGAGAAAGAGAAAAAAGAAAGAGAGAGAAAGAGGGAAAAAGAAAGAAAGAAAGAAAGAAAGAAAGAAAGAGAAAAAAGAAAGAAAGAAAGAGAAAGAGAAAAAGAGAGAAAGAGAAAAAGAAAGAGAATAAAAGAAAGAAAGAGAAAAACAAAGAAAGAGAAAGAGAACAAATGAAAGAAAGAGAGAGAAAGATAAAAAAGAAAGAAAGAAAGAAAGAAAGAGAAAAAAGAATCTGAGAGAGAAAGAGAAAAAAGAAAGAGAGAGAGAAAGAGGGAAAATAAAGAAAGATAGAAAGAAAGAGAGAAAGAGAAAAAAGAAAGAGAGAGAGAGAAAAGAGAAAGAAAGACAAAGGGAAAAAAGAGAAAGAGCGAGATAAAAGAAAGAGAGAAAGAGAAAATTAAGAAAAAGAGAGAAAGAGAAAAATGAAAGAAAGAGAGAGAAAGAGAAAAAAGAAAGAAAGAAAGAAAGAAAGAAAGAAAGAAAGAAAGAAAGAGAAAAAAGAATGTGAGAGAGAAAGAGAAAGAAAGAAAGAGAGAGAAAGAGAACAAAGAAAGAAAGAAAGAAAGAAAGAGTGAAAGAGAGAGAAAGAGAAAAAAGAAAGAGAGAGAGAAAGGAGAAAGGAAGACAAAGAGAAAAAAGAAAGAAAGAGAGATAAAAGAAAGAAAGAGAGAAAGAGAAAAACAAAGAAAGAGAGAGAAAGAGAAATAATGAAAGAAAGAGAGAGAAAGAGAAAAATGAAAGACAGAAATAAAGAGAAAAAAGAATGTGAGAGAGAAAGAGAAAAAAGAGAGAGAAAGAGAAAAAAGAAAGAAAGAAAGAAAGAAAGAAAGAGAAAAAAGGTTGTGAGAGAGAAAGAGAAAAAAGAAAGATAGAAAGAGGACAAAAAAGAAAGAGAGAGAAAGAGAAAAAATGAAAGAAAGAGAGGGAAAGAGAAAAGGAAAGAAAGAAAGAGAAAAAAGAATGTGAGAGAGAAGGAGAAAAAAGAAATAGAGAAAGAGGATCAATGAAAGAAAGAGAGAAAGAGAAGAAAGAAAGAAAGAAAGAAAGAAAGAGAAAAAAGAAAGAAAGAGAAAAAAGAAAGAAAGAAAGAGATAAAAGAAAGAGAGAGAAAAAAGAATGTGAGAGAAAGAGAAAAAAGAAAGAGAGAGAGAAAGAGGGAAAAAGAGAGAAAGAAAGAAAGAAAGAAAGAAAGAAAGAGAAAAAAGAAAGAAAGAGAAAGAGAGAAAGAGAAAAAGAAAGAAAGAGAGAAAAAAGAAAGAAAGAGAGAAAGAGAAAAACAAAGAAAGAGAGAGAAAGAGAACATATGAAATAAAAAGAGAGAAAGAGAAAAAAGAAAGAAAGATAAAAAAGAATCTGAGAGAGAAAGAGAAAAAAGAAAGAGAGAGAGAAAGAGGGGAAAAGAAAAATAGAGAGAAAGAGAGAAAGAAAGAGAGAGAGAGAGAAAGAAAGAAAGAAAGAAAGAAAGAAAGAAAGAAAGAAAGAAAGAAAGAAAGAAAGAAAGAAAGAAAGAAAGAAAGAAAGAAAGAAAAAGGGAGAAAGAGGAAAAATAAAGAGAGAGAAAAGAGAAAGAAAGACAAAGAGAAAAAAGAAAGAAAGAGACAGATAAAAGAAAGAAAGAGAGAAAGAGAAAAACAAAGAAAGAGAGAGTGTTTTTAAAAGTGCACATAAGCTAGATGGTTTTAACCCTATAAAATTATATTTTTTGTGATACTGGAAAAAAAATCTAGCTTATGTGCACTTTTTAAAACACTGCCCAGCACACATTCGGACGTTTAATGACAGTTGAACGGTCACAACTGTAAAATAATATCACAGGAATTAGGAAAAACTAACATGACATCTACTCTATTTTCCTTGCCCAGACTCGAACCTGGATCCTCCGGGGGGAGAGTCACCCAATCTCCCATCGAGCTATGACAACAACTACTGAATATCAGGTTTTTTTATATAGATATAGCTCCCATCATTTTGGTCCGACAGGAAGCCAATGGGCCAATGAGGTAGAGGGTAAAGTGCGGGGTAAACTAACCAATCAGAGGACAGAGAAGATCTGCCACAGGCCACGCCTCCAGAGTGCCAAAACCCCTTCACAGCCGAGCGAGCAGAGTCAGAAACCGAGCGCGCAGAGAGGCTGCCGCGCGCGCACGTTTTCCTCTGCCGTGTGCTCGTTGGCAACGCGCGCACGCAGGTTTGTCACTTGTGCACATCTTTGTGCGCTCACAGACACAGTTTGTTCCCTCTCAGTGCACAAATGACCTCTCGCCATGTATATTTTCACTCGCAAGTCCCGTTCACACGAGTGATGTGGACCCAATCCGCGTGCACGGGTTGTGGCACGGGTCTGACGCCATACTGTTGGCACTCTTCTAGCGTCAGTCTGTTTATCCTAGCATGTGAATGCAAAATCACACTTTTAAATTGCTGTGCTTGGCTAATGGACTCATAAAACTTTCAGATACTACATGTTACAGGCATAAGGAACTTGAGTGCAAAATGTTTGGAATAAAATGAAGTACATTCACAACATTTATCTGTGTATTCACTGTAGCACAATGTAACTGATAATGTTGGATGGAGCAGAGTATGTATCATTTTGGCCGCTTGTACCCGCGATCTCGTTCTTTTGATCACTGCCCAAAGCTCGTGACCATAGGTGAGGGTAGGAACGTAGATCGACCGGTAAATCGAGAGCATCATCTTCTGGCTCAGCTCTCTCAACAGATCGGTACAACGCCCGCATCATAATAACAAATTAATAATAACAGTGAGTTTTATTTGCAATGCACTTTATATTTTAGCAATGTCAAAGTGATACAAAGTGTATACAATGTACTTAGCAAAAGACCTTCCTAAAAAGATGCGTCTTAAGATTTCGTTTAAAAGCATCTACAGTTTGTGGGGCTCTCAGGTGGACGGGTGGGGCATTCCAAAGCCTCGGAGCAGCAGCTGAAATGGCTCGATCGCCCATGCTGCGGAGCTTAGTTCTGGGGATTTGGAGTGTATTTGTTTTTGCAGATGGGAGAATATGATTTGTCAGGAATGTGAGGAGTTCCGTTAAATAGGAGGGAGTATGACCATGAATGCACTGATGACAGAGCAGAGAAACTTTGTATTCAATTCTGGATGAAACTGGGAGCCACTGAAGATCTTTCGGAACGGGGGTGACATGCTTGCCCTCATCAGGATCCTAGCAGCGCTGTTGTAATCTCTGAATGCTTTTTTATTATCATGGCAAATAATGTTTTGCAGCACAGAGAGAATATGTTGTTTACTGCTACATTATATCAGGGCTGTGTCGTCTTATGCGAGGTCAACACCAAACACTGCCTAAACCCCACAAACAGTCCTTTATTTATTATTCTCCCTAAACTCTATAAGAAAAAGTTTTTCTCTTCAGATACTCAGACTCCACAGAGACTCTTTGTTTGAGTGCAGTTTGCATATATGCCTTCCAAGCACAAATACTTTGCCTAAAGTTCAGCTAAAGATGCAAATATGTTTCTTTACAGAGCTGAAGGTAAAAACAACCGACCGTGATGAACTTTAATTCCTAGACAGGAGCCAAACCGAGGAACTGAGACAGATTTTCACCAACGACATTCGCACTTGGAACAGGTTTGATCTCAAACACAAAACTTTTTACTGTGAGGCAAACAGAACTCACTATGTAGCTTCATAAACATAAATATATATTTATATACATAATGTTGTTTACCTTTGTTTCTTTTGTTGCGTAGAACTAACATGGAGTCAGTTAAACAATGGCTGCCTTAGGTGCTAGAAGGAATCAAGAAGAGCCCTGTGTTGTCAAGCTTCCTGTTGGGACTCATTCTTTTCTGTTTTGAAAAGTTATTGGAGATGGAGTTTTTCTGCCCTTGTAACTCCAGCTGGAACATTTGGTTTGCGTCAGCGTTTTTCATCATTCCAGCTGTTACGGTCTCTTTGATTATGTGTCTACTGTACAAACATCTGGGGATGTTTAAATCATTCAGTAAAACTTACTTTCACAGCGTGCTCCCTGCTGTGTTTTGGGTGTTTCTGTTGTTTCTTGATGGCCGTTACTACGTCTGTTTGTTGACACCCTGGTCAGTAAAGTATGAAATCATGGAGCCTGCTATGTCTTTGAGATGGTGTCAACCATCCAACTCATCAGTTGAGTTTGTGAACCAGACCCAGGAGTTGTACTCTATTTCTCAGGTTAGAATTTATTGTCATTTTGTTCCCAACGTTCTGCTAATTTACGTAATTATGTCATTCATTAATGTGTTTCTTTACTGATAACACATTTTTCTTTGTTATTTTTATTTCTTTAGCTCATTGGAGTAGTGATTGGACTAGTTCTGATTTTTTTTTGCTTACGATTCATCAATGCTGCTCCAAATACTGCTGCAAGAAGTCAGGAAATGCAATAGATTTTCAATGAACTCCTGGAATATGGATTATAGAGAAGGTCATTGGACATTTACACTCTGTTTTTTTATTATTTATAATTTGTTTATATATGTATATTTTAATCATTTAACCTCTTATTGCTTAATGTATCATCCTTGATACACATACCACAATTTCTTAGACCCTATCTCCTTAAGAGCATTAGTACATTACTCAGACTTGTGCTCTGTTGAATTCTTTTCTATCTTCTGCCTCCTTGTGTTGGATCCAAATACTGCAGTATATAAGAGTCAATTACATTTTATTACTGATGTAATATTGTAGATTTACATAATAAAACATTTTCAACAATTAGATAATTGTTTAATTGACATCAGCCTATGAAATTTGAATTTTATCTTCACTGGTTTTTATTTGTATTTAAAATCCGAGACCATGGTCTTGGGTCAGAAAAGGGTAGAAGGCCTTCTCTGAGTCAGGGATGAGGTGCTGCTCCAAGTGGGGGAGTTTAAGTATCTCAGGGTCTTGTTCACAAGAGAGGGAAAGATGGATTATGGCAGATTGGTTCTGCCTCTGCAGTGATTCGAGCATTGTACCAATTTAGGCAAAGCTCTCGATTTACCGGTCAACCTATGTTCTTACACTGAGAAGGACGGAGGAACTGTCTCAGGTCTGTTGGGACACTTCTGTTTTACCTTTGCACACCTAGATTGATCAATATTTCTCAGCACTTCTTTTCAAAACTATTCAAGTTGTATGGTAGACATTGGTGGACTGCAGTCATCAAATCTCTCCACAGATTTTAAATGTGACTTATGTCTGTACTCTGACTGGGTCCTATGAGGACATTCCCCTTTTTCTTCGTCAACCACTGTGGTCAGTTTTACATGTGCGCTTTCACTTGCTGTCATTTGAAAGATTAAACCTCTGCCTGACTTCAACTTTAAGGCGGAGGGTAGCAGGCTTACTTCAAGAAGTTTGCTCCATCCTTGTTTTTTTCTTTCAAGAGCCCCAATCCCTGAGGCAGAGACACCCTCACATAACAATGCTGCCACCTCCATGCCTTACTGTAGGTATGGTGTGTTATAGATGGTGGGCTGCATTGGATTTACACCTGGTGTACCCTTTAGTGTTGAGGCATAATAGTTCAATTTTGGTCTCAACTGACCAACTTTTTCCATTTGGCATCAGAATGTTCAAGGGGCATTCTGGCAAGGCTCAAACCAGTTTTAACGTGGCCTTTCTTGAGAAGTGGTTTATTTCCTTGTGACCCTCCCTGAACAAGCCACATCTGTGAAATTGTTGTCACCTGTTCAGAATCACCACTCTTTGCCATAAAGTACTGTTACTCCTTCAGAATGTCCATTGACCTCTTGGTAGCCTATCTTTCCAGTTTCCTCCTTGTAGCACAATTGTAACTGATTAACCTGTTTAAATAACTAATTAAAAATGTGGTTTTACATATTAAAATATTTAATAAAACTATAATCTACACTTAGGAACTTAAATCGTATCTTAGTGCTGAGTGTGCATCAACTGAACATTTTAAGGAAAGCAGACTGAGTTTCTTTTTTGTGTTTAATCATTTGTGAGAACTTGCATGGGTTGTAGACCTGTTACAACTTGCACCGTACATAGTCTCAAAGCAAAGTTAGAACATGCCTTTATTTGGTATGATTATCTGAGGAAAAAGATTGGGTTGGTGTGCTCAATAACTCCTCCTTTAGTTTCTGCTTCAGAACAAAGAACCTGCATCTACTCAAGAGAAATTTGGTGGATTTTCTGACCTTCATTCTGTGTTTTCTTCAAAGTCATTTTTTAATTTGTTTTTGCCCTCTTATAACTGTATTTTATGTGCTTTAACGTGGTTTAAAATTTACTACTCAATTACTGTTGTTTGAATGTTTTATTTACTTTCACTGAAATGCAGAAATAAGCTTTTATCTGAAGTTGACAACTAACACCAGCAGATTATGTTGGAGATTAATGAAAAACAAATGCACATTTCAGTTGTAACAATAACATATTTATTCCTGTTTCAACCTAACAAAAGATGTTAACACCTTTGTTTTCTTTCTGTGTCTAAAACTAGATATGGCTGAAAAGACCAAATAGGTGGCAAGGGTGATCAAAGAAATTCAAAATAACAGACTGGCATCCACTTTTTGTTTTGGATTATTTTCTCTGGTTTTGGAAAAGATAGTGGAAATGGAATTTTCTTGTCCTTGTGATTACAGGTTCAATGCTGTTTTTGCATTAGCATTTTTTCTTGTTCCTCCTGCAGTGGTCTTTCTATTTATGTTTAAAGAAAACACATGTAACTCACATACGCAGTGTTGTGACTTTTGTAAGTTATGTTGGGAAGCACTGAAACAAAGCCTCATTCCTGCATTAATATGGATAATAATCCTGTTAACTGATGGATGTTATCTAGCCTGTATGTGCACCAACTGGTCAGGCGATTATGAAACCATCTACAGTACACCTCCTCAGAAATGGTGCAGCCCGGATGACTCATCCAAAGGATCAGTGGCAAAGAAACGGACCCACAAATGTTATACTATACCACAGGTAAGAAACAAATTGATGTTTCTGAGATTTTGCTCTTGGTCATTGTCATGGATTTTATCAATAACCAATTTCCTATAGTGAAGAGAGAAGGAGACAATGAGCAGACAAGTCAAACAGTTATAACTGTGGCGTGATGCACGAGGTAAAATGCCCCGAACATCCGGTCACTGAGTTTATTTATACCAAGAGATAGG
The DNA here is from genome assembly GCF_043380555.1 of Nothobranchius furzeri. Lineage (NCBI taxonomy): Eukaryota > Metazoa > Chordata > Actinopteri > Cyprinodontiformes > Nothobranchiidae > Nothobranchius > Nothobranchius furzeri. Next base: position 63,713,530 of record NC_091744.1, on the reverse strand, counting down.
GAGAAAGAGAGGGAGAGAGGGAGAGGGAGAGAGAGAGAGAGAGAGAGAGAGAGAGAGAGAGAGAGAGAGAGAGAGAGAGAGAGAGAGAGATTGTGTGTGTGTGTGGGGAGTCAAGAGTGTGTTTGTGTGTGTGTGTCTTGTGTGGGCGTGTCATGCAAAGAGGCATGGAGCAATACATTTACATTCAGTTGATTGAGTCAATGATCAAGAATTAATAAACATGAATTTTTCCATAACATCCCCCCCTGTTTATCCGATAACCAAACAAAAGGAAGTAACAAAACAAAACAAACCCAAATAAGGAAAATAAAAAATAAGTACAATAACAAGGAATTTTATCCCCTTCGATAACTTGCCACCATTATCTATGAAAGCTACATCAATCACGAATCAGGAAGGGGAATGTCATAGGACCCGGTCAGAGTCCATAGTCACATTTAAAATCTGTGGAGAGATTTGATGACTGCAGTCCACCAACGTCTACCATACAACTTGAATAGTTTTGAAAAGAAGTGCAGAGAAATATTGATCAGTCTAGGTGTGCAAAGGTAAAACAGAAGTATCCCAACAGACTCAAGGCTGTTATTGTGGCAACAACACAACGATCGCTCATGTCATTGCAGAAGAAGCCTAAAGATGAGGGACATTTGTTAAAATTAAGTCAAGGTGGACTTTTCAGGATTCTTAAGATTGAGGCTTATGGGTTGGTTGACCTACTGAAGATAATAAAAAAAAATAGTCTAAGTCTAGTTCTGAGAAAAAAAGGTCAAAACTCTGAGGTTAAAGTCAGGAGTCTTTTTCCCTCGTCAATAATCACCTAATATAAATAATTAGTTTTCATTTTGAAAAAGAAAGGACTAAAATGCACTCATAAATTTGCTTATGTCTTCATATTTAGAAAAAAATATTGCAAAATGAACGTGGATGTCTTCCATGGGATGTTGATATTTGTGGCACATTGTGTACAAAACAAACAGAAAAGAATTGTACTTTAAGTGTCATTCTTTTGGGGGCATGTTGTTGTTGCCTGAATTCTTCAAAAAAAAAAAAACATGAGTTAGATTTGAGTGTATAGCCAAAGAATTTAAGAGACATTCTTATGGAGGTCCAAAGAACGTTAGGGGTCTCCAAAGCTGCAGGTTGCAGATCCCTGACTGAGCAAAACTGTCCCAGAGTTAAAAGAACCAATTTGGTGCCGACTCTGGTCCTCATGACAATTATCTTGGTTCGCCAGTGTTGTGTTTCTTTTTCAACAATTTGATGAGGCTTTGAGACACTGTTCTCTGTGAGCTGTTCGAAATATCGCGGGATTTAGGCTGAAAGAACGGTGGTTTCCTCTGAGCACCGGGGCAGGCAGCAGAGCCGCACAGGTAACCAGCTGGAGCCGCAGCATCCGCGTTAGAACACCCTCAGACACCTCCCCCTCTGGAGCTTCCGTCCGGAGCGCCGCCACCCGCTCAGGTCACCTTCCAGCCTCTCCACCGGCATTTTCCACCGAGCATCTCCGTCAGAAGATGACACCTGGCAAACGCAGAGCCGCAGTCATGTCCTTAACGGTGGCGATATTTGGGATGTTGATGCTGCAGTCCGTCTCCTCTCAGAGCGGTAGGAAATGAACTCTGCCGGTAGAAAATGAATGACGCTTTCCTCTCATCATGGCGAAAATGCGGTTTTAAGGGTGGATCAAGATGCCCGCATGAGCTTATTTATGATAAAACGGTTTTATTAATAGCGCTGCCTCTCTAACATTACCATCCGTCGTTAATAAACAACCACATTTTTCACCTCAGAGTAAAACAAAACACCGTTTGTGCCCTGAGCTTTGAAATGAAAGATTGATAAATCATTGATAAGCTACAATCTGCTTTCTGCGGGCTGAAGTGGGCCAAGACGGAGGCCTGAAAGACGCTCCTAAAATGTCCTTTGAAGTGTGGATCTGAATACTGAGCGGTTCAGTCAGCGAGGACAAGTTCTGCTGATGAGTTAGTGGAACAGGTAGAGGAGCAGGGGAACTGGGACACGCTGAAATTTAAACCCTCACACACTCATGCATGTCTGCTTTCAGCTCAGGAATCCTGCGTTTTCTGTCTGCATCAGCCCAGGCTCATCATACAGGCTCATGTAATTAGGTGTAGGACTTCAGGAGAAGGGATCTGTAAATAGCACCAGTCCATTCTGCTGCATGCTGCTATATTTAGAGCAGAGATGCTGCTCAGGGATCTGTGGCTTTAATGTCCTTCTGAATCTGTTAACTCTTCACTGAGATGTTCTGCACTGCAGAAAAGCATTGATCTCCATGCACAGTTCTCCGTGTGAGTCTTGATGACCCTCTGCCCAGATCCTCCCCAATCAGATTAGGGCAGCATAGCATAGGATCTGTTGCTGTAAGTGTGAAGTCGGATCTTTTTACAGGCGGTGTGTGTGAGAATGAGGCACTTTGGCCTTCCCTGGACTGCATTACACATCCTCTGCACCGCACACCCACTCATAACATCTCCTCTTCAGTCAGACGTGTTATGTTTTTGACACAGATGGATAATGTGATCTCCTCATCTTCATCTGATGAAGGTTGTTCATGGACCAGATTCTGTTGAGCTTCTCTGTGGATGTGTGTCACATTTAAAGTAGAACAGTTTTAATTGGACACTTCACATCTTCTCAAGTGAGATTCTGTAGGTATGAACAAATGACAGCTGACTTAGAACAACCTCTGTTTGGACAAATACAGATGAATTCTGACCAGACTGATGAGTCGTAGGACCAAAGTGTCAACACCTACATCTAACTTTAACGTAATTTCACACGTTTAGGAGTTCATGTAAATACTGTTTAAACATAAATCCTGACCCCACACAGCTTTCTTGACATACCAGTTTTTCTCTGAAAGTTCTGCTCATTTTTGTGTTTAGAAATATCAGTTTGATTAGTAAATAACGTTGTGACACAAAATGAAAATGATGGAAATATTTAGCATTTTTATGATGTGCTATGGATTAGAAGATTGTTTTAATCAGTTTTGAACTGGTCCAACTCTGCTTCTCTGCCTGCTATCTGGCAGGTAAGATATTTATTATTCATTACTTGCTAGAGTCTTTGAACAATTAATGTGCACTAAATCTAGAACATGTTCACAACAATTATAAATTCTTCTGACTGGAAACACATTCACTCAACATTTGTAAAAATGAAGTGTAGCCATGGTTACTTTGATTTGTAACAATGACATGAATGAATGTTGATGATGTTCTTTTTATCTGTTATCTGTACAACAAACAAATGGCTTCAACTCAAATTAATGTTATTTTTAACAGAAAAGACAATCCATTTACTTTGATGGCATCTTGTCTAACTCAAAGGGTCGTGAAGCAGTATTTAAAATCAGAATTTCTTGAAAACTAAAGAACACACAGTCCAACAGAGCAGTTAAGCTGTATTTGTTCTCATTTTGTGTGATTAGATGCTTATCCAGAATGCCCTGGTACGTTACTGGGACCAGAGAGAAACAGTTATACATCCATCCGTTCTCGACCACTTATCCAGGGCCGGGTCATGGGGGCAGCAGCCTAAGCAGGAAGGCCCAGACTTCCCTCTCCCCATGGGTCAACTCCTCTGGGGGAATCCTAAGGCATTCCCTGGCTAGCTGAGAAACATAGACCCTCCAGCGTGTCAGTTATATAATTAAACAATAACCAGCCCCATCGTCAGGTGAGACCAGGGGTGGACTGGGACTAAAATTCGGCCCTGGCATTTTTACAAATCGTCGGCCCTCAGTCGGGCCTCCCCATTGGGAGAGCAGTTGGGATGGGGGGTGTTGCCGCACGCGGACTTGTCTCTAGGCCGAATGTGATATCTAATATGGACTGAGACTGTTAAATTACAAGCAGGGCCAGACCGCTGCGACCGGGAGCCCTGGCCATCCAGATCAGCTCATTCTCCACGAGTTGAGATCAGCGGGACGTTAGCTACATGCTAACACGGTAAAACAACTCCTACGTCATCGCTCTACTGCGTTTTTCTACTGCTAAAAACGCCTGGAAAATCTCTGTTAGCTTCGGTTTACCGTGTAGCTAATGTTCTGCAGATCACCAACTGTGGAGTAGCGTCGGCCCAAGCTGAGCAAGCAGCCCACTTGGCTATGCGGCCCACCGGGACAGTGCCAGAATGCCAGATAGGTCAGTCCACCCCTGGGTGGGACCGTCTGATCGGTGCTTTCATTTGCTATTATTATTATTAGTCAGAAGTCAGCAAATAATTATAGCATTCATGTCTTCCTCAAATTTCACTATTAATAAAGTTTCGGTTTAGATTTTTGTTAAGTTTTAATTTGTTAGATTATTGTCATTTAAAAGCGATATTCTCAACCATGTTAAAGGAGTTATCTTAGCTGCATTCTGTAAACTATTATATTACCATACAGTTACGTAAGAGTTCTGTAATTATTTATAGGAGAAGTGATGGAAGATCTGTTTCACTCCTGCACATAAGTTCATGTTTATATGGTTTTCTCATCAGTTCAGAACCAATCTGTTTCTCTAAACTCAGGTTATTAAGCTATGAGCAACAGACAAAATACTAATAATTTCTAAACTTTATCATAGGAACTGACATCAGAAGAGCTTAACAAGCCCTTTAAAATATATGGTTACCAACAATCATGAATCAATAAATCATTTATTTTATTGCGTCTCCAACAGGAAGTTGGATTTTCACGCAGTTGAAATTTCATGAGTAGAAGTCATGGTTTCTTCTTCTGAGCTTCAAGATGTGTTTATTTCGTATATTGTATGCATTTAAAGCAATGATTGGCACTGAAGATAATTGATGTTTTTGATGCACAAACTGACACACGAGGCAGATGTAAGAAAACTCCGGCTCAAACTAAACATCATTCTGACACGTACAGTAGATCGGTGAGCGGAGACGAGGCTGTCGGCCCGGCTCTGTCCACACATCTGGTGGATCTGAACTGGCAGCGTCCACCTCTCAGCATTTTTGAGAGCTGAGGTTTTCCCTTTAGATTCCCAGTCATGCCTCTCACTTGTAGGAATCTAGATGATGCTGTGCAGTAAGGACCGGGCTCCAGGAACCGGCTGGGGGATTCATGTTGTCTCTTGTTGGTCTCCCAGATCTTGTTGGCTGACTTTTTTATTTATTTTTAATTTCTTGCCGCTTTTAGTGACGTGTGCTTCTATGGAAGGGGGGGGGGGGGGGGGGGGGGTGTCTCTCACCAGGCGCCCACACTCTCCCCAGAGACCAAGAGCTGCACAGCTTGTATAAATCTCCTCTCAATCTATCATGCTCTCCATGCTGCCTAGACCGATGACTGCAACCCTTGTCCTCCTCTTCCTCTTCCTCCTCCTCATCCTCTCTGAACTGTCATGATCACTTTCATTACTACGTCTAAGAGAGAATTTCATCAGCATGAGGCATACCTAATTATGTTTTTATTACCGTAATCAGATAAAAAGAGCTGAAAATGGCAAGGTCATACGGAGGACTTTAGAATGACCCTGTCTCAAATCTAATGTGATGTTTTTAAATGGACAAACTAAGTGATAGCATGCTAGCAGGGTCGTCCCAGCAGATTTGACTTAAAGCTTCACAGGAATATCAGCGACATTGGCCGATACAGACATAAAGTATTTTCTTCCTAGAATCTGGAACATGATCACAGATATTCTTCTAATCTCCAAGAGCGTGCTGTCACTTCATTAGAGCTTTTGTAGAGAGTCAAGAGTTTACACGTGCTAACCTGATTTACCTTTTGATTAACATAAAAAATTACTTCCATTTCCTCAATTTGTTTGTATTTAAATGTAAGTTGTCATAATTTATACTTTTGTTATGTTTTTTTCCTTCCTCATTTATCCTTTGCTGACTCTAATTTGATTTAATCTTTTATTTTCTTGCTTCTCCATCCAACATCTCTATTTTGGGCTGATCTTTGGACATGCTTCCCCTCTAACGACCACCAGCAGGCTTTGTGAAATCTCCTCTGTCTGAGACTAAGCTCACAGGAGACACATTTGAGATGTACTGTGATGTAGTAGGTAACCCCACCCCAGAAATCCAGTGGTGGTACTCTGAGATCAACCGAGCCGACTCTTTCAGGCAGCTATGGGACGGCGCCCGTAAGCGGCGGGTGTCCATCAGCACAGCGTACGGCGTCAACTCGGTGAGCATGTTGGGGGTGACGCGTCTCACCCTGGATGACGCGGGGACATATGAGTGCAGAGCCAGCAATGACCCGAGACGGAACAACCTCCATCAGAATCCAGCCATCTCCTGGATCCGAGCTCAGGCTACTGTTATGGTGCTTCAGAGTGAGTGGTCGGTGTAAAATGTCCCACCCCCAGTTTCTGTGTGACTCCGCCTCCTTCCTACCGCCCCAGAGGACCACTAGCATCCTTCATAGATTTCGTCCACCTCTACAGGCATAGGTGCTGAAAAGAAACACCATTTATCCCAGTGAATCCCAAATTCAGTCCTTCATACTGTAGAGCCGAGCTTCCCTTTAGTTTCCTCTGTTCATTTTCTCATAGTTAACAGTTTTCTTTACATGTAACAAAATCCTTCCCTATATGCACATTTCTTTATTTGTAATATCCATGTTTTATTTTTCATTTGTTGAACTTTGGAGTCAAAGTACATTAAAGTAGGGATGCACCGATACGATACTGGTATCGGTGCCGATACCAATACCAATACCGATATCGGTAAAAGTTAACCGATACCTGGAACCGATACCAATGCAGTTGCTTGAAAATGGCTTCACTGTAACTTGTCCTTTCTGTTCACCTAATATTTTAGTTTTGTGATGACTTCCATTCATATATTTTACTTTTTATCTACCTCACAGTCTTTTCCTGTTGAAAGCAGAGAAGAAAATAAAATCTGTATTCCAAATCATTGCATTTTTTTGTGTGGTGGAAGTATCGGTATTAGTAATCGGTATCGGCGAGTACTCAGATCCAAGTATTGGTATCGTATCGGTTTGGATAAAAGTGGTATCGTTGCATCCCTACATTAAGGTAATTAATCAAATTATCAACACACAAATACATGGAAAAGTAATGTTGATTCTCAAAATAGTGTTTGAATAAGTAATCAGATGAAGACAGCCTGACAAACTGGGTATAGATTTCCTCTGATGTGATGCTCTGAATACAAAAGCAACTTGAATAACTGGAGTCAAACAACAAGCTGGTGAAGGTTTCAGTCTTAGCAGGTTCAAGCAACGATAGCTGGGCTTTTCTGTAGCTTCTCTGAAAGGTTCAGTCTAAAACGCAAATAGTTTTTATTTTCAAGCTTCTATTTTAACCATAATGTTCAACATGAATAGTTAAATCTATTTGATGATGTTATAGTTCCAGAGAGCTTCCTCATAGTCACTGAAATTATTTAGGCTGCATTTCACATTTGATCAAGAGTGTAAAACTGTGGTGTCCTATGTCGTTTAGATCTTCCCAAACAGCCCTAGCCCTAGTCAGCATTACTCCTACTGAGCCGTTTCTCTGTTGCAGAGCCAACAATTGTTGCGTCCGAGCACGCCACCATCACAGAAATCATGGACAGTATCACTCTGCAGTGCAACCTCACCAGCTCCTTCTACGAGCCCTATGAAAACTACTGGATGAAGAACGGAGAGATGATCCCTGAATCACAAAGCTCAAACCCGAACACTGAATACAGGTGGGGTAGGAAACCCCTCGGCTTTTTATATTTGTGTGTGTCAAACACAGCATTGGGTTAACACGGGGTGTGTCTCTGATCTGCAGGGTGAACAAACCAAGAGGAGATGACGCAGGAGTGTACATGTGTGTCTACAACTTCCACAATGCTCCATCTGCCAACGCCACCATCGAAGTTAGATGTAGGTGTTGATTTATCAGCTGCAGGCATATTTACTTTGATTTGTCACCCAAACAAGCGACCTTGAGCACTTGTAGCCCTGTCATGTGAGGACCTGTGATTTCAAACAGCTCTGCTGGCTGCTCAGGGGCAGCCGGCGCCCTTGACACCTTCATTCAGCCAAAGGCCGGCTCAGTGGCAGCAGATGGTGTCTTGTTTGTCTGATGGCAAAGGATTATGTCTCAACGGTAAAATCCGGTCAGCCTTTTCTGCTGCCACATGTGCATTGCTTTGGAGGCAAATTGGACTTTTGCGGGTTTATGTATTATTTGATGGAGCGTTTTATTGATTCAGATTCAGAAAGAGACTCACTGCAAAAGAGATCTCTAATATGCAGAATTCTGGAAGTTGAATGTTTAATTTTCATTAATCATGAGATAAGTTCTGTGATGGGAAATATTTGAAATTGTTATAATGAGGCAATTAACTCAGTTTTTTTTACCAGACTTCATGCAAATGACTCAGGAAAACACATCTTACTACAAGCATGATTCAGTATTTCATCTTGAAGGTAAAGATTAGAAAAAAGCTAAATCTTCTTAACCTATTTTTTTTAAAGGGGCTTTAAAGAAAATACACATTTTTGGAGCTTTTTACCATGTGGTATTGTTTTTGAATCAATGCAGTCCTTTATTTTCCTGTTTCAGCTGCAAATTTTGACTTTTACGTTGAAAATCTTGTAAAATGTCAGTGAAAACTAGTCTCATCAACAGGCCCTGCACAGAAGCGAGTCCCTGGTCTGAAACCTGTCTCTCCTGGACAGCACAGGATATGTGGCTTACGCGACTGTTGACGTGTGTCAGAATTGGTAGTCTGGTGGTCAGAGTGCTGTGCGGGCACATCGTTTTACACAGGTTCACATCCCGATCTCAGCAGTAACCTTTTTCTTCTTTTACAGCTACACCTGCCAGTATTTTGTTTTCAACCCTTTATTGGCTAACAGTTTAAAATATAAGGACTAATCTGTGTTTTTTTTTTTTTACTTTGTTTGTTTATTTAGCCAGTGTGAGTCCATGTGAGGTGAGCAGAGTAAATCAACTAAAATGCTGCATGGAAACAACTAAATTCAAAGTTGTTTAGGGACACAAAATGTTTTGTAGAAATTAATCAATAAAACTAAAATATAAAAACATGAGTTGAACAGGAGTCGAACCCGCATCAGCACATGGTAAAACTGAGATGGCACAGCTGGAATACCATAGCCAACGCAGCAGCTGACTTTCCTAACATGCTGTTTTAGGCACGCTTTGTTGTTGCTGGCGTGGGCGCATTGTTTCACTGAAATTAAGCGTTTTAAGTCCGGTTATAAATTCAGGCTGATGAAAATAACTCATGTTTAAGATAAGTGACATCTCAATAGTGCCAACGATAATATTTTATCATTTACTGTGCCTAGCTTTGCTCTTAAAGGTTTAAAGAAGCCATCCATCCATTTTCTGAACTCGCTTGTCCATGTAGGGTTGCGGGGGGGGGGGGGCTGGGCAATCAGGCAGGGTACACCCTGGACAGATAGCCAGTCCATTGCAGGGCAAGGTTTAAAGTAGCATGATGTGGAACCTTTAACTTTTAACAGATCCAGGTATTTGTTCTCGTTTCAGCTGCCCCCATGATAACCGGCCACAAGCGTAGTGAGAATAAGAATGAGGGGAGTCGTGCTGAGCTCAGCTGTAAGTCTGTGGGCTATCCCCACCCTGCCTGGTCCTGGTTCAAGATGGAAGACAGCAGTGTGAAGGTATGTTTGAAATGATACATGAATTTACATTTCCTATAGGTTGCTATATTCCTCACAGGTCTCTCTCTACTCGGTTCCTGATTTCACTGATTCATTTAAAAGCAATAAAATAAGAACGTAAACCTGTATTAAATGTTAATAAAAGGTGTGGAATCAGCAGTTTAATCATAATTGAAGTGGCATGCTGAACTAAAAACATAACAGGACAACCAGTTGAAATTTAAGGAAAGAAAACATTTCCTAAACAACCAAAGGCCAGGCCATCTGTGTGACAGTGTGGCGGAACTACTTAATATTTAACAGTAAATTGAAAACACTTTGGGAGTTCATCACCTAAAGTTTAGCCACTGATCCATCTGCTTCTCCTGCTTTATCCCGTGGTGGTCCCAGCTGACGCATACATCACGCATATCCTCTTACTCAACACCATTTATGCCTGATAGGTTTGAGCACCTGGAATAAGAAACATATGGGCCATTCCCATCTGTACCGGGTCAGCCCGGGCCGGGTAGCCCCAGTCGGCCCCAGCCTGGCCCGGTTGATTCCACACATCCTTGTCCTAAGCCCATGTGGGCTGATTCTACCCACCAATCAGAGGCTTGCTCTAATGGAAGGTGTGAATTTGCTGTCAGCAGTGGGTGTGTTGGCCCTTGTCGGCCTGAAGCAGACCCCCTCGAGAAGAGGGCTGAGAATGAGCCTTGGTTGGCCCGGAAAAATACCAGGTCACCCAAATTTGTAAACAACCTACGCTACCCGGCCCGGGCCGACCCGGTACAGATGGGAATGGCCCAATAGACCCCTCTGTACCGCCTTCTATGGCTCATAGCATCAGTTCTTTGAAGGGAGTGTATGTATTGAACACACACACACACACACACACACACACACACACACACACACATACACACACACATGTGCACACACACACACACATGTGCACACACACGCACACTCACACACAAATATAATTACAACATAAACTTCAGTCTTCCACCTAGTTACTACAGGTGGTGAACATTTAAATGAGCAGAATCCTGGCATGCCTTTGACAAAACATAGAGTAAATCCTCCATCAGTGAACCGTTAGAGGCTGCATCCACAAATCCAAGTTAAAACTGTTAAAGCCTTCTACCAGTTAACGGGAGGGATGAAGATTATGAGGCTAAAATCCACTTTGACTAAAGCTGCCATTTGTTTAACTACTGTAGTTTAATTACTGTGATCTTATGGACTCCTCGCAGCGCAGCGTTTGGACAGGGATCCAGGATTTGAGCGATATCATTAAGGAACATTTCTTCTTCTGAAGGCAGAATTTAGCCTGGCTTTTCCCACGTGACTGGCTTCATTGGTCAGTGTGACGCTTCTCTATTAGTGGCAGCTTGTGACACTCTTCTGTACTTTCTAGCTCACTAACGTAGCTCAGTTAGTTTTTACCTGTTTCTCTTTGATCTCTTATCTTAGTGCTTTTACTTGTTTTATGGTTAGTTAACTCTGAATGTAATTTTATGCCTTGCTTTTATGTGTGTTATTTGTTTTTAGCTTTAAAATTTTCTCCTATGCTGTCTTTGTTGTTGTGTGTGTGTCTTTCACACTCCTGTACAGCACTTTGGTTTCAAATGTGCTTTATAAATAAACTGGTATGATATTACCTAAAATGTGAAATGGTGAGGCTTGATATCAGTTTTTTTACTGATATCTGGATAGTCTTTACTCTTAATTTCCAATACTGACATAAACTGATAGCATTATCCCCCCACAATAAAATAATATAGAACCAAATAATTTTAGGTGACTAAAATCACATATCTGCTATCATGCATACTTAAACTTTAGCATCATCTGTTCCAAATATGACAAATACTTCAATTTAACTTAGGCTATGGACAAGATGGCAAATTTTTGCTGATTCCCATTCTTCCTGAGCTAATCCTGCCAAACGCCCGTCGTACAGGTCAAATCTCTACATCCTCGCGTGTTGTGCAGAACAAACAAAAATCTCCAGCTGCTACAATCTAAAACTAGCCCGCTCAAAATAAGCCATCAGAAAAAAGGCAAAAAAGACGACTGTATTGTGCTGCGCTGTAGTTTTTTTTAGCTGTAGACAAAGATGGCATCTGGTGACAGTGCACATCTTTTTTTAGACGAAAGGCTTTAATGTTTTTTCTTGTTGTGGTTTCAAAGACATGTCCAAGTCATTTAGAACAGAGGAAAGAGCTGCAGCGAACTCTGCTTCAGACGCCATCTTTGTTGTTTATGAGAAACTGAGCATTGCAGTGTGTGACATACGCTGCTCAGCGCTGATTGGCTCGGTTAGCATCTCAGGGGGTGGGGTTATGTGAATGGCAGCATTACGAGGCCCTTTGCTTCCCATGAGGAAGCATCGGCATGGCTGGCTAGGCTCAGTAGCTGAAGAGTTTGGTGTATAATATAACCACAGTAGCTGTGTCATTAACCCTCCTGCTGTCCTAGAGGCTGACCCAACCAGGACAATGGATGGTTGAGCAGGGTTCAGGGTTTGTCCCTTTGGGTTCACGTGGCAGGGGTGAGGTGGTGCTCATTCGAAAAAAAAAATAAAAAATAAAAACCCACATCGGGTCCATTGGACCCCATAAGGAATGTGGATGGGTTGAAAGAGTAGAAATAGATCCCGATAGTTTCTGATATTTCATTTTATTGCCGATATCGTTCGATAATATCGGACTTCTCTGTTAAAAGTGCATTAACATGCAGCTAACACAAAGTTGAGCCTCATACTCGCTAACACAATTTAATGGTCATTTTCTTGTTACTCTGACAGGAAATCGACAACTCAACCGGACGCTTTGTCGTGGTCAACGAGGGGAACCACACCAAGCTCCTCATCGCCAACTTGGATATTGACCTGGACCCTGGCGAGTACCAGTGCAACGCCACTAACAGTTATGGCAGCGACAGCGAGGTGTCTGTGCTGAGGGTTCGCAGCCGCTTGGCTCCCCTGTGGCCTCTTCTGGGAGTTCTGATTGAGATCATCATCCTGGTCGTCATCATCGTTGTTTATGAGAAGCATAAGAAGCCTGAGGATCTACAAGACGGTGAGTCTGAAGGGACATTTGTCTGAATCTCCAGGTTATACTTTTAAAACTTGTGTAGTAAGCTTCATGTGTAGGTTCCTCCATTTTTCCACCCAGAAGTAATGACCATGTAAGGAGACACACACTTGTGTTTTTAGTCACCCACCGGAGACACTGGAGGAATCACTTAACACTGTGCTGCTCCTGCATTCAATAATTTAGTCTGACGACATTGAACCAACAGACAGACTCTGTTGCAGAAGGTTGCACCTTGTTAGAACAATTTCATTCATTTAATATTCATGAGAAATACGACCCTGTAGTCTTGGAAAGGTGGACACTTTTAATTATTAATGGATTCCTAAGGATGTTGTTCATAAGCCTTTCCAAACCTAACCAGGAATCTTGTCATTTAGTCGTTCTGATTCTTCTAACACAGCAGAGCTCTTTGTTTTTGGGTTAGAGGTGTATCCTGAATTATGCATTAATGATATTTGGGCGACCTTTTCTGCACAAACAGAATTCAGAATTTTGCCACATGCTGATCAGATGCAACACTTTGTGAATAGCGAACAGCTCAGACCAGTCAGTCAGGAGTCACACAGCAGATTTAGTTTAACTGAGTTTGTTCGGCAGTTGAACGGTTTAACAGGTTGTTGTAATATCTCCCCTCCTTTTTTTTTCAAAATGCATAACCTAAACCGTGTTTGTGGTAAGTGTGAGATGTTTGCATGCTGCCTGGTTTCGATTTATGCTCATTCAGCCTCATTCCTTCTCCAGTTCACGGCTCGGCTAAACAGTTCTGTTGAGCTACCCCTGCCTTCAACATCAGCCAAGTGCAGACGAACATTTCCGGTTTGCATAACCATGCATTAGAGTTCATGCTGCAGCAGCAAGTCGCATTAATGACGCGTGGATTGTTCGTGTTTATCAATCATTTCTGCTGCCTCTTGTTTCTCACTGCTTCAGTGCATTATTACAGCAGAACGCTGATACTGATGGAGCTGCTTCTCACTAATCTCTGAGTGAACAGATGTTCTTTGTGAGCACTGCTTGTCTGTGCATGACAACAGTATTTGAAGTTAGGATTTTGCTTGTGTGTCATCGGTCTCACCTACTCATGCCTTCAAAATGTGGTGTTTAAATGTCAGGCATATTTCTTCAGCATGACAATCTCTTGTTTAATGTTTTTAATATTTTCCAGGCTGTGCTTTTACTCTGCAGATATGTCATAAAGCATTATAATTAGCGGTGCACCGATTGTTTTACAGGTGTGGGTAATAGGCTGCGTTTCGGACTGACGGGTATTATCAGAGATTAGCAAAATTTGACTCTCATTCATTCATTTACCCTCTATAAAGGGTTTTTTGTGTGAAGGGTCGTTGGGACCTGGTGCTCTCTATGCTGCACCTCAGCAGTGAAATAAAAATAATTAGTGTAAACACAATCTGATACAAGAAACCTTTAAAATAAATACGAGTTCAGAATAATATGCCAGTGATGCACTTTTACAATTTAAACGATCAATAATTATCAATATTGTCAGAGAATGACCTGATGGATGATGATGAATACATCTAATAAATAATTAAATAAATGAATAAATATTTGGGAGAGATGTCATTAAGTTGTTTTTTCCCCCTCCAGGAACTAATAAAAACTGCACAGGCTCCTAAGGAACAGGTTTGTTTATGCACATGAGGTAAACCAGCAGGTGTAACTATACACTTGATAAGAAAAATATTTTTCCAATAAATATTCCACAGTGTTAAGTCATTTACGATCATCATAGAAAAATAAGCTAATTAAAATGTCATTCACGTGTGTCTGATGAGAAGGTGAGCTCTGCATAAATGCACACAAACATAAAAAATGTCCCCATTAAAAAAATGAAAATCAAAATTCCAGTTGCATTAGCGCTCATAATTTTATATGGTGACAAAACAAAATCAAATAAATCTATTTTTGCTAAGAAATGAAATTTATATTGATGAGACGGCTGAAAAAAATCTCAATTATTAAAAAATCTTCTACATGAAACAAGTAAAGAAAATGTGCACAAGTTAAAATAGAAATGATTAAAATAACGATACAAATACATTAAAAAACACAGTTATATTTTTCTCTTTGAAAAAAAAAAGCTGATGTTTGGGTTTTATTTTTATACAGAGGGTTCCTACTTCTGTCTGGTAACCTGCAGGAGTTTATTTAGGATTTCCACTGCACATTGAATTGCCTCTTTGTTTGAAATGGGCTCTATAAATAAATAAAAATAATGCTTCCACTAAACAGGCAACAACAGCCAAGCCAATGTTATCATTTTTATTTCAAATGCTTCATTGCAAACAAATATTCAGTTTATTAAAAAATGGAAACAATTATTTCAAATGCTTTTATATTTTAAAGTTAAATTTCATCAGATTCACCCAAAGCTTCACAAAAAAAACCTGAAATGTGAACAGACCTAGAAAACAACAATCGGTGCATCTCTAATGGGAGTTCTTAAGGCCAAATGTACTAAATACATGTTACTGTGTGCAGCATCTTTTTTGAATTATTTTCTGGTTGTCATTTCTTCATACCTTTCTCCTTTACCACAGATGACGACCTAGCTGGGCCGGCGTAAGTACAAACTTTACATAACCTTTTCTCTGCTTAGCTTGGTGACTTTATGTTTGTGTCGTGGATTATCCCAGTATGTGTACTATTAAAAGCTCACAGAGAAGAGGTTCCCAAATTAACAAAAGCTGTTGAGCATCATGCTGGAGTATGATTGATGGTCAGATCTTAAATGATTTAGGGAGAAATGTTAAGGTCAAGCTACAACATCTTTGCTTTAAATGAAAGGTTTTGGTTTTAAAGGAGACATATTATTCAAATATAACATTTAGCATCATTTTGTGCTGCCATGTCTTTTTACTGCCTCTACAAACACCTCAAATGTGAAAAAAAGTTTTAGGAATTAAAACAATGAACCTTGTGAAAATTTTGACCACCTCTCAACTGGAGAAGAGAAGCTGCTGCTGGAGGATACGTTACTATACTTTGAGCCCCTCCTGAATATCAGAGCCTCTCAGCTTATAGCAGCCTGAGCAAGGTATATAAACAAGGTCATTAAAAAAAACATGCAGCAGCCCGCTGTAGCTAGCGCTAACAGCAAGCTAAAACTAACATTAGCCAAGTCTTTTTAAATAGGCCACACATTTGGACAAAAAATATAACTTACAAGTCAATGCTACAAGTCCAGTAGCAACAAAGCCAGGTTACCCAGCATCGGCCTGTGATTTCATAGCCTCCTTTAGCCTATTCTAAAGCGTGTGGGCTGTGCCAACTTTCACTTTGGTTGCCAACAAAAAAGCAAACTTTTTTTTCTTCTTGTGTATTTTGACGGTCGGCAAACAACTGAACAGCTATTTGCTAGTCTTTTATTAGCTACCGGCACAGAAAATAGCTAACAGCCGTTAAGCAGGTAAAGAGCATTCCCTAGGACAACTACCTGCTCCACAAAACTGTTAACCCTCTCAGGCTCAAAATAAGTTTTGATAAAAGGACGAACAACTAAGTTCTTCACAGGTACTTCTGAGTTAATATATCAACTACAGACCATTTACCATTTACAGGCCATTTAAAAAATGCTCATGAAATATGTATGTGGAGTAACCAGGTAGGTAGGTTTTAACGTTGCAAATCTGCAACGCCTGCCTCCAGAGGGTTAAAGTTTTAAAAGCTGTGTTAAAGTTTCTACCAACACAATCACTGAACCCCACTTTTTAAGGAATTGGTTAAAGCCGCAATGACAAAGTTGGAAAACAAATTAGCTTAAAATTATGTTTTCATGCGTCTTAACAATGTTGTAACATAGTAGCTATAAATATATTGTGGAGATGAAAAAACAAAAAATAAATAATCGAGTGGTTCTCTTGCATTAGTCTAAAAACCTCCACCAATAACACATTTCAGACCAAAATCAACCATTGGACCATTCGGTTGTCGGTCTTGCTGAATCGCTGCACTTGCCTGAGTCCTCCATTCATTATGCACTCGAGTATTTAGCAACAGAACACTAATAGTGTACGAGGCTCGTGGCTCAATCATATCAGAGAAGGAGAAACAGCCGACTTCTACCCCTTCAACTTTAAGACCATAGTCCCAAAAAGAAAAAAACATATTTTGAAGTCAAGGACAACAAAAGAAGTTTGGACGTAGAAATATGGTGTTTAGCACTATGTCGTTCTGTCTGGCATCGCAAGTTTCCAGTTCAGGCAGAAGCGTCTCGGGGAAGATACAGAGGGGAGGGGTGAGTTCTTTGCGACCGTGTTTGCGGTCAAAACCTAGATTGTTTGCATATTCGTTATAACAGTGTCAGAAAGTGTCTGGAAGGTAATTGTCAAAAATGAATATACTGAAATAGCTTCATGTGAGAGGGACTTAACGCATAGACCTTTATAAACAAGTTTTGTTTTGACCATAGAACTATTATAACTTCAGAAAAAAGGCATATGTCTCCCTTAAAACTAAATTATTACAAGCTAATTCTCAAAAATACACATTTAGTTATCATTCACTTCAACTAAAAAAGTGACTGTGTTGTCTACTTCCTGGTTAGGAAAACCAATTCAACCAACAACCACAAAGACAAGAACCTCCGCCAGAGGAATACCAACTGAGGAGGCTGTCCACTGAGTTAGTATGCATCATCGTGGCCACAAACACAACCTATAAAATTACACCAGAAATCACAATGTTGTACAATTTGAGTAACAATCTGTATTTTCTATTTTTGCAGATCTCATTGACCACATATTGACCACATGAAGGTAAACTAGAAGCGACTCCATCCCAGTGTAAAGGATGTATTTGCCATTAAACACATGATTGTGAGTTGGGAGGGTTCAGTGAGGCATGCCTTATCTTTCACGTCAGGAGGGTGTGTGACACAAAAGTTCCAGAGTTGACATTCTAAACATTGTTGCTGCATGCGATTGTTGACATTTTAGGTTTTATTTTATTATTCTTCATCATTAATATTTCTAATTTTACTACTTCTAAGATAATGCATGCAAAATGTTGACTTTCTGTTTGATAAAGAAATACTTTTTTCTCTTGAGGGTGGCTTCATGTAGAAACTCTGTACTGTGAAAAACTAAACTGCAGTGGAAAAGAAAAAGACAATGTGGTGTGACAGATGTGTACAGTTTTATTATTCCTGTGTAAACCTGTCATTCATTTTATCTGACTATCTATATAAATATATTTATCACATTTAAGGGCTTTGCAGTGTCCCTCTAAAATTGGTTAAGATTTACTTTATGTATGTAATGTATGTATTACAACACTATAAATAAATATCAGATCGCCAGTATTTTTATCCATATTATATGATGCATTTAAATGTTGAGAAAAAATGAAACAAGTTTATAAAATGCTTTGAGAAACTCTATTAAACATTTGAATGTTTTATTTTGTAAGTATGTGTATTGTACAGCATGGCTATTATCCTATGCAATTATTATCCATATCAATATATTGAAAGACATTGCAGCTTCTGATTTTCTGTGAAAAAGCTTTAAACTAGTATGTTCACCGTAGAGCATTGATGGTATATAACACACACCTGCATGAGTTTGGGTCAAGTGACGTGGGCGGAGGGAGGTGTGTGTATGTGTATGTGTGTATAAGAAAAACCCACGTCAGAGCTGAAACGTGAAGAAACTCCAAGGTCACAATCATTTTTAAAAATAAAAATCTGAAGGAAAATAAAACCCTGAATCTTGTGTCTGTTGTGTTGGTTTCTTCCATTAAGCTCACTACTACATGCAAACTTCCAAGAGGATTGTAGGATGATCCTGAGGAGGAAATGCGGAGAACAGCGTCATCTGGTGGGATTAAGTGAGAATTACAAGAGCCTTGCTTTTATATGAATAAAAAAGATTACGCATCTACATTATATACGGGTAATTTTATTATTGTGCTGTTTTGGCTGCAAAAATCAGAATATTAAAGACACTGTTTCCCTCCAGAGAGTAAAAAAAGGCAAATTTTGTCAAAGAAATTTGTAGAAAAGCATAAAATAATCAATACCGTACCAAGATAAAAGCAGTAATCTCAATCATACGAACAAGTTCTTTCTTGCATTGAATTCACTCTTGATTCACTTATCATGTTTGTTATTTCTTTTAAAAACCTCATTCTTATGTGAAATATAAAAAAAATGAGGAACTATTATTTTCCTGTTTATCAGTCTTAATCTGTTTGCCACAGTTAAAGACTGACAACTTAAAAATTGAAATCTGATTTCCCATTCATAAAATGTAGATAACCAAACAGCTCCTCTAACAGATGCTTGGGTTACTTTCTACTGATTTTTTCATCATTTAAATAAGAATCAAAGAAAGAAAAAATTATTTAGGGAGGGCCCCCTGTGAGGGGAATAAGCAGGGCAGTGCCACAAAATAGTGGGTATAAATGAGTTTCCATTGTTTTACTATTAGTTTTAGCCTGAAACCCGTTTGTAAAAATACACTGCCTGGCCAAAGAAAAGGTCACTACCTGGATTTAACTAAGCATATAAGTAGGTAAGAACCTCCTATTGGATCAGCCAGCAACAAGTTATTTAACCCCAACTGGTGCAATGAGTTCTTCTCATTTCTTAAACAACCATGTGGAAAGACACATCTGGTGGTTGTGGAAAAGATGTTATTCTGTTGGAGGATGATCATATCATAGGTATGCATCAAGCAGAGAAAACATCAAAGGAGATTGCAGAAACGAATAAAACGGGGTTAGGAACGGTCCAACGCACTATTAAAAACTGGTCTGATGAGTCCAGATGGACCCTGCTCTAGAGTGATGGTGCATCAGGGTAAGAAGAGAGGCAGATGAAGAGGTGCACACATCATGCCTAGTGCCTACAAGCCTGTGGGGGCAGTGCTATGACCTGGGGTTGCTGCAGTGGGTCAGGTCTAGGTTCAGCAACAGGATGTGCTCCAAGAGTGAGGTCAGCTGACTATGTTTATGTGCTTAGCAGACGCTTTTACCCAAAGCGACTTACTTTTTTTTTAACCTATAGGGCATGTTGTGATCTGTGGGGGAAACCGGAGTACCCGGAGAAAACCCACACATGCATGATGAGAACACGCAACTCCACGCAGAAAGGCCACAGCCGAGTTTCGATCCTGTGACCTTCGTGTTGCGAGGCAACAGTGCTAACCACTGTGCCACCATGCAGCCCATGACTACCTGAATATACTGAATGGCCAGATTATTCCATCTTCCCAGGTGGCATGGGCATATTCCAAGACAATCCCAGGATTCATCGGGCTCAAATAATGAAAGAGTGAGAGCATGAGACATCATTTTCACACCTGGATTGGTCACCACAGAGTCCAGACCTTAACCCCGTTGAGAGTCTTTGGGATGTGCTGGAGAAGGCTTTGTGCAGCGGCCAGACTCTACCATCATCAGTGCAAGATCTTGGTGAAACATTAATGCAACACTGGATGGAAATAAATCTTGCGACATTTAATATTCTTATCGAAACAATGCCACATCGAATGTGTGCGATAATCAAAGTTAAAGATGGTCCATCAAAATATGTGTGACCTTCAGGTATATACGCCCAGTAGAGCTCTCAGAACCTTAGGAAGCAGTCAGCTGGTAGAACCCCAGGTCAGAACCAAACAGAGTGAAGCTGCTTTTAGCTACTATGCTGCACACAGATGGAATCAGTGTCCTTATGACCTCGAACGTGCCCAACTCTAACTTTTAAATCAAAACTGAAAACCTTCATGTTTTCATCAGCCTTTGAATAAATGTTGTTATGCTGCACCTTCTGCTCTGTATTTGCTCACCCTTTAACTTTAACTTGGTTTCTTTTTAATTTTCAAATTGTATTATTTATTTATTCATTTATTTATTTTTAAATAGTATTTTCTGTCATGTTGATTTTAATATTCTTGCTTTTCTTGCTAATGGAAAGCACATTGAATTGCCTCAGTGTATGAAATGTGCTATATAAATAATGCAGCCCTGCCTCGCCTTTTTTTTAGGGTATTTGACATGTTTTCTTCTAGGGATGTCCAGATTCACTATGTTCTATCTGGTAGTGAAGGTAAGCTACGTGCAACTTTTATTTACTAATTTCAAAGAAATAGCACATTCAGTGCCAATTACAACTTTTCCTCTTCCTGACATTGAATATTCTGACTTGTTTGTCCTCACAAAAGGACATGGGCCAAATTCTAAAGCTCTGCAGTATGCTCAACAGATAATTCTTCATTTTAGGGATATTCCTATTTTTGTGTTTATAGATTTAATTATTGTTGCTAAGAAGACTAAACGGAGACAAGGAATTTGCTGTAGTGACTGCTGAAAGGAAAAGCCAAAAGATAAGGAGATTTCATCACTGCAGCAGAAGGTGAAATTCACAAAGATTATCCAGCCGTTTTCTTTGGGGTTCTGTTCATGACAACCCGGGTCAATGAGGAGCGTTCTGCCAGGCTGTGTACTTGTCCAGAGCAAGTTCAGCCTATACTGAGCTCACGTATTCTCTGCAGGTTTTTTGGAGGACTGCAGGGTTCCAGGTAACCAAGGAGCCGATGGAGATGCACAGGTGAGTGACAGAGCAGAGTAAAAAAGTAGGGGTGGGGATGTCGAATCCTAAAAACTCTCTTCATCAGATCAGTCTGGGAACAAAGAAGGAAAACATTACTCTAGTTCAAAGTTTAGTTTATAAGAGAAAAAGCAAAAAAAACAAACAAACAAAAAAGAAAAACAGTCCCACAGTTAGGCAGCAAAGAAAAAAATGGCCAGAATATCTACTGCAGGGTTGATAAGATGTTGACGTGCAGGTGTGAACCATCAGCTGACAATGGGCAGGGCTGAGCCAACCAGCCACAACTGGACAAAAAAGAAAAATGGAGGGCTCCCACACCTACAAACCTGCCCTGAAGTGTTTGTGATAACTTCTAATGAATCCCCCCCCCCTTAAGAGATGTCTTTAATGCAGCCATATTGGAGTGTTTTCCAGCAAGAATTTATTTTTAAGGTCAAGGGTCGGACATTTTTCTGGCAGAATTCATGTTTCTGTCCAGGTCGTCAAGCAGCAAAGCAGGCTCATACCATCACACTAGCACCACCGTGTTTCACTGGTATTATGTCATTTCATCTGAAAAGCGTTGTCAGTTTCATGCCAGACGTAACGGATGTTTTGGATCTGATCTGATTGTTTTTAAAAGGCAAAAACGTTAAACAGTCCATAAGGGGCAACTATGCTATTACAGCACTGTAGTTTAACATTATAGGATGGTTTTAAGATGCCTTTTTAGGTAGGTAGGCAGGTATGTAGGTAAGTAAGTAGGTAGGTAGGTAGATTGGTGAGTAAAAAGTAAGTAATTCGGTAGGTAGGTATGTAGGTAGGTAGGTAGGTAGGCCGGTCGTCAGGTAGGTAGGTAGGTATAGGTAGGTAGGTAGGCCGGTCGTCAGGTAGGTAGGTAGGTATAGGTAGGTAGGTAGGTAGGTAGGTAGGTAGGTAAGTTGGTTGGCAGGTAGGTCAGTTGGTCAGTAGGTAGGTTGGTTGTTAAGTAGGTAGATAAGTAGGTTGGCTGGTTGGTGGGTAGGACTCACATTACGTCCCAGGATTCAGCAGCAGAGTCCAGACCTGGCGTCTCTCTGTGTGTGTCTTTTAGCCGGACACTATGCAATATTTTGAGGTGTTCAGTCCTTTTTATTAATAATATTTGTCTGCGCCTTATTTGCAGTGTTTTAGTTTATTTTTTTTACCAGGTCATGGATTCATTTGTTAGGAGGATTCAGATAAAAGCAGTCTGACTCTGGAGCAAAGGGACATCTGTGACTCTGTGAAACTTTAAACAATTAACAGCTGGAAGAAATAAACACAACTTCTGGAAAAAATGAGTTGTGCTTGCATGGACTAATCTCTCAGATGTCAGGTAAGGTTAAAACAAATCTTACTATTTCTTAAACATGTCAGTGCACCACAGTACAAGCAAACTTCACAGAGAGATTATGCATTAACATTTGTTATCAATATTTGGTGAAAGTTAAAAACACAACACCAGGAACATCATAAAAATGCAAGTGATCAATGCACAGATATCTCTTACTTATTTGCTTCTGAAGAAAATTGATTCATAAACTTTTGTCCACAGCAACACTAATATGTGATGCATGCAGAGGTATTCTGGATCAGTTTGGCTCTACTCTCCGCTGGTCAGATGTCAGAATTTGGCAGCTTTATTTAGTCACATTCTGTTTGTTTTCATATTTTAAGAAAGCATTTGAAAAAAAATTACATTTGAATAACACCAGCTATGCTCACAAAATTCAGATGAATCTGTTCCACTGATTACTTTTCAGGACAATACAATGCCACAAATGCAGAGAAGAAAGTCTTTACAAAAGACTTTCTAACTTACTTATAATTTCAGTTTGAACGTTTAAAATCCAAATGCAAAAATGGAAATTCAGATTCATTAGAACTATTTCTCTGCAATGGACTGGCAATCTGTCCAGGGTGTGCCTGCTGCTGGAGATAGGCAACCCTCTCCCTACAAGGATAAGTGGATGGATGGATGGATGGAACAATTTCTAAACTTTGACGTTTTTCTCCTCTGGCTCATCAGTTTATTGGGGTGTCACATGTTCTGTTCAACTAAACTGTCCTTCTTGAATCATCCCGTCCTGCTGGTTGCTGTCCTGTGTGATGCGCGCATCCCGGCTCCCATGGCAACCTGATAGATCAGCTCCATCAATAATCACGTTATTAGAAAGCGAGAGGATCAGTGATGTCAGCGCTTCGTGTGTGTGTGTGTGTTTGTGCGCGCGCGTGATTCGGGGGAGGCGGGGATGATGCTTTGTCATTGAGGAGCTCAGCATCAGCAGCAGTGTTCTCTCTCACTCCGGCACGTCCGACGCTGAGCACGCTGCATCCTGATGCGCTCCCCGCTGCACTCACTCAGCTTACCTGGATTTACACGCATTCGCCTCTTCTTTTTCTTCATTTATTTATTTATTTGGTACAAATATCTCCGACTGAAGCGGCTGCACACTGTTGACTCATTTCAATGTGTTTGGACCGAAGGAGAGCGGCACGTCCCAAGTGTCAGATAAGAAACGAGCCATCCTGCGGATGCGCCGTCCCCGTTTCGCCTCCATCAGCATCCTAACTGTGTGAGATCCATGACTGATCCATGTTGTGTTTTCACAGGCTGTCTTTAGAGCGCACCTCTCACCAACATGGAGAAATTCCAGTCTTCCATGCGCAAACGGCTGTACAGCTTGCCGCAAAACATTGTGCAAAAAAACACAGACAGTGAAGGAGACAGCGGCGACAAGGACACCAAACGGAAAAGTATTCGACTAAAACAATTGTCCTCTCTGTCTCCGGCGAGCAGTTGCAGGAGCATTGAAGAGGCCAGGAGCGGAGACTTGGACAGGGACGTTACCGTCAAGACCAACTTGAACGGAGACTGCCGCTTTTTCAGAAGCAGCATCTCTTCCATCACCGGACGGCAACCTCCCGGGTCTAATCCCGCGGAGCAGCGGCGCCTCCTCCCTGAGACCGACGCCGGTGCCTATGAGAGTTTACCCGGGGAGCACGGCCCCGGGGCCCAGCAGCGGATAGCCAGAGGGCTGCTCGGCATTCCCGGGCAGCCGTCCGTGTTCGATCAGCCAACTTTTATCAAGTTGGAAGGAACGGAGCAAATAATCCCTGAAGATGAGCGGCTGTACCAGGCGGGCTTCATGCACCGGCAATTTGGGGCAATGCTCCAACCGGGAGTCAACAAGTTTTCCCTGCGGATGCTGGGCAGTGAGAGGGCCGTGGAGCATGAGAGGGAGCGCGTAAAGTCTGCAGGCTTCTGGATAATCCACCCCTACAGTGATTTTAGGTATAATTTAGCTGCACTAAAGCTGCTTTAATGAACGGTGGTGTCTCTGGAGGTGGCGTTGCAGCGATCATTTCCCCACTTATTTGGTCTGCAGTCCGTCGTGCACATTGATGCGTTCAAAATAAACGTTTTAACTAGAAATAACAATAAAGTTTTACATGAATATTTAGAATCAACACAGTTCAATCCATGCTGTTTAAATTACTTAAGTAGATTTTAAAACATTTAGATATAGGCAAAGTAAATATTTACTTAAACATTTATTTAAACTACCATTAAACGGAAGTGTCCTACCACAATAAAAGCAGTAGTAAGAGATCCCCAGTCCAATGTTTTTTGTAGAATTGTGAGTCTTTAACCCCAATCATTTATTAATGTGCTGACAAAAGATCAGTGTTTCGTACAATCTCACTAACAAATAGACTCTGAGCATAGGAGATCTCCTGACCCAACTTTTATTGTGGTAGGCTACATATGTTTTATGGCAATCTGGATTAGCTACAGAAAATTAGAATCACTTAAATGTCAACATCAAAATGTTACTTTACACGTTCAGCTTTGATTCTAAATGTTGAGATGTAACCCACCATATTTAGATTTGATGTTAATAATTTTCTCAACACATTTCACACCCAGTTTTCATGGTTAAAGGAGCTACAACTTACAAAATCTAGCTGCCATTTTAATATTTAACTACAATCAGTACTTCTAAAGGAGGGAGTGGATGATCTTAAGAATCAGCCTACCGTGAGATTGTTTCAAGGTACATGATGATCACAACCATATGCAGAATATGCTCCATAGCCCAAACATGCTTTCTCAGTATAATTTATTTAAAGATTGCACATGCACGTCTTTATTGCAGGTAAACATACAATAATTCAGTAGCATGCAAAATCCTCTAACAGTCCAGCTGTTATCATGCTTTTAAAACAAGGAGGAAACCCGTGTTTTGTTTCTCTTGGAGATGTGTGGGTGTGCATGTAGAGGATTTTATTCAGAAAAAGAGCATAAAGCTATCTAAACACAGCTCATCCCGCCCCTCATCAGTTTATATGCATTCATTATCCCCTCTAAAGTCACTAATCCCTAATTTACCTCCCTTACTGAACCAGAGGCCGGATGTGTATCAGAGAGGGTATTTTCATGACATATAACCTTGAGGCTCACTGTCATCATGTGTGCCATCGCAGTTTTTTTTTCCACTCATCTGAATTGCACTTTTTTAAAGGATTTTAACAGAGGGCAGTGGATTACGGAGGTTGTGGCTGGGTTGGAAAATGGGGTAATCAAAATAGGGTAGCATGACCATTCAAGATATTAGAAGCACACATCAGTGGAGATTATTACAGCACAATTAGTCTAATGGAGCAAAGGCAGTGTGGACGGGGAGGGGATACACCAGAAAACACAGACAGAGGGATGGAGGGAGAGAGAGAGAGAGAGAGAGAGAGAGAGAGAGAGAGAGAGAGAGAGAGAGAGAGAGAGAGAGAGAGAGAGAGAGAGAGAGAGAGAGAGAGAGAGAGAGAGAACATACAGAGGAAACAGAGAGATTGAAATGAAAATGATGTTGTGGGGAATCAGGGCGTCCAGCTGTTAGCTCTGAACACTAGAGGTATGAGGTGCCATCGCTTCGTGCTGGGTCTGGGTCATACTTTGAGCAGGGGGCAGGGTTTTAGGCTCTCAGGATGAATGCTTTCATGCAGATCCTCTTTTTAAAGATTATTCGGGACATTTTTTGTTTGTATGATTTTTGTCTCTGCATGCACGGACAAAATGCATCCTGCAGATCTCGGCTTCATGATGCGTACCCCAGCACATTGTAACACACGCATGTCCTCCTTGTAGCTCTTGCTCATCCAGTAACTGCTGCCTGGTATGAAAGCTTTCTGACAACACAGGAACAGACAAACTGAACTGGCACACTGTGTAAATATGGTTAAAATGATTGCTGGTGGGCCTGAGCCTCAGTACAGGTGTGTGTTAAGCCACTGAGCTGCATGCAGGCTGTTACGCTTCAGCTGCTCTCTGGCAGCAAGAGATAATATCTGTGGTACAAATGTGATCCTTTTTTCAGTTGTCCTGATTGATCTAAGCTCCTTTCACCATTTTAAGCCTTGTTGTGTTCACTTTACTGCTAACTCCCATGACTTTGTCTTAACTTGGTCACACTCTGACCCCAAATGTGCTCCCTTATCCTCACCGGTTCAGGTCCTGCAATGATTTTTTTAAATGTTTAAAAACATTTTTTTCCCATCTCAGCAGGCTGCTGGTTGGATGCACCGACTGGATGGTCTGCAGAGCACGGCAGTAGAACACACTGCCCCATCCACGCCTTTCTCATCCTCTTTTTTTCTTTTTCAAAATGTATTAATTTTTTCCCCCCATCCAGCTGTTCCAGTGTTCCACAGCACTGGTGACGTGTGCAGAGCTGTAATGCTAACTACTTAACATCTGGCTGATGGGAGCTGACTTCTGGAGATGACATGGATTCCCAGGAGATAACGGTGGATTTAGCTGGAGAGGGGATGTGCAATTAGGACCAGTGTGTCAGTGCGCAGAGGCAACGGGCAGATGTGGAGAGAAATGGGAATGCTTTGTTTGGCAGAGAACAACAGAAAGCTGATTAGAACAAATGGTCACCCTGCTCCTGCTGCTTTCCCACTCCATGATGTTTAAAGGTTGAGTAACCACATCAGGTAGATCTGAACTGTCGTCTAGTCTGGATGGAGACTTAAAGACCGAGGATCTTTGTTACTGATCAGAAGCTCAGGGATTCAAGCTGGACCATTGCTAAGCTGTCGCTATTGGGCTTTTACACAAAGGAGTTAACTCTATCTGCTGATCCTGCTCTGGTTCTAACTTCTTTACTGGGAAGTGTGAAATCTTCTCTGTTCTGTCAAAACATGTGAAGCATCTTCTTCTAGTTGCACAGCAACATTTATGTTTATGACGACTGCTTCCTGTTACTATATCATTGAATCAGTTTGCTGTAAACTGTTCGCGTCTTTCAGGCTAAGCATCAATTTACAGCCGAGCCTCCTTTGTTTTAGTAGAAGGAAGCGGATGCTTTCGGGGTCCCATGTCTGTGACCTTTAACCTTTGTTTGTGTCTCTAGTCCAGCCTACGATCAATAACTCAGTGAGACTTTGAGCTTTTATTTCATTATCCCTGATTAGCATGATTTTTTTCTCAGATTTCGAGTGTGTTTAACAGTCCACGACTATTTTGACATGATGCCTGCATCCCCCCGTCGTAGGCCTGTCTCCTCCTGCTGTGGTTTTGTGCTGACCCTGTAGGTGTGCCAGGATCCCGCTGAATCAGTTAGAGGTTAATTAGGGCTCAGAAATTGACCAGACATGTAACTGCACTCAGCTTGGGTGAATGCAGAATGAGGCTGGATAAACAAGCATTTTGCCACATTTAAGTTGTCGATAGCATGGATGGATGTTGTAAAGAGAGCAGCTGATGGTCTCTGATTGTATTTCAGTGAATTGATAATTTAGAGTTTATATTAAATCACATGAAATGACTGGAAACCGCTCAAATAAATGTAGCTGTTTATGCCTCTTTGCCCATTTGGTCAAAACCCCCGCGCTGAGTTATGTGAGTTATATTTTATTTTTATCTTGCTCGGTTAAACGCCGACTCGATTAATTTTCATTGTTTCTGCTCATTTGGACCTTGTTCTGATGGATTCTGAGTATGAATGCGAGAGCTGCAAACAAATTAATTACTATTTTTTATCACCACTTGTTCAGAATGACCTAAAATCTTTTTGCACCCACACAACAATGTTGGGTAACCTGGCCGGGTTCTGTCTGGAAGCAGCGTTCAGACTAAGCTTCACTTTTAAACGAGAAATAATCTGTTGAACATCATCGCCAAATGGCACATCGCTTTTTTTCATTAAGGACTTTGTTGTTAAGGGCATGCAAGCTTTAAAGAAAACGCGGACTGGCATGCATATCTATAAAAATGTTTTTGTTAGGAAACATTTCAAGAATCATGCAGATTTGTGGTCATTTCACACAGTAATCACAACGACAGAAACAAGGTGTTTCTGACCAGGTGCTATGACATTATCTCTTGAGGTAAACCCCAGCAGGGCCCTCTTTTTCTCATTTAATCTTATTTAAAACACCTTAAAAAATGAGAGAAGCAATTCTTTATTGTAATGATTTTATACTATAATATCCTAGACTGCACTTGCATAAAACTGTTCTTATTTGCATGTTTCTTTGTTATTTATCGACATCTATAGTCCCGATGTTAGTGTAAATCTTACAGCCAAATGCTGCTGACATGGTAGAGTTTGACAGATCAAACAAACTCATTCAAAGAAAATAAGAAACAATTTAAGTTTTACTAAATTTGAGAAGGATCTCTTAGTATTCATGACTAATATTTGCGTTGCATATTTAAATGATCCAGATGCAGATTGTTCCTTAAGTGTTGAATTTCTTAAATCAAACATAATCAATCTTTCATGTTCTTGCTAGCTGAATAACATTGTGACTGTAAAGTGTCTCATGCAATGACATTGTTTCCTGCTTTTGCCTCATGTCTCATCTCCTGTCTGCGTTTCAGGTTCTACTGGGACCTGACCATGCTGCTTCTGATGGTGGGAAACCTCATCATCATCCCCGTGGGGATCACCTTCTTCAAGGATGAGCACACGCCACCCTGGATCGTCTTCAATGTCGTGTCAGACACTTTCTTCCTCCTGGATCTTGTCCTCAACTTCCGAACGGGGATCGTCAAGGAGGACAACACAGAGATCATCCTGGACCCACATCAGATCAAGGTCAAGTACCTGAAGAGCTGGTTTGTGGTGGACTTTGTCTCCTCCATACCGGTGGACTACATCTTTCTCATCGTAGAGACTCGGATCGACTCAGACTTTTATAAAACGGCTCGAGCGCTGAGGATCGTCCGCTTCACAAAGATCCTCAGTCTGCTGAGGCTGCTCCGTCTCTCCAGACTCATCCGCTACATCCACCAGTGGGAAGAGGTAGAGGAAGATGCTCACTTTAGGGCCTATATGAGATTTTTATTGCACTTAAACAGTTTCTGATGATCTGATTGGTTGAAAATGTAAACAAATGCTCACAATTTCTCTAAAAAAATCAGAAAATAATCAACATTTTTGTTTATATCTTTCAAAAGCGTCATGTTTTTAGATTTTTTTAGGTGTAGCATTGATACATTTACAACATTCTTTCCAGAACAATTTTGAACATATGGGTTTCGTTGTCTTAAAGTCTGAGACTTCCCATTTTTAACAACAAAAATATTTAGTTTACTTCTTTGACACAAATTAACTTATTTCTATAAATCCACCTATTGTCTCACCAGAAACCTTTTGTACACCTAATGTACATTTTGAATCCCCAGGCTGCTGAAGTTGTGACATCATTGTTGTTTCTGCATTTTCCCTGCCAACAATCACTGCTGTAGGTTTTCCACATGACGTATGATCTTGCCAGCGCCATGGTGCGGATCATGAACCTGATTGGCATGATGCTGCTGCTGTGTCACTGGGACGGCTGTCTGCAGTTCCTGGTGCCCATGCTGCAAGACTTCCCTCCTGACTGCTGGGTCACTAGAAACAAGATGGTGGTAAGCAGATTAATTTGTGAGATGCCAACGTGTTCTTGTAAAAATTTCACAATGGCTCTGAGAGCATTATTAATTTGTGCATATTGTGTAACAACAGAGTCATCAGATCACAGTTTTATTCATTGTAATTATGAAGCTGATCCTTGGTTTTATTGATGTAATAGATAATACATGACTTTAGAAGATAAATTATTATTAATGCACCTTCATGCCATACATTGAAATGCTAGTTTAGATGTTTTGAGTTGAGTTTTGTTGACATGATATGAACTGTTAATGTTTACCTGCTGATCGTTCTCTGACCAGCCAAGACTGACGAGCTAACAGCTAGTTCTAAAGTGCATTGCTGCTACAAAAAAACAAAACAAAACAAAACAAAAACAAAAAACAAATCCAACATCTAAAATGTCTTTGTGGTTTACCCAAATGATATTTGATAATACAATTTTCATTTTCCTTCTGAATAAAAGATCAAGGTTTTTATTTACGTGTTTCGACAACAAATGCTGCTGAAACATGTAAAGGTAAATAAAATCCTTCATCTGTTGCTCTGAAAGAAAAATGAGAAACAAATGTAGAAGAAAAGTAAACAGAATGAACGTTATAGCAATATTCCATAACTTTTACACTACTATAAATGTTGCCAAATACGACTGTATAAACAGTATTCTACAGTTATTTCTATAAGAAACGAGTCTGTAACACTTACAGCCATAATGGATATATGAGGTTTATAAAAAGCTTTGAACAGTCCTTCACATGCTTGAACACTTTTTAATTAGAGTGCTTTTAGGATGACAGCCAGTTTTAACTCATCTGTCTCGGCAGAATTAATCTCAAAAAGCTTTATACATCCTGTAAGATATTTATTCTCCATAACCTTTCCACAGAATCCTGCTTCAAAAGATCCTGAATATCTCTCAAAAGTGATAGTTAGGAAGAGAAAAGTTGATTTCTTTTTTAATTTTAAATACGCGTCACATTAACAAGTGGAACAAAGTCTAAAGAAGACTCATGGAATGGATGTTTGAGTGTTAGATATGAATAAACAGTCAGTGGTTTGCGACCGGAGCATAAAGAGCCAACAAAGCTCCCACAGACAGGAAACAGATAATCTCTCCTCCTCTACATCTCTTCAGAATGACACCTGGGGTCAGCAGTACTCCTATGCCCTCTTCAAAGCCATGAGTCACATGCTGTGCATCGGCTACGGCCTCTACCCCCCCATCGGCATGGGTGACGTCTGGCTCACCATCCTCAGCATGATTGTGGGCGCTACCTGCTTTGCCATGTTTGTGGGGCACGCCACTGCTCTCATCCAGTCTCTGGACTCCTCCAGGAGGCAGTACCAAGAAAAGGTGGGGGTTTCCAAACTTGTGTTAATCAGCTTCAAGCAAGCTTCAACACTTTTCTTAACAGATCGACCACTACCTGATGAGGGTTTTAGTCCCAAAGTCCTATTGAAACAAGAACAGAACTTTCCTGAAATAAACAAAACATAAAGTGTTATAAATTAAAAATATCCCAAAAATATGTTGATGTCTGAATGAAAAGTCAAGTATTATAATACGTAATAAGCATTATAACATTTTATATTATATATATATATATATATATATATATATATATATATATATATATATATATATATATATATATATATTTATATGAGATTCCTTTATTTATAAATCTTTTGGGCATAATTATAGAAATGTAGATCAAGTAAGTAGTTAAGTTAAATCTGAAGCTACACCTCAACACTGATTCTCGATGTATATTTGAATGATCATTAGTTTTTAGAATATTTTGTTTCATTACAGTAAGATCTTGATCTACATAATTATTACTTACTATGAATATTCCTCCAGTTTTACTGAGCTAAAAGAGATTTTCCATAGACCGGTTAAAACCACAGAAAGCATTTTGTCCACAAATGATTTGCTGGGAACAATATTTTAATGTTACACCTGTTTAAAACTGATTTAAAGGGTCATAGTGCACATCAGGTGAGCTGCAGGGCAAAAAAGGCACCCTCAGCAAATCAGAAACACCCTAAACGAACAAAGCAAATCACCATTTGATGTTTGAGCCTCTGGTTCTGACAGATAAAAAGAGACAGATCTGGGTCAGATTTAATCAAACTGAAGCAGATGCTTATGGCAGGACATCCCATACATCCAGTAGGCACTGTGATCTCTCCCGGTGCTCTGCTTCTAGAGTACACTGCTGAAGGACACTGTGGTTAATGTCATTAGCTGCAGCCTGCAGAGCGCGACTGTAATTGTCAGATGGGGCCGAGCCACCATGCTGCACTGAGAGCAGGTTTCACAGATGGCCTGACAGTTGACTGTTAACATAATGAGATACATTACAGTCCACCTCTGAGCCAGCACATCAATCAGGTTAATATATTCATTCTGACATGACTTTGCATTTTGCCTTTGTGACAAAAGCAGCTACATTTATCTTGCGGTTGCTTCAGCGGCATGTAAATTTGATCGGTTTGATCTTTTCACAGCACCTGTTGTCTTGTTGTTGCAGTATAAACAAGTGGAGCAGTACATGTCTTTCCACAAGCTCCCCGCTGATATGCGGCAAAGGATTCACGACTACTACGAACACCGTTATCAGGGGAAGATGTTTGATGAGGAGAGCATCCTGGAGGAGCTGAATGAGCCTCTAAGAGAGGTCAGAGTTGCCCCACGCTGCCCATGTTCCCGGGTTGTAATTCCTTTTCTACAATAATAATTTGTTTATGAATCTAAAAGTCATCATGCAGGTTTAAGGTTAAGTAAGACAGACTCATTTTATTTATTTGAGGTTTAAGAGCATCCTTGTTCCAATTGATGCAGAGATAAAAATTAATATAATCCAATATGGCTGCCTTACTTTCCATGATAATGTTAACAGTCATGTAATCTGATTAGCAACGGCCGTATGAGGGCAGAGAACCTTATTAACCAAGCTCTAAGCTGCTTTTATAATGATTGAAATGTACACACGTAGCAGCACGGATGTTGCAAAGGCCTAATTTCTGCTAATAATAAAAATAATAATATCTTTTCTCTCCGTCTCCTGCAGGAAATCATCAATTTTAATTGTCGCAAACTTGTGGCCTCCATGCCCCTGTTCGCCCACGCAGACCCCAACTTTGTCACCTCCATGCTGACCAAGCTGCGCTTCGAGGTCTTCCAGCCGGGCGACTACATCATCAGGGAAGGCACCATTGGCAAGAAGATGTACTTCATCCAGCATGGTGTGGTCAGCGTTCTCACCAAGAGCAACAAAGACACCAAGCTGACAGACGGCTCTTATTTTGGAGGTGAAGTCTGCACGCACTAGATTTGCTTTGCAATGTATTCAAATGAGTGGTGACTGTAAAGATTTGTTTTGATTTAGTTTGTGCGGGCACTCAACAGATTAACTTCCCTCCCCGGTGGCTGCAGCTGGTTATAATCGTCATCTCCTTAAAAGGGCTCGGGCACTAAGAGGAAAGCTTTGCAATCTTTGAGTCCATCTGTGGAGTTTTGCCCTTTGTTTAAAGCTAAAATCCAGAACTTTCCATTTGTCTTTGTCTCGGTTGCATCATCTCTGCATGCAGCAGTGCAGCAAAGGGACACATCATCAGATGTTACTGTAACATGGATTTTTTTAGGTTGTAGTAAAATATTGCTAAATATGACTCCGCAGCATTCATTTCAGGTGAATTTTAACATGGAGCCAATGGCACTTTCAAACAATGTTCCTCATGCATGGAATATGAGTGAGCATTGAAAATATACCAAGTCTCGTGTTTCATGTAATTATTGCATTAGGTTAGTAAAAATCACACCGAAAAATAAGAACAAAGGTTTTTGGTATTTTTGAAGTAAAATGCTCAATGTGTTGCTGTTTCTTTTTTATTTAATGGGGCATTGTTTTATTTTTTCTGATCTGGCATGACAGATGAGGTCAGGACTGACTGTAAGCTGCAGAAATTGCATTAAGTGCACCATCTGTGGGTTTCTGAAGCATCCGTCTCTGTCGTCTCACAATAATATGATTATTTGTCACTTTTCTTTTTGTAAATGGATCTCAAACAACATGAACTCAGTGTGTGTGCATCACACATCTTGCATAAGAGGAAATTATTATATAATGCTTCATATTAATGATCTCTCCCTTTTTAATCCCTGCTGTTAATACCTGTCTTAGACGCTGCAGGAAATCTGATAAAGATGTGGAGCAAACATCTGAACTTTCATTTTCCCCTCTGCTTGTAGAAATCTGCCTGCTGACTCGAGGCAGGAGGACGGCCAGCGTGAGAGCAGATAACTACTGCCGGCTGTACTCGCTGTCCGTAGACAACTTCAACGAGGTGCTGGAGGAGTATCCCATGATGAGGAGGGCGTTTGAGGCTGTGGCGCTCGACCGCCTCGACCGAATTGGTGAGGAAAAAGGCAGCGGTAATGAAAAGTGAAGCCAAAGTAGAGTTTCATGTTGATCTGGAAACTTACATTCTCAACAGCATGAGGCCAAACTGAGGTTGATCCTCGAGGAATCCTGAAATAAGAGCCTTCTTTGGCTCTAAAGATCACATGTTCTCAAGTTCTGTCAAATAAGTGATTTTAAAAGATTTTGGACTTAATTTTTTAAAAACTTTTCCTGATGTTTTACTTCTCATCCAAAAGGCATTTTCAGTGAAATCTAAAAAGTACAAAGTGAGTTTTTCTTCGCAGTTTTCAAATGAGTCCAAAGCTCCTGAGACGATAAGAGAATTATCTTCAACAGTCAGCAAAACAAACAAACAAACAAACAAACAAACAAACAAACAAACAGACAGACAGACAGACAGACAGACAAACTAAGAAACCTTACGTCATTTAAAAAACACTTTAAGGTTGCCATGCTTTGCGTTAACTTGATGAGGCAGTCTGCAGCAGCATGCTCCATAAGGTCTCAATAGCACACCTGACAACTTTCATATTTTATAATAACTAAAAAGTTTGTTTTGATCATTTTCCTGACATTTTGTGAAACAAACAAATAACCACACACACACACACACACACACACACACACACACACACACACACACACACACACACACACACACACACACACACACACACACACACACACACACACACACACACACACACACACACACACAAGGTTAAACTTAATGAAAAAAGTGGAAACAATATTTATTTAAAAAATGCATAAATAAAACATCTGTGACAAAAGTCTGATGCTGTTGGTTCTGCTCTAAGGATTCCTGTGCAGGTTGACTGAATTTCAGTCTTAGTCATTATAGTGGTCACCAGCTGCTATCTAGTGATGGAGTCAGCCTAAAAATGACTTAGAAATTGCTTTAGGTATGGGGGGTGGAACAGAGAGGATCAGGGTAAAAACGCTGGTTTAAATTACACTTTTTATTTTACAGTCCAAACAATGATCTGTGATAAATGCAAATGTTACACTAGTGATCACTCTGATTGCTAAAATAGTTTTAAACTGTTGTAAATGATCAGATCTAAAGTGTTATACAGAAAGTAATTTTTTATGCTGATAATAATAAATCATTGTAAGATAATAAAACAGGTTTTCCTACAGAGTGGGGATTTTATTTATATATATTTTAATGAATAAGTTTTTTTTATTAGTTAGTAGAGTGTCGCGTTGGGAGCTCGGAGGATGTTTGGACCCAAAATGCAGACACCCAGAACGACATGAGGCAGGAGTAGATGTAAATGAAAACTTTTCTTTATTAGGAAGCAGAACAAAAATTTCCTAAAGGGCAGGAAGCCAAAACCCAATGTCCTTAAAACCTGGAGAACGAAAGCTCACTTAAGAGCACAAAATCTAGAGACCTAGTGACCAACAAAACACTAAGACACAGACAGGGTTTTATACATTGGGGAGGATGAGAGGGAGATGAACTGCAGGTGTGTGGGGAGAGAGCGACCAGGTGAACTGAGTTACTAATCAGGGAGGAAACTAACATGACCTAAGAATAAAACCTAAAGACAAGAAGAGCAGGAAACATAACTAATAATCTAAGGGAGGAGAAAAACCTCAAACATCGATGGGAAAAACACACTAGAGAGACTAATAACATGAACAGCTGTAGCTAAAGGAAAATGACCTAAGAGAAAAACCTAAAGACCAGAAGCGCAGAAAACATAACTAATATTCTAAGGGGGGAGCTCAAACTAAAGGAAAAACACTACAGAAAGAAAAACTACAGGGGCGTGACTAAAGGGGGCCATGGGAGCACAGGACCTGGGAGGGCAATATCTGAGGAGGGAAACCTAGAGGGCTGAAGATCTGGTGAAAAAAGGAGAACACCAGGAGACACATGAGGAAGATGCAGACAAGGACACATGAGGGTGCTAGGAGACACAAAAGGAGAACCTAGAGAGGGATGGAGAACACAAGGAGACACATGAGGGGAGATGCAGACGCAGACCATGACATAGAGGTGCACTGATTGTTGTGCAGCTGAAAGAATATTACCTTTCAAAATATTTAAAAACACACCAGATGGAAAATTTGGATTTTTAGAAGTAAAAATGTCAACATGGGGCATCTGTGGACAAACGAAGGACCAGAAAAAAATAAAATAAAATATGAATTTTGACTTTCAGGTGCTCTAAGCACTGTTTAAGCCAAACATGTTGGCTGTCTTTGTTGTTTATTATTATTATTGTTTTCTTCCATCTTGTGTTTTGTGATTGCTGTGGATGTAGTCTAGAGTTTGTAGAGTGGTGAGTGGGGTTTGTGGCTTTTATAACATCATGCTTATAACATTTTTCAAATAAATTCAAATTCATAATAATCAATTAGGTAAATTAAATTCATTAATGCAAATGATTTGTTAAAATCCAACAAAAAAAAAGATGTCGCCATGGAAACAACAA
Source organism: Nothobranchius furzeri (assembly GCF_043380555.1). Lineage (NCBI taxonomy): Eukaryota > Metazoa > Chordata > Actinopteri > Cyprinodontiformes > Nothobranchiidae > Nothobranchius > Nothobranchius furzeri. The sequence continues at coordinate 63,676,404 of NC_091744.1, read as the reverse complement.
TCATTTTGTATAAATTCTGCTCTTCAACAAGACATACCTGTTTATGGAAAACTGTTTTATAACTCAGAGTTAAAAGTAAATTAAGTGTTCATACTAATTTAGAATGCTTAATTGAATTTAATTAATTTCATTTAGAAAACACAGTCAGGGTCACAATTTAATATGACTATTTGACTAAATTAATTCAGTGTTAGCGTAGCATGACTGGGTCCTTATTATTAAGCTATTTGAAAGAAAACAATAAGGACAGGACACCAAATTCCTTTTATCAGATCATCATTTTCTTCTCATGATTTATGATGATGTTTGATGAAAGGATTCAGTTTTAATCTTTCAGATTTTTCTGTTGATTTAGAACCATTCAGTCATAAATGTGACAAAAGTGTTGCTGTTCTCTGTATATTAGTTTTGAGCTGTTCCTGATGAGAACCGATGGAGATGTTTTATTACAGAATAACTAGTTTAATCATGTTGGCTGCAGATAACCCAATCTTGGTGGTATTCTGTTCTATTGAACGAGTCACTTAAATAAGATGCTGTTTTGTTTTTTCTTCACAGGGAAAAGAAACTCTATTCTTCAACATAAGGTCCAGCACCACCAGAGTTCAGGCACATTAAACCTTCATGAAACAGAAATCATCCAAAGAATAGTCCAGCATGACCGTGACATGGCCCAGTGCACGCAGCTGATCCAAACCAGCACAGCACCCACCTTAAACTCTCCGGCGGCTCCTCCATCCCCCACCCCTCTCATCTGGACCCCGCTGGTCCAGGCTCCGCTCCAGGCCGCTGCTGCCACCACACCTCTGGCACTGGCCTTAGCTCACCACTCCACGCTGCCTCCAATCCTCCTCCACAACCCTCTGATACCCGGTTCTGCTCCTGGAAAGGACCACAGTAGCCTTCTGAAGAGGGTTCAGATCGGAGCCTCCGGTAGCTGTGGTTCAGGTTCTCCTACCAGCCCGGCTAAAACCAGAACTGTGGTTGAGACTCCGATTTTGGGGTTCTCCGAGACACAGCATCACTACACCGGACTCTTGTCTCCCTCTCTACCTCCACAGCCCATCTTCACCAGCAGCCTGCAGCCAGTAACCCATCTACCCCCTCACCTCCCCCACCCCAGCATGTCTTCGGTGTTCCCCATCAGCCAGACCACCGTCTCCTATGCCTGCTCTGCTCAGCTCCACTCCCAGCACTTCCACGGTGCTATGACCACTCCACCTCTAGGTTTGCTTCAGCAGGGGGTGCCGGGGAGGCTGACTGGAAGATATCCAGCCACCAGCATCACCCCCCTGATCTGCAGCTCATTGAACCCCATTCTAAGCCAGCTGCAGCAGACCTGTCCTTCCTCCTGCATTCAGCTAACAGGGCTCAGTCACGAAGCAGCCAGCAGCACATCCACCCATGTCAACCCCCCACATTGTCCAGTCATCACCAGCTGCCAGTCCACTGGATTTAATCCTCCAGTGCCCCCCAGAAGAGCTGGGGCTGCAGCCTCTTTGGCCCAGCACACCCTGTCAGGACTGCACTCTGTATTACTCCCCCAGGTTCTCCCCGAACACTCAGCCCTCGCCGCCCTGGCCCAGTACGGCTCAACTGAGGACTCGCCCAGCTGCACGCCTCCCATCCACACTCCAAATACACAGAGCCCTATGCAGGGACATAGACTTTATCACAGTGAGTCCCCCAGCGCCACAGGCTCCCCCGACTCTGTCACCCTTCCCGCCTCATGTCCTGTCAGGGGGGCCTCCTCTCTAAGAGAAACGGCTGACTTGGATGTTTTTACCCAGGAAATAAAGACAATCTCAGGCTCTCACAGCTGTCCACACCAGGAACAGCCTTTGGTCATGAGCAGCTCATCACCTTGGTCAGCGGGGGTCCTCTCCTCCCCCATGGCGGTTAGGAACCCCTACAGTCCGATCCCCGGCCAAACTGCTGCTGTGAGTTGGACGCATACAGGACCTGAACCTCTGGACCAGTCTGCCAGTCCTCCTGTTACACCACCCACCAAAATGTTGGAGAGCGAATACAAACAGTCCAAATTCCCCTCTAACTTGTGACTCGTTTAGTACCTGAGCAGGACTAAGTGGGCGGGACTAATCAGACTGTAGACAGTTTTTATTCAGAGTGAATGGATTACAAATGATGGACAACTACAGTTATTTTTTTCTATTGAACACAAAATCTTTGATGATACAACCGAAAAGGATTGATGGATCTATATTTAAAACCCATGGAGATATAAATTGTTATATATAGACACACACACACACATATACATATGTGTGTGTGTGTGTTATATTCTAACCTTATGCTGTGATTTGTCATCAGTCTTTGTTTAAAACAATCTCGTCTGTTCTTTAATCATCTTTAGCTGCACTTGTTTAGTTGAAAGCCTGTCTGCAACGTTCTCCATTTATGAACAAAACCAAAAATGATCGTTGTCTGTTTATGTCCTTTTGTAAAAGAGCGCTGGTAGAGTTGAGTGTGACGTGAACGCTGCTCCTCACGATGGCGTGTTTTCCAAGATAGCAATATTGCACCCCCGAATGGGTCACGCAAATCAGAGCAAACAAACTGGTGAATGTACCAACTGAGTGGGAGAACCGTTTGAATGTGTGAAACATGAAGGAAAAGGAGCCACAAAACAGGTACAGAGCAGCCACCTGGGCTGAGGTCTGTGTGCCGTGACCGCTGTATGCAATAACCTGTTTTATTTTTACTTTTACTGGGATGTGAAGACACTGTGAATTGAACCACTTGTGTCAAAGATTATAGATACAATAAGGGAACTGAATTTAAAAATATAAGCAATTGTGAATAATTAAGAATCTTCAAACCAGTAATGCACTAAGATCGATGTGAATGTTTCTCGCACCAGTCAAAGGGCTAAAAAGCAGTTTCCCGGACTCATGGTTGACCTGAAAATCCCGACAGGTCATATTGCTGCATATTTACCTCTCTCACTGTGCAATGTTTGATTGTAAGAATCTGGCATCTGCTGTTGCTGCTTTGTGATGCTATGCTGAATCAAAAAGGGACTACTTTCTAAACCAACCTAAGTAAATCCTTCTACTAGTTAATGTTTTAGATGATTAGTTCTCTCTAAACCCTGGTCGCCACATGAAGCCATTGGAGAATCCTGTGCAGCGGCATTACTCCACCTGAGGTTTGCTTTGTCACTGGAGCTCCTTAGAGGAGGGGTGATGCTGTCAGTCCAGTCAGCACCGCTGGACTCGGTCCTTCATCTTTATTCTCCTCCACCACCTGCCAGCAGCATCAGCTGGGGTTCACTTCAGCTTTATTTTGACTACGGTGTAAAACCATCCACCTCTTTATTAGTTTATCATTTGTTGCCTTCTTTGAAAACCACCAAATCTGATAATTTAATCCTGTATGTTAGGCACATTTTATTTTAGCTACTGAAATCAACGCAATAAAAATGACATATGGTCACTGACCCTCATCCTCGCTTTTGATTTCTTTTTGAAGAGCGCAGTAACGCGGCATGAGGAAAATCTGATGAAAATGAAGGGGAAGTCTCCGGCTTTAAGCCGGATTATAAAATAGAGAACAGCGTGCTGTTGTTTGGTGCCAAATTTCTAAATAGCCAGGATTATAATCTGCCCGATATTCAATACAAAGAAAATGATTTGCGTATTCACAGACTGTTAAGTGGTGGATTAGTAAGTAAATAGATATTTAATTTGGTGCTGCTTCTAAGGTTGATTGAGCTAAGCTCCTTCTTTTCAGATGAAACTGTCAGGCTGATTAAAAGCAAATAAATAAATAAAACCACAGCCTTTCCTGGACAACAAATCCACATATATTAATAACCACATTTAAGTGATTTAATTTAATTTATTTATAATAATTAATTAGATTTTTCATTTACATTGAATCATCAATAAAACTTATTTTTATGAGAAACATGATTCACATGTTTTTAAAAGCTGCTACTTTCTAAAGGAATTACTCTTTGGAGTTACATCATTAAAAAGAAAATGAATTCTATGTGTTAAAACTGAATTTCACTAAAGTAAAATAGTTTTAATCAGATTAAAAAAAAAATCCGGAGGACACCTGAATCCTGAAATAAAATTCAGATTTTCTTCCACAGGACAGATGAGATGCAAAACTAAGACTGTAAATGTTTTTCATTTAACTTCAAACTGTAAAATTTTATTTTCCCTGATTACTGTACTTAAAGTAAGTACACTAGGTAATTATGTGTTAGAGCTCCTAATACTTACAAAGTAAAGTCAACTTAAATACAACTTACATTAACTAAGTCAAACTAGAACAAAGTACTTAGAAATGTGTTTACTGAACTAGTATTTCTGAGCAGTATATACTTAAGCATTAGTAAACCGTAAGCTAACTTTTCAGTATGCTGTACAAGTTTGTCTAAGTTAATTACATAAGTGTATTTTTACTTTGTTAACCTTAGTAGTTCAAACACCTGATTTTCCTAGTGCCGTATACTTATTATTTATGCAATAATCATTTTAAATATTTGACCTAAGGTTTAAATTCTAATTCAAGTCTGATCTCACCAATCTAGGCTGTTTTGGGTTGTGGGAGTTCAGGAGGTAGAGTGGGTTGTCCAGTAATTGAAGGGTTGTAGGATCGATCCTGGCAGAGAATGCTGCTGTTGTGTCCTTGGGCAAGGCACTTAACCTGTCTTGTCTGCTGGTGGTCTGAGGGACTGATGACGCCAGTGCTCAGCAGCCTCGCCTCTGTCAGTGTGCCCCAGGACAGCTGTGGATACATTGTAGCTCCTCATCACCAGGAATGTGTGAGTGAATGGGTGATGGATTGTGTTGTAAAGTGCCTTGGGGGGTTCTAGGACTCTAGAAGGCTCTATATCAAATACAGGTCATTTACCAGTTTCTTGGTCTAGTAATGAGGTAAAGATAAACCAAACACAACTGATCCAACATATATTTTAATAAAATGTGCCAGATCATCTTAAATCTTAAACGTTCCACACAAAAAGTGTCAGGAGACAAGAACAGCAGCAAGACTTGGACAATAAACTCGAGGAAGGAATCATGTCGTTTTACCAACGCCGGATGTGTTTGTCTGTCTGGTTGAGACTTTCCCGATGAAAATAAAATCAGTCCAAAGCAGAGGGCAATCGAGGGTGTTACTAAAGGGAGGGGGAGAGAGTTAGTTGATGTTCTTTGCTGAAGTTCAAGGCACTAGAACAACCCTCATGGTGTTGGTGTAACCAGAGCCTGGGCGCCAGCCGGTCACGACAAGGGCAACATCACCGGACTTGAAGAATTTACGATGTTTTCCTGCAAATTGATTGAAAAAGAGTTTAAATGAAAACCTTATTTTCTCTATTATGTCGCTAACTGACTCTCGTGTTAACAAAACATTTTCCACTCACCAACTTCCAAGGCAAAGTTCACGCGCTGGTCGACGTCCTCCGCCCAGACGTCGTTGGCGGGCTTGGTATAGAGCACGGGATAGACGCCGCGGTACAAGTGAGCCTGGCGGGCGACCATCCCACAGCGCGTCAAGGCGATGATGGGGGCTCGGGGTCTGTACCTGGACAACAGGTGAGCAGACCTGCAGGGAGGTTTATCACAAAGATTGTAGTTAGACCTCAAAGCAGTCAACTCTTTGTCTCTATCAGTTTCTAAGGACAACATGAAGCTCTTTCTCTGGGATTTGCTGATTGTTGTCTGGTGTTGCATTGAGGGCTAGCAGCCTTCACCCGCAACAAAGAACCGCGTGAGTCTGATTAGAGACAGAGAAAACCAAAACTCGGAGCTGCACGAACCCTTTCAGAGACCTGCTTTTGTTAGAGCAGAAAAATCAATGATATCAGTTTTGCTGAGTCCAGCTGACGGTGCTGTGTGTTCTCTAACTCATGCTGTGAAGATGAACTGAGAGGAATGAACATGGAGTTAAAATTAACTTGTAAAATATCAGGGCTCAGATCTCCAAAGGTCACAGGTTGTGAGTGCAGTGATAGTTGGCCCACTTTGTCAGAGCAGAGGGGTTTGTGTGGGGGAGGGCGTGGAGGCGGCGGGACAGAGAGGAGTCACAAAGCAGCAGTGGGAGGCTCCATGAGCCAGATCCTTCAACACACCTGCCAGTCTTGGTGAGAACAATGATGGCGCTGGCACAGCACTTGAAGGAAGCCTCGACAGTGCCGATGGCGACAGTCTCTGTGGGGTCGCGGGTCAGGTGGGAGGTGCGACGCAGCTCCTCGAACATCTGCCTGTGGAACATGGCGGCTTCGGCTTCACGGGCGATCTGAGAACACATAAGGCAAACATTTAAAAAACGATTGCATCCGTGTCAGCTGAACAGCTGCTTCAGGTTGTAAATGACCAGATGAAGGAGTTTTGAGTCTGATTAACATTTGCATGAATTGTTTATCGATATTTGAATCCAACAAAACAAAGCGTGGTCTCAGAGCCAGTCTCACCATGTGCTGCGTGCGCACCGCCTCCAGAGGGTAGTCTCCCTTTGCGGTCTCACCACTCAGCATGATGCAGTCGTTGCCATCCAGCACAGCGTTGGCAACGTCGTTGGCCTCAGCGCGAGTAGGACGAGGCTTCTTGGTCATGCTCTCCAGCATCTTCATGTAAACAACAACACATTTGGTTTTCCATATCTGCAAAGACCTTTTCTTTCACTGCTAGTCTATAGATGATGACAAAGACCTGTGTGGCACAGATGATGGGCTTGCCAATCCTGTTGCACCTTCCTGTCATCATCTTCTGAGCGACAAACACCTTCTCTGTTGGGATCTCAATGCCCAGGTCTCCACGGGCCACCATGATGCCATCACTAGCCTCCAGGATCTCATCAAATCTATTGGACGAAAAGAGAAATGCTGATGATCACCTGCAAGAGCTCTTTCAAGGCCTTGTGCTCCTCCACCGACCTGCGGACACCCTCGTGGTTCTCCAGCTTGCTGATGATCTTGATGTCTTTTCCTTTCTCGCCCAGCACTTTCCTGACTGCGTGAACGTCGGCAGCTTTACGAATGAAGGAGGCAAAAACCATGTCAATGTCCTGCTCCAGACCAAACTGCAGGTCCTGAATGTCCTTCTCAGACAGAGCTGGAAGGTCAACAGCCGCGCCGGGCAAGTTGACACCCTTCTTGCTGCCCAGGACGCCACCATTCTCAATCTCACACACCAGGAAGTCACCGCCTTAAAACAGAAAACATCTGAGTAACACTTCCAGCTTTTATTACAAAGACGGATGAGAAGAAAAGAGCAGCTGATGGTTTATATGCTCACCGACTTCCTTAACCTTGAGAGAAATAAGACCATCATCAACGTAGATGTGGCTTCCAATCTGAACCACCTTGGTGATGTTTTTGTAGTCCAGCCAGAGAGTCTTCTCATCACAGTTGTCCTTGTGCTGGTCATCAAGCGTGATCTTAATGGTTTCACCCTTCTTGAGCTCCACCTCAGCAGTGCCGCTCTGTTATTATAAACATTACAGACTTTATTTATTCCATACAAATTAAAATGAGTTCCCCATGAGGTGGCTTTGCATGAACTCACGCCCTTGATAAGACCGGTCCTGATTTCTGGTCCCTTGGTATCCAGAGCAATGGCTACTGGCCTGTAGTCAACAGAACCCGGCCCAAAGCTCTCAGTTGCCTCACGGATATTCTTGATGGTCTCAGCATGATACTGCAGAAACATTACGATGTTGGAATATTAAAAAATGTCATTGTAAAACTAGTCTGAATAGATTATACAAGCAATTACTGCTCAGACGTTATTTATTGTGTAACTATGGTGGATTTTTAAATAGAGGCAAATTCCTTAAAACTTTCTCTAAACTGAGGAGTTAAAAACTATCTACAGTAGTTGGGATACTGACTGTTTATAATTGTTCCACAGAAACATGCTTTTAAACTTCTGAATTGTCCTTTTAAGAAAGATCTTGAGCCTTTTTTAGCTGCATCCTGTCACAAAGACATGATGATAAAACAGTATTTTAGCACCAGCAAGGTGATTTCCAGCTGAGTATTCTGAGTCAGTTGAATAAGCAGATCCTTCCTTTCAGGGTCTGTCATATCTTTGCTTTCATTCCTGGCAGTTCTTTGTCGTCCGACTATCCTCAGATTTTCTGTGCACACTCACGCCAACATAGCCAAAGTTCAAAGCTGAAAGACCTTTTTTTAACCCTGAAGCCGGCTCACTAGGGTGGTGGTTTGGGTTTTGCGTGACACAGTGTCCCTAAAAAGCTGAAGCTGTTCAACAACAGGTGGTCAAATTTTTATCACATGACCCTCAGCTTCCCTGGGTTTAAAATAGACAGGCTACTAATGGGTAGAGCCATGAACTATTAAACACTTGTGATGTATAAACTAGCAGCCCTAGCATGAAGAAAGTTAATATTACGCATAAAAACGTGTCATATAGAGGGAAAGCAGTGCAAACTCTTCAGCACCATCGCTCTACTCCTCCGTCTTGTTGTGCCTTCTACTCTTGCTGTTGCTGTGAGGGTGATGTCTATTTATAGCCGTCCTGACAACTGCTACATCAATGAGACGGAGGTCACGCTTATTTATTTCTGCCTGTACAAAACACACATTCACTTAGATGTAATCTTTTAAAATCAAGATTATATAATGAAATTAGATATATTTACAGTCTGATCCACTGCTGCACCTACTGCTTTACGTTAACCTTTTAATATCCTGATCGTAATTATAATCATCCACTCAGGTGATCGTAAACAGAGCCCTGACTTTTAAAGGTAAAGGGTCACTGGTTTAAGGTCAGCCACTGAACAGCCAAAAATCTTAGACACAGCCTCGAAGGGCCAACTTCAAACTTACAGATCCCATTACAGACAAGAGAAATGTCTCACTGACTTCCAACTGTGAAGTATAGATCGACACTGCATCGCTCGCAGGGGGCAAAGAAGCTGCTGCTGCACTAGAATCCTTCTTCAGCATGCTGCACTGTCTGAAATGACCTCATACGTGACATCAAGGAAGGTTATTTGTTTTTAAAAGCTGCTGAAGGATTAGTTCCTCTCAGTGTTCACTCACTTCATGCGTGCCATGTGAGAAGTTCATTCTTGCAATGTTCATCCCAGTTTTGATCATTTCTTTGGCCATCTCCACAGATCTGGAGGCAGGTCCTACAGCCAGTGAACACACAGGGGCACGTAGGTTAACCTAAGTGTTAATGACAGGGAAACAGACCAGCCAAGCTCTGGCAACTGTTCTGACCGATTGTGCAGATGATGCCGGTGTTGCGAGACATGGCCGGTTCGGAGTCGATGTCCAGCAGGCACATGTGCTCAATGAGAGTGTCAGCCACGGCAGCCTGCAGCTGCTGGGTGTGCATGATGGAAGAGCCGGTGTCCTTGGACTTAGACATGGCTGGATCTGTGTCTGCAGGAAATGTCCTGAGGAAGACAGAGAAGGAGACAAGGGACATGACAGATTCGAGTCATGACTTTCACCTTGGCTTTTTATTGTTGATTGTAATTAAGTTTTATGTTGCGAGAAACGAGTGAATAAGAGAAAAGTCTACCTGAATATATTGACTTTTAATGGACACTAAAATGCCTTTTGCACTTTTTACTAAAAGGTTGACAAATAAAAACATGACAGTAGAAAATTAATGAGCAAATCATCCCAGCAAAGTGACATCTAGAGTTTTCTGGTGCAGAATAAAGCACACAGTTTGTGCAAAAGGCAACAACAAATTGGATCATCCTGGCAACATTTTCCTTTATTCTAACTGTATTTTTGCGCAGCTGAAAACAAATGAGCTGGTTTAGTCAGACAGAAGTGGACAGTGTTTCCCACATTCAAATGCAAAGATTATTGATACTGATAAGGTATACTAATGAGGGAAAACGTGCAGAGAATGAATGCAGTAGATGTGTGTTGTATGTGCTGCTCCACACATAGATAGCCTATTTGTAAACAGAAATGGTTTAATAACTATTATAACAAAAAACCTACAAATTTTAAATGTTCGTTTGTCAGTTACTTAAAGTCAGCGAGAGTAGAGTTTTCTAAATCCTGATAACACAACACGAAAAAAAAAACGAAAAAGCAGCGTGTTAAGAGTTACTTTTCGGTCTGTCTAGATGAACCGAATCTCCTGGTTGTTACTCACCTTCTGGGTGAACTTTGCAGGGAACCAAGGCGCCGCCAGCTCCGCTGGAGCACCAGCGATTTATTTCAGCAGGGACTACGTTTTTGTGCGGAGCAACAAGAGCCGCTGGCGCAGAAAATCGGTAAAACGCAAGGGCGCCCCCGAGGAGTACGTGGTCAGGGGTGACCATGGCCACCCCTACAAAATTCCTGCCCCCCAGCAAAAGCCAGTGTTAATAAATCACATTAATGTTTACTCAAACCATACATTGATTTTGCTTATTCAAGACATAATTGTGAAACAAAATAAAAATAATACAATTAATGAGTAAAGACATAATCAGAAATAAATACATATGCTTCTGCTGCTCACCATTAGAAACAAGTTTTTATTTCTATAGTTTTTTGTGAACACAGCAACAAGTGAATTAAACAAACAAACAAACAAACTAACTAACATTTTAAAATAAAAATTGAAATGACATTTTAAATAACGGAAATGTATTTTTCTGAAATGTTTCTGTTTGTAAAATTAAAGTTAAACGTTTTGGATACGTACTGTATTTTTAATAAATGGTACATAAAAATGAATAAAGGGGCAATGCAATGCATCGCCTCAGGCTAAACTCTCTCAGAGTTACCAGAAGAATCAATGTGGTGTGCCAACCCAAAAATTTCTTTGGCCCCATCTGGCCACCTCTATCAAAAATTTCTGGAGGCGCCCCTGAAACGGACAAATTAAACTTCTGACGAGAGTTAATCAAGTGTTAATCAGGTCTGATGTCTTAACTAAACAATAGTTGTTATCACATTAACATGTCTAATTTAACCAGATGCGACTTATTTCTGCCTCACCAAACTGAGCCTTCTATAATGTAGCTGCATCATTGTTATTGTGGATGGGTGACACTTTATTTATTTATTGTAACTGTAAAAAGAGCAGAGAGAAAAACTGCTCCTTTTTACAAAATAAAAGCAGCATCATTATCATCCTGCTTATAAACTTTCAAATAAAAACATATTTTCATTTTTTATGACCTTCCTAATCTGAATTTCAAACTAAAACAGACCCTATCTTTGTGATAAGCGTACATTTTCATATTTACCCAAGACACTTGATTTAATACATTTTTGAGGCTACATTGAGTGGTCTTGAATCTTTTATTTCCTTGTTGAGGTTGTTTCCTCATTTTACACCATATACATTAATACCGAGATTTATACAGTGTTTGAATTTCTGTAATACATGTCGTCGTCGTCGTCGTCGTCTTCCTCCGCTTATCCGGGTCCGGGTCGCGGGGGCAGCATCCCAATTAGGGAGCTCCAGGCCGTCCTCTCCCCGGCCTTGTCCACCAGCTCCTCCGGCAGGACCCCAAGGCGTTCCCGGACCAGATTGGAGATGTAACCTCTCCAACGTGTCCTGGGTCGACCCGGGGGCCTTCTGCCGGCAGGACATGCCCGAAACACCTCCCCGGGGAGGCGTCCAGGAGGCATCCTGACCAGATGCCCAAACCACCTCAACTGGCTCCTTTCGATCCGGAGGAGCAGCGGTTCTACTCCGAGTCCCTCCCGAATGTCCGAGCTCCTCACCCTATCTCTAAGGCTGAGCCCGGCCACCCTACGGAGGAAACTCATTTCGGCCGCTTGTATCCGCGATCTCGTTCTTTCGGTCGTTACCCAAAGCTCATGACCATAGGTGAGGATTGGGACGTAGATCGACCGGTAAATCGAGAGCCTGACTTTCTGGCTCAGCTCCCTCTTCACCACGACAGATCGGCTCAGCGTCCGTATCACTGCAGACACTGAACCAATCCGGCTGTCGATCTCCCGATCCCTCCTACCCTCACTCGTGAACAAGACCCCGAGATACTTAAACTCCTCCACTTGAGGTAGGACCTCTCCCCCGACCCGGAGGTGGCAAGCCACCCTTTTCCGGTCGAGTAATACATGTGTTGATATGAAAAAATAACTTTCTTTTGCGTATTAGGGTTTTGAGCATTTTTATTTTGTGGGATAATAGAATAAAGTACTTTGCTTTAATATTAATTCCACATGACATGGCTATTTACACTTAACTGAATAATTATTTCCAAGTATAATGGTACCAGGTGTAGTTGTAGCACTTCCTGTGTAACCAGGGACAATGGAGGTTGACACTCAACTAATTCTGAGACTTTCTGTTTCACTTCTGGTTTTTGGAACCTGAGGATTTCCTTTTTTTCCATTGGCCACATTTGAAATGAGATAATAATAAAAATAAATGGATGTGTGCTTATTAAAGCTTTATTAAACAACCTGCAGCTGTGGAGACCCACTTTATGCTCATGGGTTATAAAAGGATTGGAAAAATATACAATGCCAAATTTCAGAAGATAAACATCTAATTTCTAATGAGTTTCTAAGTACTGTGTGAGGAGAACCAAAGTTGGGTTCAGTTGGTGATATTGCTCCTGGTTAAACACACTGACTCTGCTCCAGTGATGACCCTTTTCTGTCAAATGGGTCTTCATAAATAGGTCTGATGTGTTCCACTGCTCTAGTCCAACTTCTCTCTACATGACACAAATACAAAATTCTTTAAAATTCTCCAACATCCAGTTCTCCATCAATCAAAGGTCTCTGCTTAGGGCTGCCCTTCCTCTGAAGCGTTTGAACCACCACCTGAAGGTTTCTCAGTCGAATCCCATTGACCTGCCAGTTGCTTTGCTCAAACCAAACGAACATTAGTCCAAATGGTAGGTGTGTTAGGAAGTCTGAGAATCTGCACAGGAAACACATCACTTTTAAAAGTGATGCAACCCCTCCATCCTGTATCCTCCCATAGCACCCTCACAGACGGCCTCTGGGGACACAACCTTAGACCTTCTCTTAATCCATGAAGCATACTAGAGATGGACAGCCAATCCCCAGGGCCTCCTAAGATGCTCCACAAGAAAGGTCAAATTATTATTGATAATTAACTTGTTGCGGTTTTGTTTACATCAAATTTCACCTTTAATCAGAAAAAATTACTGAAACATTACATATCTATCTATCCATCTATCCATCTATCTATCTATCTATCTATCTATCTATCTATCTATCTATCTATCTATCTATCTATCTATCTATCTATCATCTATCTATCTATCTATCTATCTATCTATCTATCTATCTATCTATCTATCTATCTATCTATCTATCTATCTATCTATCTATCTATCTATCTATCTATCTATCTATCTATCTATCTTTCTTTCTTTCTTTCTTTCTTTCTTTCTTTCTTTCTTTCTTTCTTTCTTTCTTTCTTTCTTTCTTTCTTTCTTTACAGTCTCCCCTCAGGCTGTAACACAGGACCCAGCTACACCCGTTGGGACGTCTGGTCGGGGTGAATCATGTTTACATTCAGATCCGTGACTGCTTCCTTGCAGCATTAGTAACATACCGTCAAGGTAAGAAAACCAGATCCTCCTGTCTGAAGTGTAGTTATTTGTTTACTGTATTTTTGCATGACCAGCATGTGTGTATTTATTTTACAGTAATATGCGCACCATTGTTGTTCAGCATTTAGCGTCTCTGTGTTCCCAAATACTTGAGGTAAAGCATCAGAACTACACTGAAACATCTAAAAAATAAAACTGCATCTAAACTTGAATGAACAAGAACCAGATCTCAAATGAGTGAATGCTTTCAGTTGAGTGCTGTGATACTTGAACTCTACAATGTTCACCTGACCCAAAAGAAGTAGCTGTCGCTAACTCCTCGATGCAGTTTATGTAACATCACAGAAAAAGTTGGAAACACTTAAAAATGTCATGTCTTTGCAGGATGTATTTAGTTTTTATTTTTTTATTTTTACTGTAATCCAACTAAATCCCAGACCTGTACATTTGTATGAAGTAAGATAAGAGCTGGTGTTTATTATTCTAGCACATCGATTGCAATGCACTGAGGAAAGAATCTTCTTGAGTGCTGAATCCACTCTGCACCCTTTGCTGTGATGTCATCACAAGCTGCATTCATGGCTTCCAGCAGGGTCATTTGGGTGTGTGGACACCAGTTATATTCCTTCCACCTCCAGGAAGAGAAAAACTCCTCAATCGGATTTAGGAACAGATGGAGGAAGATACTCTACAAGCATCCTGTCATGTGCTGCAGACCAGCGCCTGACCACAGCAGAGTGGTGGAAGCTTACATCATCCCAAACTACTACATACTTTGTGCGACTGTCATCAGGCTAATCCCTTTCATTCTCAGGGATTATGTCCCTATAGAGACACACCGCTTTCATCAGTGTAAGATAAAGTTCATCTGAGAAAAGTTATTTACACACATTTTCATGTGAACACAATAAACATATTTAGAAAATGGATGTACAAAATGTTTGACATGTTCAACAGCTTTATGTGTAATGACACAAGCAATGAAATGAATATTATTAATTGTGTGAACAATGACTATTCAGCCTGTACAAGTAGAGTTCGCTTTGACAGACTTGATAAAAGCAAGTCAAAAGTGATCATTTACAGATATTTGAACTTAGTTCGTGGCTTTATGTCCAAAAGCACATGCCATTGGATGAAATGAACATGAATCTGCCACTAGGATGCACCCAAATGACTGCACGTTGTGTAGGCTGCACTATCTGTTGTGCAAAGTTTATTTCTGTTGTGAGAAATGCACCAAAGTGACCAAGAAAAGCTGTAACCTGTTTATGTGTTGCTCTGAACACCTGTGTGGAAACATCTTGACTGCAGCTCCCTCTAGTGGTGAACTGGGTGAAGTGTGTCTTTGTGTTGCGTTACAATCTTGCAGATCAAGTACAAGACAGGTTCACTTTGAGTTAAAAACTCGGACACCCTGCTGGTATTAAAATAAATACATATTTATTTTTCTAATCTTGCATAATTATCAATGATAACTGAAACATTTTAAACCAACAATTCAAGATATGAATTGATTTTAAGGTAAAACAAATCTGAATGGATCATTTTTATTATTCTGGATGACTTATTATAACCTGCCTCACAGATCTATAATTAGTTTTAGTAAATTAAATTTAACATGAGGACCCCACAGTAGACTGAGAGATAAGCTGAGTGGCTTTACAATAATTCATGTAATTTTTTTAGACTTCTAAACCAACAATAAAAGCTGCATGTCTGCAGTTGTTATTTTGTGCATAAGAAGCTTTATTTCTTTTTATAACTCTTATATTTTATTTAGCTACAAATAAAGCTAGACAGAAATTTTACTATAAAGCTAGATTCCTCACAAACACCTCCAGATGCTGTCACATTACTCCCATTCTCACCTGTTTTCACTGGTTATCTGTTCAGTGCTGGATTCAGTTCAAGATCTTAACTTTTGTTTACAACACCTTGAAAGGTCCAGCTTCCTCTCATCTCTCTGAACTACAAAAACCTTACATCCCTTCCAGATCCCTGAGATCATTGCTACTCCTGTGCATCCTGAAGATGTGTTGTAAATGTCATGGGGATCGGGCCTTCTCATTCGCTGCCCCCAAACTCTGGAATGCACCCCCGCTACATGTACGACAGGCCCCATCACTGGGTCGGTGTAAGTCGGCGCTGAAGGTCTATTTTTTTCCTTAGCTTTTGGTCAGTGACCTGGCTTTACTGTCTTTCAGACTGATTGCCATTTGTGTTTTATTCTGTGGAGCTTTCTCTGCTTTTATTTTTATGTTTAATTAGCTTTTATTTATTTAGTATCTCATCTTTTGGCTTTTGAATTTTGTCTTTTTACTATGGAGCTTCTCTGTTCCTTGTTGTGCAGCACTGTGGTCAGCTGTCATGCTGTTTTTGAATGTGCTTTTTGAATAAACATGGTATGGCATGCTAAAGAAAGAAATGTTTATGTTTATTTATTTGGCAGACGCTTTTATCCAAAGCGACTTATAATTTTTAAACTATAGGGCATGTTGTGATCTGTGGGGGACACCGGAGTACCCGGAGGAAACCCACACATGCATGGGGAGAGCACGCAACTCCATGTAGAAAGGCCACAGCCGAGTTTCGAACCTGCAACCTTCGTGCTGCGAGGCAACAGCGCTAACAACTGCGCCACCATGCAGCCCTGACTTCATTGTATTAAAAATTAGGATTTCATTGGCCTGAGTATTACAGTTTATTTTCAAATATTCAATTCATGTTTATTTATATACAATATACATATCCATCTATACAACTGTACAATGTTCAGCGCTTTGGGCTTCCTGACAGGGTTGCGGAAGGCGCTTTATAAATAAAGCTTTGATTGATTGATTGATATATAGCGCCAAATCACGACAAGAGTCGTCTCAAGGCACTTCACATAATAAAAATTCCAATTCAGGTCAGTTCATTAAGCCAATCAGAAATAATGTTTCCTATATAAGGAACCCAGCAAATTGCGTCAAGTCACTGACAAGTGTCAGTGACTATACAGCAATCCTCATACTAAGCAAGCATACAGCGACAGTGGAGAGGAAAACTCCCTTTTAACAGGAAGAAACCTCCAGAGAATCCTGGCTCAGTATAAGCAGCCATCCTCCACGACTCACTGGGGATCGAGAAGACAGAGCAGACACACACACACACACACACACACACACACACACACACACACACACACACACACACACACACACACACACACACACACACACACACACACACACACACACACACACACACACAAAGACAAGTAATGTGTCTACAGTTATATTGTGATGTCTTAGTAAATATTGTATTTGGTGAAAGATAAACTTTATTGTATTTATCCTAGAGGATCTATAATTAAACAGATAAACTAGTATTAGCACATCAAAAGTCAATGAAAACAAAAAGTTATTATCAGGAGAGGGAGAATGTTTTAGTGGTTAGCAGCAGTGTGCTAGTCG